>NC_058413.1:99225423-99543230 GCF_002201575.2 Neomonachus schauinslandi
CACACACACACACACACACACACACACACACACACACACACACACACCTTCAGTTCGTCTTATAAACCTCTGTAGAAGTCTTCCCGGATTATAGTATGGTGCGTGGTACCTCTTTACTCCATTCCCTCCACACTCATAGACCATTAGCCACCTTCAGTCTTTTCAGCATCTGTATTTCTTACCTTGACTTTCAGAGCCCTCCATAGTAATCTCCAAGTAAAGCCCTCCTTCTCCCACTTAACCCCTACTCCTTTCTGAAACATGCATAGGATCTTTATCAGATCCTGTCCTTTATCCTAGTTATATGAAGATTTGTCTTTATCTATCCTACTAAATCCTGAGTTGCTGAAGGACAAGTTCTTTTTCTTTAACTTGCTTATATCTCCCACGTATATTATCATAAAGTGTGATCAGTCATAAACATAGCTAATGTTTATTGAGCATTTACTATGTGCTTGTTACTGTTCCAAGTGCTCTACATATTTTTCCTCATTTTAGCTCATGAAGCAGATGTTATTTTCATTTATAACGGTGCACCTGGAACTCAAAGAGGCAGAAAAGATCACCTCTGCACAACATAATCAGGCCAGAGTTCATGGCGATCCACAGGGCATGGTAGAGCGGGGGGTTATTGTGCGGACTGGTGGCCGTGAGACAGGGTGAGCACATGATTAGGGAGGGGGCGAGAATTGCAGCCTAGTAGAGAGAGGGACATGAGCCCCATAAGCGTGATATCAGAGAGGAGAGAAACTGACAAAGGGAAGGAATATTCTCTCTTGGCCAGCGAGAGAGGAAGAGGGGCTCCGTGGAGCTTAGCGCCCCCACCCCTCACTCAGCGGCTTTATTCTCTTCTCCATTTTATTCGTCTGTCCTTTCTCTACAGCCAAACCCAAAGGTCTTTGACTAAGGGGAATGTAGGTTATTCTTTGCTGTAGTTTCAACATTTTGTCCGTAGTAAATGTACAATCAGTGTCATTTGACTATGGAGCAAAAAATTAAATTCCATTAATAGAAGCCTTCTCCCTGTGACCCAGGCATGGGGATAGTGTGTAAAACCTATTTGGAACGGGGACTTTATGAAGTGTAAAGAAGGACCTCTGAGTCTCTCTTCCTTACCAATGTGACCCCGTGTAATTTTATTGCTTTAATTAATGTCTGTCATCAGAAGGGATGCAATGGGGTGATTATAACTAGCCTCCCTACTAGTTAAGTTCTGCTTTGATCTTGACATTCAGTGGAATGGTCACCATGATCTCAGTGGACCATGGGACTGTTGTCGTCATGCTAATGATGGTGTTCTGCACGTTCTGTATTACTAAATTAAAGACGAAAGCATACCTGAGTCCTTAGCATGCATTTCAGGGAGCTTGTGAGCCCTGTGGATTTTGTCAGGCCACACTTTCATCAAGTCCCTGTAACAACATTAGAGCTCGGTGGCTGATTGGGAGCTTTCAGGGTGTCAGGGCTGGATCACAATACTAAGAGGTAAAACAACAACTTGTCATAGCAGAAGCTATTTCTGCGGCTGGCTCTGTGGTGGGCATGGTGTTGCCGGTCAGCAATGTGTTCTTGTCTACTCAGGCTGGCTCTTGGCTACCACTGTGAGATGCTCCCTTGCTGACAAGCCTCCCCCATTCTGTACTTTGCCCTCAGGCTCGCAATTTACTGGATGCAATCTTGTTGAGAAAATGTGGTCTTTATTAGTGTTAGGCACAGATTGACTTTTCTTTGTCCGCTGCTGCAGAGCTCCTAGGATGCTTAGCGCAGGGAAGGAGCAGGGGACCGATGACAGTCTGAGGACAGGAGAATGGGAGAACCAGAATGCTGGCCGAGGATAGGGATGATTTGAGCATACGGGTGGAAAGAGCTCATTTGCACCCACGGAGCTTTTTGCAGCCTTCCAATCAACGACTAATTATCAAAGAAATACAGTTGTCAATAAAAATGGAGTAAGTTTGTAGAGGGGTGAACAATAAAGAAATTTACATGTAAAACACAGTTCTGGCCCTCCAGATGTTTATGATGGAACAGGAATACAGAACTAATGCATATGTCGGTGCCCTGCAAATCACCGTGGATATGTATGACTTTGTATATAATATTTTCTTTTTCACTGTGCGGCTGTATGTACATATCCTCATGTCTGTTTCTCTGTCGGTCTCTACCTAGCTTTGTTGGCTTGGCTCTGCTCCACCGGCCTGAGTGTATCCCACAGGGATACCCGTGAGTGGCATGCCGTAGCTGCTTCTCCTTTCCTCATATGCTATCTCTAATAGATGCCCACACGCGTGACTTTTTTCCCTCCTGATCCTGATGGTGCCTATTGTTTTCAACAGTTCCGCGATTTATAGGTGCTACTGAGTAGTTTTTTAAGCACAAATACAAATGCTTTGCGAGTAGAAATTAAATGCCAGAGAGTCTGTTAAAAATATAAATCCTAGTCATTTAAAATAGGCATTCTATAAAGAACTGCAGAAATGTGAAATTAATAAATACTAGCATAAGCATGAAATATTCACTGCCTGCTACTTCTGAAATGCTACAACAGCATCATTTTTTAATGATGGGTAATGATAAAACACATCAATTTTAAATAACCTGTTTTCTCCTTCCCTCCTTCTGAAGCTCTGAGTTGGCAAGCTTGAAATTAAATACAAGTAATGGTCCTAACTAAGCTTCTGCGAACCTGAGTCATGGAATTGGATACTCTTCTGTGTTTTCTGGATGTTCTGTGGCTATTTTAAAAGACTAGTAAATTGAAAATTGGTGATAAGGGGCTCAGCTTGAAAGTAAAGAAAAAATACATCTCTGTTTGTAGAAAACAAGAAATGTGGAACCTAAAGTACCAAATGCACCATTATCTTCGAATGTATCCTTATCTGTCTCCTTATTAAGGCTCCCTGAGTCCTCTTAGAAAGTTAAAACGAACCTTTAACTAAAATACATTTCTACGCCTCCCCCTCCAGCCCCCTCTAAAATCTCTTTAAAAATACCTTTATTTTCAGTTACGCTTCACTTGTTATTAAATAAGTGACTTGCAGAATACAAGAGTAGGATCAAGAAGCAAACATTTAATGATATCTTGAATCCATATGTCTTTTTGCTATCAAAGAACTGCGTATACCTTTTATCTTCAATCCTATATACCATAGAAATTTAATTGACAGAGATTTTTCTCTCTCTCTTCTAGATGGGAAACACGAAAGCATCTGTTTCCTAAAGTCATGTTGTAAAGCAATTCAGGAGCTTATAAGTCCCAGGATGGGGAAGCATGGTGTTGTAAGATCCAAAAGAGGTCCTGAGCCTCCCTGGGGAGGATGGAGTCAGGTCGGGCCTCATGGAGGATATGGTATCTGGGCAGAAATCTGCAAAATGAGTTGGAATTAACCAGGCAGCAAAGGCTGAGAAGGAAGTGGGGGAGAAGGAGGTTGATTTTGAGGCACAGGGGCATAGTTGTATCCTCGCAACCATGGTGAAGTTGAAGGGGCAGCATGGCCCTGTGGGTGGGCCTAGTTCTGGGCGATGACGCGGTGTGGGAAAGGGGCGTTGAGGAACAAAAAGACCCGGGTTTTCCCAAGTGTTTTCCTGATCATTCTCGATCGTCTGGAGCTGGTTTAGAGAATGGTGGGTGGTGACCATTTAGAATTATTGAAATGTGATCTTGACTGAAGGGAAAAAATACCTCCGTTTGCTCTGCTGAAAAGGACAATAGGATCATGGGGTGGGGGTGGGGTGGGAGGGTGCCCTGAGTCCAATTCACAGGAAGGGGGTGGCCGAGGAACAGGGCACGTGGGAAGAGTCAGGATAGGGACAGAAGCCCAGTATGGGAAGGAGACAGAAGCTCTGCACTCCCGCTGTAGTTGCTGGGTCCCAGGGAAGCTCCCCACCCAAGAACTACCACTCTGCATAGATGGCTGATGCATCTAGCCTGTAAGGAAAGGTGTAATAACATCTCGAGGACTATATAAACCGGAATCCCTTCCTGTGGGTCTGCCTTCTTTATTACACGTCCGAGAGCCAGCTATTATCCCTTCCAGCTTTTGTTGCTCTCGTCATTGTCCACTCCCCCCAGTCTTCAGGCACCGAGCTACGAAGGACAGGAGGGGCTCCGACAGAAGTCCTGCCAATGGCATTATTAGCCCAGACTGTTGTCAAGATTTCGTATTAACAAGTGGTGTGGAACCGAAATGGGGACAGGGGAAGAAGTAGACTTTTTAAAGCCCAGCCATTTTGTTTTTCAAGGGACAAATTTCCCCGGGCGATAAGTACCGGATTGATGGGGAGAGTGGAATGGCACTCGGAAGGGAGAACTGTTAACACAGTGTGCGAGCAGAGCCTGGGGTTCATGCTTAAGCACCTGTGCCACCCCATGATTCCGAGCGAGAAATATGAAACAAGCCCCTGTTGTCTAAAGGGGCCCTCGCAGCAACAGTCCCTGGTTTCCATTTGAGCAGAACTCCATTAAGAGATGCCTAAGAAGCACAAGGTTTGTGGTTGCATAAGCCATTGAAATCAGACCCAAAAGCTCATCTAGACGAATTCACACGTTCTTCTACCTGCAGAAGTTGGCTGGGATTACACCTTATGTCAACGTTTAGAAGCACGGGGTGTTGGGGGTGTGATTTTCACAGAGGAAGATAGACCTTGAAACCCCACTGACGTGCACTGTGGTAGGGAGACGTTTCCGGAGAGAACAGAATTTCTTTGACGTGGACATGGATGGAGATGGCCACTTCAGGGCGTCCGTGTTTTTTTTTTTTTTTTTTTAAGATTTTATTTATTTATTTGCGAGAGAGACAATGAGAGCAGAAAGCATGAGAGGGAGGAGGGTCAGAGGGAGAAGTAGACTCCCCGCTGAGCAGGGAGCCCGATATGGGACTCGATCCCGGGACTCCAGGATCATGACCTGAGCCGAAGGCAGTCGCTTAACCAACTGAGCCACCCAGGTGCCCCCAGGGCATCCGTGTTTTACCATGATACTTCTTTGTCACATTTCCTAAGATGGCATTGAATTTGTCACTAGCTCTAGTCATCTCATTCTTTCTCCAGGCGATGTTTTGATAAATGTTGATGAGTTTATAACTGTAAAACCAAATGACATTTATAGCGTGATACACGCTTTACCCATTGCATAATTATATCTAATGGCTCTGCATGTAGAAAGGCATTTACCATTTACTTTTGTGTAAAATGACAGTCTAAACCCCCAGGCCTAAATTTATTTATTTTTTTTACACAAAGATAAAGACTTAATTAAAAACCAAACACAATTTATTTTTGTATCTGGCATTTAAGGTACCTAGTTCTTTGGTTAAATATGTGATAAAATCATGATGCTTCTAGTAACAAAGATCAGTGGGTTTCATTTTTCCCTCTGTCTTTGAAACATTGGTGAACTCATTTAATTATCAAGCTGATATCTGGTATGACTTCTTGTTTCTCATTTCTAGTTAAAAGAGCTATTTTGAAATTTAGCACAGAATTGAATAATGTGTTCAGTTAATGAGGAACATTTAAGAGACATTTCTAAATTTAATGTGAAAGCAAAATGATAAACCACAGTGATGTATAGACATACTTTATTTGGACAGCAGTGATGCTTCAAGCTTGTTGGTTGTGGTCAAGCAAAGTTTTATTTGGGTGGGTTTTGTTTTGTTTTGTTTTGATTCTATATATTTTTGTATTCTGACATCTAACAAAGAACTAGCCATCTAGATAGACCTCTTAGGGTGCTTGTGGTCATAAAGTAGGTGACTTGATAGAGCAAAACAGTTTCATTCTTTAGTCCTCATGTCAAAAATACAGCTTTTAGTATCTCGTAGGATATCTACTGTGTTCATGAGTAGACAACTGAGTAGCTTTCTAGGAAACAGGCCTGCCGTGGAAATGGTTTATCTTTCTGGCCCCGTATTGACCCTTCCGCCCTGACATGAAGGCCTCTGACCCGCTTACCAACAAGCAGAAGTTAAAATTGTTCTCTCTGCGTTTCCATCGTATACACTTTGTGATTTTCCTTTCTTTCATCAGGAATTCCTATCAAGCAGAGTGTTCTTGTTTTTGAGGCCCTATACTTCTGGAAAGTAATTATTGAGTTATTTGTGAACAGCATCATGACATCTGTCCTCCTCACATTGCTAGTGATAAAGCTTCATGGAATGCTGGAGAGTTAAAAGATGTATTTTTTTTTTTTTTAAGTCTCAATTCCTAGTGATCTAGTGGTTGTATAAGTTCTATTTAATTCTAAGTGATTTTTAAGTTCATTTGTGTTATGTCTTTCTTGTATATTACAATATGAGCACCATTTATTTATATGTGCCTGGACAAATCTGAAACCCAGGTAAACTATTTGATAAGAAAAAAAGAATCAGTTTATAGTGAGTGAGCTTAAAAAACTAATTGATTTCTGAGCGGATACAACAGTTGGAGAAATGTTGCAGCTGAATATAATCCTTTGGCTAGGAGGCTTAATAGAAATGAGAAATGCACTGTCTACAATTAAAATGCAAGTGTGAAGCTCACGCTTGTGTCTCAGGTCAGGATTTTTAATAATGTATCTTTGAACTGCTTTCCTTTGCCTCTAACAAAATCACAGAGCAGTAGTCTTTGCAAGTTCTTAAAAGAAAAAATCTATAATAGAAGAACTGATGTTAAAGCAACATTTAAGACCTTCCACAGAGGCTTCGGAATTTATTGGAAGAAGGAACAGAGTCATTTTCTGTGGAAGAGTGGTTGGGAAGAACTATTTTCATGCTTTTAGTCTGGGACAGGTGGTATAGATTAATGTTGAATACATACAAAATCTATTGAGACTAATTAAAGATGCATATCCACATGGAATTCCACATCTCAGTGGGTCTTTGGCAGCCAATTCAACCAGCACATATAGTGTTTATACCAAGCATTTTTCAAATTTAGCCAAGAATGGTATTAGTGAAACTTCTGAAAACTGCCTCGAAAATCTTTCATTTCTTTGTATGGTAGAGTCTCTCTTAAGAGTCTCCATCTCCAAGAAGTGCTTCTTAGAATAGGAAAGATCATTCCCTGTGTTCACCTATAATGGATACAAATACACAGCAGCATAGAATAAGATGTTGACTGTACTTAGCCCAAAATCTTACATACAGGAAAACTTCAGTTTAATTATTTGGCAGTGGCTATACTAATGTATCTTGGCCCTTTACTTCCTGGGAGGGCATCCATTTCCAACCTGATTCTTAGCCCAATAAAGATGAAGCTGTACTAAGGACCTGTCTCTGGTGTTTAATCCAGGAGAGTGAATTAACACATCAGTCCCTAAGCCTCTATCCCTCATCTAGGTTGGCTTAATACCCTTTGGTGACTTGATCGTTTCTCACAAATGCTAATGAACAGTTCACTTTGACACTGTAGACAAACACAGTCTGGTGGTTGTGTTCAGATGTTTTTCATACCTGCTAATGAATAAACTCCCAGTGGTTCACAGGTAGCTGAAGTAAGCAGTGACTTGAGGTGTATCCCCAAAATGATTTATTAACCATGACTTAAACAAAGCAAGTAGGATTTTAGAGAAAGTGGGAGTGTTTTGTCTTGTTTTGTTTTTAAATTCAAGGGAGTATTATATTTTAAATAAGTGAATTAGCTAATAATATTAGCTAGTACTCCATATTGAAGGTTTTGTTGTTATTGTTTTGGTGTGTTTTTTTGTTTCGTTTTAGTTTTTGTTTTTTAGGAGTAGGGAAGGCTGAGAGCAGGGAGTACATACAGGCAGATAAGAGTGCCCATTTTTCTCAGTTGGTAAAAGGGGATATGGACATTTGTCCATAAAGCTTTATTTTTAAATACTGAATTGGAGCTTTGCTGGCCATCAGCTACCCCGTTAGTAATGGGCTTCAAAGAAGCTATCCTTTTCCAGTCATCTTGAGCTCGAAACCAATAAAGCAGATCCTGTTGATATAGCAAGATGTAGCAAGAATAAGGGGGAAATGTTCTGGAAGGAAAGGGGAGGGAGGCCCAGAACTTATGGCTAATAGATTAATATTTATAGACACCAGCATTGGTCTCTTACCAACGTTTATAACTCCCAACAGTGGCAGATTGAGGGCTGAATCAACATTTTCCCCCCTCCGTAAAATAATAAATATGGGAAAGTAGCTCTCAGAACTGCCTTTATCATAGGGATAAATCAGGACAGTTTGTGTTGCAGGAGAGACTTAAAACTTATATATGTTGCCCTTTAGGCTACTGTTCATCAAAGTGTCTGATATGAAATCTAGACTAAAGGCTTTTGTTATTGTGTGTCTGCTTATTCTCTTTGAGAAGTATAAATTGGAAAGAGCGCTGTCATTTTGGTCATGCCAGCCTGCTGTGCTGTGTAAATGCATGTCCCTTTTGGGGAGTATTTGAGGAGAAGAAAATAGTGGGAGTAGACTGCCTCACACGTTCACACAAATCCTCTCCATTCCCTAAACCTGCCTCGCAGAAGGCATAATTTCCAGCAGGAAAAATACCGACACAACTGCTTGACAAATGACCTATTTTGGTGCAGTCAACTTTACAAGATACTAAGAGCAGAGAAGTCGCTCCCTAAAAGCCTCATAAAATCCAAGGGGACCTAAAGTTCCTTCCTGGGGCTCCTGTCCAAATGTGTCCCGATGGGCGTCACCAAAAGGCTTGTCCACTTTGCTGAGGGGAAGCACGCGGGGCTGGTGACTGATCCTTTGTCACGTGACTCGATAGGTATTGCCATTTACAGAATCTCACACCACTTTGCAAGTCTGAGTCTGAATTTCTTGGCTTCTTTGGTTTGGAGTCAGAGTTGAGGCTCCAGCTCTGCCCTCTACTCCCCTCGGTGCCTTTAGATGTTGGATCACATATGGTGTGTGGAACCACCTGCTGTTCGGAGGCCCCCACAGAGTATGTACTAAGCAATTTTCCTTTTTTAATGTGTAGTACAGCTCCTAGTTTTCAAGAACAACTAATTGGGAGCATAAACCTCACTTTGCCCTTGAATGGTTTGCAATTTCGGAGACCTGAATAACAGCAGTGGAGGGCCTACAGAGAAGGCATTGAAGCGTGCTGAAGTTTGATAATTTGCCCACTTGGCGTGGGGGAGCTGCTGGGGTGGAATTGCCCTGAGAAGGAATGGCAGGCGCGCTCGGGTCTGGGCGTTGCTTCTGACAGTGATCTGGGGAGGGGGAATGGAGAGAACTGGGGAGCTCTCATTGACCCCTTGGGGGTCTCTGTCCTGCCCTATCACATTGCACAGGAGCAGAGCTGGGCCGCGGGGTTGGTTTGCATCCGCTTGGACACCAGCATGTCCAGGGCACGCAGCTGACACGCTGCCATTGGACCAAGTTACGTTCACGTAGGGAGATTCCAGCCTAGAAGCCATGTTAGACCAGGGAGATCATTTGAACCGGGGAACCCCAAAATGCCGGTCCGTCTCTGACGCCCAAGCATGCACCTCCTGCTGCTCAGTGCAGCCAACCAGAACGAGGCACCGTGGTGATGTCGAGCCCTCCGTTGGGAAGGACCAGAAAGCGTCCAGCCCTGTGGTCTCCCTTGCTCCGTCCAGGTGCTGTCAGTCTGACTTGCCAAGTCAATTTCATGTACTCTATACAGGTCAGAATGGCCAACCTTATCACCGGTAACGGACTCTAAAGAGGGGCTCAGGCCCAGGAGAGCACGGGTTTTCTCTTTATCAGATGCCTTGAAAGCCGCTTCGTAGCACATCCCTGTGACTGCTAACACCATTATGAAGATCGACAGTTTCATCAAGAAAGCAAAGAAGAAAATCTGCAGACAATAAACGAAGGCAGTGCTGGGCCCGGCTCCGGTTACCCTCAATAGTGCTTCCAGAGCGCTGAGCTGGGGGCTGGGGGTCCTTCCCTCTGCACAGACCTGTGGCTTTTTAAATTTATTTATTTATTTGTTTGTTTGTTTGTTTATATTTATTTATTTATTTTTACTAAGCATGGAGGCTCAAGTCCTTTGTGGCGCTTTTCCCAGCACCTCTAGGTAACTATAGGACTCACCGAAGAGGGCACTCAAGAACACTCCCAGAGAGCCACGTGTTGTGCTCTGGTGGTAAGGATTTTTTTTTTTTCTTTTCATGAAGAGGATGGACTGAGAATCAGCCTCCAGCAACTTTGGCACCTCCCCAGCTGAAATACATATCCCCAAGTCTGCAAATAGTGGAGTGCAGCGGCCAGACCAAGGGAAGCTCAAATGTAAAAGTCAAGAATGTGTTCTAAGGACACGGACTGCCTTCAGATTGTCAATGGCCATCTACAGATAATAACTCCAGGCACCAGCCTCTCTCCTCTCCCCTCTCCCTCTTCTCCAAGCCAGCTGCCTCCCGAATGTGTGGGCTGTCCAGTGGTGTGAATGATTCCATGCAAACCCATCAACACCACTGGAAAAACAACTCTTGGTAAAGACTCAGTGCCTATGATTTAGTGAAATCAGCAGCAGTAGGGAGCAGCTGTGTGAAACCACTTCTCTGAGCTGGGTATGTGTTAATGATACATTCTCAGAAGTAAATAATCCTTTTGCTAATAAGACCAACCTTATTCACTCCCTTTTCGTTCCCGTGAGGTGTGACTTCAACCCATTGACCGTGTCATAAATATGACTCTGACCTCCCAGGGGGGCTGTTCCTGGATCTTACTCCTTTCAGAAGTGTCCTTCTTAAAGGTTAAACTTTCCCCCCATAGCTCTGTTGCCTTATAATCATCATATTCTTTAAAGGAATCAGAGGGGTTAATTGGTTTCTTCAGTAAGAAGACTTTTGCCGAAGAAAGCGATTTTAGGTTAGTTTGTGTAGTAGCCAGGGAAATGTACTGAAAGGGGATGGAACGTGTTTCTGTTGTGCAGATAACCTACATACTGCTTTAGAAATGTGTGATTTCCAGCATGTGCTAAAATAAGAAGTGCTTGTTTGATTTATCTCCCACAATGGTATGGCATTCTCTTCTTAAGTGGCATTTCATTCGCAAGCCAGGCACTGTAAATTTGAACTGAATATGTAAGTAAATATCCCTCAAGGAGATAGCAGACTGGCTGGCCTCGTCTGAGACTGCACTGCTTAAAATGAAGCTCGGGGCTTTTGGAAAAGGCGCAGCACCTGAACAGCATTAGCTTCCCAAAGGGGCGGGGGGGAGGGCACGGTGTCCTAGCTAGCCAAACAAGCTGGAAGTTGGTCTGAGCTATAATTAGGGAGGATCACCTACAAACAGAGTGATATTTGTGTTCTGTCCCCTGCATCGCCCTCTGGCACGGAAACCCCTATTCCGTCCATTGGAACTTCGCGTGGAACTTTCTTATTTGGGCACACGGCCTTGGTGCACAGCAGCTGGGTACGTTATAGCTTTGACTGTAGCATCTTTGCATGGCAGGGACAAAGACGGTGACAGCATTCTATCAGTCCTAACAAGATTGCCTGTGTGCATAATTGTTAAACTAAAGGGCTGTCGATCCACTGATGTGGAACAGGCAAGAAGCTTCAAGAATGGAGAAAAACCCATAATCGCAGAGTAACTTGCATTCTGATTTATTATTTATCACATCATGGTTAAAACAATTTCCTACAGTTTTGTGTATTTTTAATATTATTTTGACATTGAATTTTCACCTAATGCAAAGGCAGGTTTCAGAAACTTCTTAAACATTTATATATTCAGGTAGTTAAGGGGGAAGATCCCTTTTTTATTAAGATACAGAATGCATGTTTATCAAAATTCATCTCAGATTCCATTTAGAAATATAGATATCTTGGGTTTGAAAGAGCTTACTGAACTACAAAGAATGACAGATAGTATTACTGACAGAACAAAGTTGTGAATGATAAAAGAACCCAGGAAATGTTTATACTCATATGGCTATAAATTAGCTACTAATAAAAAGGGCTCTTCCTTGGCTCTCACAGAGCAAGCATTAAGTCAGTAAATAGAGAAGACAGCACACAGTGAGTGCATGCCTCCCTTTGCTTGGTGGGGCGGGATCAAGCCTCTCTGTGTCCCTGTCCTTGCGTGGCCGATGGGGTGTGAGCCCGCCACCCGCCGCACTGCGATGTGCCCCGGCTGATGGAATGCAGACATTATTCTCACGGTGGCTGGCTGGTTTTCTCCTCTCCTGGAGATCATCAGTACGGGGCCGTAGGCAGAGTAGAGGAGTGAGCCCGGTGCAGAGATCCCAGCTGATTACTAGAAAAATTGAGAGTTGTAGATGTTAGTTACGATGTGAAAATGTGCCGTTTTGCTGCTCCAACCTGCACCTGTCAAAGCCCCTCTAAAGAATGGGTGCCTTCTGCCGCGGCCTAGCTGACCAGATGTTAACGTTTGTCTAAAGTGCAGTGACCGACTCACTGGAAGTGCACACCAGGCCCTCTGCAAACCTGAATGGCCGATGCTCACGGCACACTGAACATTGGCTGGGAGACGCTGCCCGTCCACACCCCCAGATCTCGAGACATCGGGATCACCTGTCAGAGTGTGGATGCTGATTTCTGGGCCCCGCCCCTGCAGGTCCTGATTCAGTAGGTCTGGAGGAGACCTGAGAATTTGCCTTTCTAACAAGCTTTCCTCATGATAGGAGACTGGGGTCCAGGGACCACGATTTGAGGACCACTGCCTTATTAGTTGAGTTCTATGCTTCCCAAGAATCAACTTCATCCATTCTCAGACTGCCTCAAAGAAAACGCTTGGACTTTACACCAAGAGATTAGTCAATGAATGGCTAGCTATATGTTTTAAATGAAAATGTTTACAGCACGAATTTTTTAAATTCTTCAATTTCCTGGTTGACCCATTCATTCTTTATTTAGTAGGATGCTCTTTAGCCTCCATGTATTTGAGTTCATGTACTTTTTTTGATGGTTCCCACTGTAAGTTGTGTGTTTTTTTTTTTTTTTAAGATTTTATTTATTTGACAGAGAGAGTCACAGTGAGAGAGGGAACACAAGCAGAGGGGGTGGGAGAGGGAGAAGCAGGCTCTCCGCTGAGCAGGGAGCCCGATGCGGGGCTCGGTCCTAGGACCCTGGGATCATGACCTGAGCCGAAGGCAGACGCTTAACGACTGAGCCACCCAGGCGCCCCTCTAAGTTGTGTTTTTGACCGACGAATTGCTGGTCCCAAATACATCTGAAAAGACAGCCTGCACCGTAGGAGGGACGTGGGTGCTGATGTTCACAGGTAGAGATGAGGACAGCTTTTCCACAGTGATTATGAGGCTTGAGTGCTGGGCCATGTAAGAATATCTGAAATACAGGGGCGCCTGGCTCAGGTCATGATCTCAGCGTCATGAGATCGAGCCCCGCATCAGGCTCTGCGCTCAGAGGGGAGTCTGCTTAAGACTCTCTCTGCCCCTCCCCCGTGCATGCTCGCTCGCTCACTGGCTCTCCCGCTCTCTCAAATAAATCAGTAAATCTTTAAAAAAATATCCGAAATACATACAGCAAAGCATTTTCTTTATGGATAGAAACAGGGCTCAATGGCAGCTGTGAGAAGTGATGAACATGCAGGAGTTTAAAAAAAATACAGCAGCAGGATTGTTCCAGCCGAGGTGCCCAGATTTGGCATGGCCCATTTTATGCATAAGGCACCAGAGGGTGCCAGGCACTGTGCTAGGCACTGGAGGAGAAACCATGAACAAAACACGCAGGTTCCTTCCCTCATCAAGGTGAAACTCCTTTTCCTTGAGGAAACAATAAATTTCAGTATCAGTGTTGAATTCTTAAAAACAGGAGAATGTTTGGATTCCTTGGTTTTAAAAATTGGAGAACATTGTTATAAGCATACTGTGGAAGGTGGCAGGCAGCCCAGTATGCTTTGTTTCAGTGCAAACACAAGTGGAATGAATGCCTTAAATTTTCCTTAATGCCGACTGACTTTTCATTACTAACATAATGATTTGCGTATATGCGTTTCCTTCCAAAGAGATGAAGAAATAGGACCGACCATTCACCTACCTCCATGGCGTTCATGGAGGTCACCCCACTTCCTGCTTAGCCTCGTTCTTAGGTGTGGAAATGAAGACGATGTAAGAACATCATCGTCATTTTCCGGTAATAGTCCGTGTTTATAACATGCGGCCCTAGGCACGTGCCTCCTCTCGTCAAGCCGTCACTTAGTCTTCTGCAATGGGTCTTAGTATTCCCCTTATTGTAGATGACCAAGTAGAGGTCTAGATTAAACAGTGTACTCAAGGTCACAAAGCTGACCCAAGTGGAAACGGGACTTGAGCTCCAGTCCTTCTGACTCCACCATCATTACCACAGATATCCTTGTACAGGAGCTTTAATTGTGTTCCTGGAAAAACTAGCTCTCTCACCTGCATTCTGGGCAGAATGTTTTCCCGTGGTCTTGAGATGGGGTGCACCTGTCCTTGGTCACTGCAGTGTGTGACCGAGGGAGGGGACTGTGTTAGAGCCGAATGCACCATCTATTAGCTCGTAGAAGGGAGCCATTTTTGAATGTTTGTTTTTTCTAATCGTGTGTATTAAGTAAAGTGATTGGACAAACAGTCCTCTCCCGCCTGCTAATCTGCTATAAATCAACCTTCAGATGTTAATAAAACAAGTCAAGACTGACAAAGGAAGTTCCATTTGTATTTTAAACTCCCAATTCATCAGGGTCTCCTCCTTTAGATCTTCTGTGAGAGTGTCCTTGGTCTTAATGTAGCTGGAAGATAAAACACAGATAAAAGAGCCATTGTCTCAGAAGAGCATTAATAAAAAATGAATGTTGATCCTAATTGAGTAGTCTTTAAACATACGGGGTGGGGGCAGCAGTCTGCAGGGAGCATCCAAGTCTGTTAGAATTTGCCTCGGTATCTCATTTTCCTCCTCTTGGTGCTGTGCCCTCCCCACCCGGCTGCCCTTGCAAAGTGTAAACTGCCACACCAGAATTGGAAAAGAGATGTATAGACGTCGTACTAAAGCAGATTCCTAGATCTGCTGTTACTGTTCTTCCTTTGAAACATGGACTTTCTCCCTCTTTATCTTTCTCTAAAATCTGGTTCTAAGATGTTGTTCAATTGGCTCATTTTCTGTTCTATCCTTTTCTCATTGTTTGCCTGTTTCCATTGGTTCCTGATAACTTCGTTTTAAGTTCCCCCCTTCTAATTGTCGTGCTTGGTGTAACAGAAAGAGCTCCCAATGGCCAAAGGTGGGACAATTTGCACAATAATATTAATAACACTAGTATTGGATTATAAACCAAAGAATAAAATAAACGTCCATTTGAGTCCGCACTAATCTAAATAAATGATTGAATAAATAGGGGAAAAGGGAAAGCTCGTCTATACAGAGGAACGTCAGTCAGGAGTGAGAGAAACAGAAGATTGCCACTTGAACATCGTAGTAGTAAGTGCTGCAGGCAAGACCCACTGAATCCTAAAATGAATGAGCGAAAGTTTGTGGGGAAAATAGAATAGTTGCACAGCCTCAGAGTGTCTCCCCCAAAATATTTATTAATTGCTCTGGTAGTTTTAACATGTACGTATGTTCACAAATTCTTTGAGGTTTCACCCTCCCTGAGGTGCAGCTGAACTCACCTCTTTCCCCTAAGTGTGGGCTGGACTTGAGTGACTCTGGTTCTCACAAACAGAAGGGGAAAAGTAGTAACTTTCCAGTGGAGAAACCCAACATAGCTGCCCAGGGATCACATCACCAGTAAAACACCCATATGATACCATATATCCCCTGGGATGACGTGAGGAGAAGGGCACATCACCGCTCTGGTATTCTTCCCTACAGCCGTGATCTCAGTCCCTCGTGAGAATATATCAAACCTGATTGGTAGGACATTCTACAAAATAGCTGGCCAATATTCCTCAGACTGTCCGGGAGTTCTGTACAATGTTAATTTCTTAGTTCTGATCACTGTGCCATGATTAAGGAAGATGTTAACATTGGGGGAACTTTATGAGAACTCTCTGTACTATTTTTATAGCCACTTATCTAGAAGTCTTAAAGCATTTAAAAACCTGTGGGGGAAAAAAAAACAAGACCCCTCAAGAGCATAGGAAAGCGTCAGGTAAAGAAGTTGTAAGACTGATCCTCTTATGGACTCATGGATTCATTCGTTCAGTCATTCATTCATCCAACAAATACTTGTTGCCAGATGCCGTGGGAATGCCGACGATGTAGTGGGGAGAGAGAATCGGGTACTCTCCCTTCGCAGAGCCGGGTGCCATGCCTGGTTCAGAGGAAGTATTTGCTGATCGCCTGCTTCTGTGGGTGTCACAGCTGAGTGAGGCATGTGGCAGTTTAAACAGGTGTGGAAATAAGCCAGGTGGGGTGCTCCGGAAGCACATAGGGGTGGCACTTAAACCCAGCATGAGAGACCGTATCCCTGATCGCCCTTCAGAATAGGAGTAAACCCGTTGTTTCATCCTTCAAGTGTGTTCAGTGTTTTCTGTAGGCATCCCATACCTGACTTAAATATTGAAGTTGACTTCGTTCTTTTAGATTCTGAATGCCTAGTAAAAGTAAAAATAGTGTCGTAACTTGTTTTGTGTGCCTCAGATCCTAAGGGATGCTATGGAGTTTGTCGGGCGTCAGAGGATCTTCAAATTCTTTTAGGTTGGAATCATTATTTTGAGTTATATTTAGCAACAAAAAATATGTAGCATGAAGTATATAGATGGCTGTTTCAGTTTATTTTTTAATTGGCTAGTAAAAATACAGGAGTATATGAGATTTTTGATGTTACAAAGATGTGCTCAAAATATGCTAAAATCAGAACAAATATTTATGCAAAAGGATTTTCACTGAAGCACTTTTTAAAATCATAAAACTTAGAAACCATCTAAATATATAAAAAGTGAGATGTCTAAATGGCCCTTCCCGGGATACATCTATAATGTACTGTAATACAGTAATTAAGAAATTTAGACACGCACACACTCCATATATGGAAAGGAAAAGGAATACACTAAAATATTAGTCATAATTATCTCAGAGTTGTGGGATTTTCTTAGCCATTTTTGTTTTACTTTTCTTCCGTGTGTATGTATGATTTAATAATTAACATGAAAGTTAAATTTTGAGAAGGGTATTAATTCTTAAAAGCGCCGGTTGGTGTGGAGGTCGCAGGACTCCAAATGCAGTGGTTGAATAACAAATACTTTCAGTAAAATGAGAATCCTTCCAGAGCTCAGGAAAGCTAGTCAAAGGCTTCTTAAGAAGTGTAGCATAAATAGTCACTGCATATTAGCTTCATTTTTGTGCCTCATTTCTCAGTACACTTTCAAATAACGTCTTCCATGGATTTTATGAAGGAGAAACCGTGGGTCCGTGGGAGGTATGTCCTCGACCCCTTGGCCCACCTCGTGGGTACTCTCCCACAGCTCGGGTGTCTCTGAGTGCTGGCAAGTACTTGGCCTGTGTAGCAAGTGGATGAATTCTACATTGCCTCTTCCTCAGAGAGACCAATCGTCTCAATAAGAGCATTTGGAAATCTTCCTCTTCAAATTGGTCACAACGTGGTAAATAAGCATAGCCCGTCTGTCGGTGTCCGTCATTCCCGGTGGCCATCTGACCTACCGTAAGCGACCGTGACCATCATTACTCTGCAAAGTTAGGTCTGACCCAGGCCATCAGGCGCAAAGATAGGGGCCTGCTGGCCACACCGGCAGCTACCTGATATGGTCCTGATACGGTATGCTCAGATTACAAACCGGGGAAGGGAAAAGTCGTCCGAGGGCTGAGCACTGCCCGCCCAGGCTTACTCTGTGCACGTGGGTCATTAGAGGCTGTGCTAAGACCAAGCCAGAGAAGTCCGCCCGAGCACATTCCAGCAAGAGTGTGAAGACCAGGAGCTGTCATCATGAAGATGGATCAGGCTGATGGAGAAGCAAGTTAATTGACTAAGGCACCAGAGCTTGAGGTAGGACTGAGAAAATGGGAGTCCCGGAACCAAGGTGAAATGAGGAGGAAAGGCATTGAGCCAGGAGTGGGAGAAGGGAGCTAATGATGCAGAAGAGCGTGGGGGCCCTTTGCATGGCAACATTTCTGCTTGGAGTCTTTGGAGGAACCATTCCTTTCCTTCCGCTCGGGCTGCACTCAGGCTTAAAGGGGCAGCCTTCTAACAGGTGAGTGGGGGCCCTAGGCCCGCTATCTTCTATCAGATAAAGCAGCTCCGCCCTTGGGAGGAAGAAAATCAGAAAATTGACTTGCGTATTCTTTAAAAATGATAATAAAAACAAAACCAGCTTTCTAGGGCATCTATATAACGATCATTTGATTTTCTTAATGTGTGGAGCTAACACATCTAAAAAATAAAAAAGGATGTGCCTTTTATCTTCATTTTCCCCCCAACTGAGACTTTTCCTATTAAGAGATGAATGGAGGAGAAAAAAGTATAAGGGAACCTAACATACCTCCTTGGATTCACTGAGCCCTTGCCTCCAAAGAACTCACATAGCTTCCTGATCTTGGGTAGCATGTTATAACAAAAGTTGAGTGGTGGCCTCTCAGCCTCCTGTCCCCAATGTCCATGACGAGCAAGGCTCACCGGGGCTGGTCCTGGACCCAGGCCTAGTGCTGAGCACCCCCATCTTACAGGGTCCACCTCCTAAACAGATAGTTGAGATCCACAGCCAGGTTGGGGAGTAGCAAGGAAACAAAGCTGGTGACACGGTGCATCTCCGAGTTCTCTCTTTGACCGGTTTGCAGGCCTTTCATTGAGGCTTGTTTACCATGCTTTTCTTATGGTTTGTGACAGATAAGAACTGTATTGATTCCTAGCATCTGCTGGCAGTAACCTTTGAAACGGGAGGCAATGCATCACCACGGAATTGTATCTATCAATATCGGAGTAATAGAAAGACAGGGATGATGTGTAATCACAGCCCTGCTGGCAGATCACAAGTCGGAGCTGATTCGCTACTAGTGATGGGCAGTAGAAAGGGGACACGGATTAACATTCGGATAAAGCTGGGGGAGGGGGAACATGTCGATGGAAAGGATGAGATTTGGCCACGAGGAAAGTTCAAATGGGAATGGTCATCCTCCCAGAGAGCCGGAGAAGTTCAGTATCTTACCCACATTTATAGAGCTTGTAAGTGGTAGCGCCTCTCCCTGGGCCTCAGTTTCCCTACCTGTAAAATAGACCTGGGTGAAGGATTCAGTAAGATTATGTGTACCAGTTCTCAAAATGTGGTCCCTGGAGCAGCAGCAGTAGCAGCACCTGGATGGGAACTTACAAGAAATGCAAATTCTCGGGCCCCCACCCCAGGCCTCCCAAATTAGAAACCCTGGGGTGGGACCCAGCAAGCAAGCCCTCTGGGTGATGCGGATGCATGCCAAAAAAAGTTGAGCAGATGTGTGCAAAACAGCCACCACTGTGCCTGGCACAGAGCTAGGGTTTAGAGAAACAGCATTCCGTTGGTGTCTGTATTAGTAGTAGTATTTAGTCCTACCACATATGCTAACAATTTTGTTTATAAACTCTACCACCCTCGTAGTTTTTCTTCTTATTATTCATAGGTAAATTCGTGGTCAAAAGAAACCTCTTTCTGACAGATGAGTATTTGTGACCTGTAAGCAATGTCCTAGAACTGGGTATATAATTCCTGCACTCGTGATTTCTAAGTCTGGAGGGTACTGGCATTCTAAAGGTTAACGTTCCCGTGTGTGCTTTGGACATGTTAGTGCTTTTGACATGTCGGGAAGCTTCCAGCTTGGACAGTGAATAGCGCTACAATTTAATAACATAAATGGAGTCTGTCTGATTCTGCAAAGAAACGGCCTTCCTTGGGGCCCAGAATATATAGTCCCTTCTGCAGTTACACTCACAGTATTTTTAATCATTTCATGTTTTTATTATATCCCAAGTACAAGGTGCTACAAAGAGTCCCTGGTTCCGGCAGTCACTCAAAAATTGACAAATCTAAAAAGTGAATAGAACAGCAAGTAGCCCATTAGGGGTTTTCTTTTTTTCTTTTTCTTTATTTAAAAAAACTTTTTAAAAAAGAAAAACTACCTTCTAACGTGGAGAGGGGTTGATTTTGGCATC
Organism: Neomonachus schauinslandi; assembly: GCF_002201575.2. Classification (NCBI taxonomy): domain Eukaryota; kingdom Metazoa; phylum Chordata; class Mammalia; order Carnivora; family Phocidae; genus Neomonachus; species Neomonachus schauinslandi. The sequence continues at coordinate 99,245,421 of NC_058413.1, forward strand.
TTATACATGAAAAGTAGTAGTAATAAAGTTGCCCGATTGTTGGTCTTTTCTCTGCAGAAATTATGGCTGTGCACAACTGTGGGGGTTTAACTGTGTTTCCATGAAATACGTAATTCACACTCTAAATGTGACAAGCATGACTGCCCATAAACCTAACGACATTTTTAAGAGCCCAAAATTCAGAACATTATTCTCTCGGAAACTGCACTTTAGTAACCCAGCAGAAAGCCGTTCGGAGATCTGCTTCCCTTGCAGTAAAGGCATCTGGGCGCGCCAGTGGGGAAAATGCTGAAAGCTTTCATACAAGAACAAATTTGTTAGAGGAATGAAGTGCGAACCAGTTGCAACTGCCATATGTTAAGGAATCGGAAGAACAGAAGCTAGGACATGGCAAGGACCACTGCGCCATTCCCCCTCCTCCCCCCCCGGCCCCCCTCCCCCAAATATATATATATATAAAGGTTTGCTAGGAAACGAACACATGGGTTGAAATTCTGGGTATATGAAGTTTCAGAGTGATAGGAAACAACTCCCCCAAACTGAGGTTCTTACTCTTAGGTGAACCCAGCCCTGCTTCACTCCTGTGAGTAGCTGCTCGGGCTGCGGTTAGTCTGGTCCGGGCGGCAGGGCACATTCATGCCCCCGAAAACAAGGCCTCCAGTCCAGGCTGATGTGTGAATATTCATTAAGAGGCCATGGAGAAGTGAAACTCTTTCCCTCTTCCCCTGAGCATTCTACGAGGCTCTTTCTCTGCCCGCTTCTTTCTGCCTCCAGCTCCAGACTCTTAGTATTTCTCTTAAACTTCTGTTTGTGTCATTACCCGTATTTTGCAGCAAATTTTATCTACCAGACGCAGAGTGAAAATGCCTGCCGTAATGGGAAGTAGAGCTCTTATTTATTTATTTTTTCCTCCCTTCACATCATATAGTTGAATTTCATCACTTTCGTAGCAAACCTCAGCAGCCTCTTTGCGGTTTTCATTTTGGACCACTTGCTTTATTTCCCTATTTGTCGTTTTGTCTCCACCAGCTCAACACGCACAAGCACAAAACATACAGTACCAGTAAAACCAGAGAAGCAAAAATTCAGCAGGTCCCGCGCGGGAACCCACAAACCCACTGGGTGGGACATGCCGGCTAGAATAGTTTTTGCAGTGGAATGCAGAAGAATCTATTGGCTTTGGTTGCAGTCGGCTAGCTGCTTTGGGGAGAGGATTTTTCATTTGCATACTCGTTGCTCTATGACACTTGAGGAGGAATGCTAGATTCTAGTTCTCGTTGACTTGGAGAATGATCCACGTCAATTTATCTTCATACGGACTTGAATTTTTTAAAATCCATTTTTAAATGAGAAATTGCTGAAGCCATGTGTTCTCCCTGGAGACGGGCCTCACTTGGTGGTGATTCATGGCCTTCTTTATCCCATGATTCATGACCTTCTTTATCCCATGACTAAACCTCATGACTTTATCCCGGTTTCCTTGAAACAGGTTGTCTAGGGACACACCCTGTTCTAAGATCTTCCTTGGTAAGCCAGCAGTCTCATGTACGCGATATCAGGGAGCAATTAGAATTGCTGGACTCCAGGCCAGAGCTCCTCAGACTGTGCCTATGAATGACCTGAGTCTCTTGTTAAAATGAGGATTCTCACCCAGTAAGTCTGGTATGACTTTGAGATCCTGCATTTTTAATAACATCCCAGGGATTTTCAAAACTGCCGGTGTGCCACGCTGAATAGCAAGGCTCTAGTGGGGCCGAGAGTGGGGGATGCACAGGTTTCCTCATTATATTTTTTGGCACCAGTGAGTGCTACGAAAACCCATCTCATCGGTCAACAGCAGAAGTGATGAGAAGGAGGTGTGTACCCTTTGCCTTCTAACTCCTTTATAAAGGTAGCTCTGTGCTGGTCTTTCCTTAGGAGACCACTGAACGTTAACTGGAGTTTAGTGGAGGTGACACTCAGCCCCCTTTGCAGAATTGAAAACCTACTGCTGCCAAAGCCCATGTACCTAACCTCAAATATTCTCGACCCCTCACTCATTCCTCCAACCTGGGCTCCGCTGTCCTCTCCCTACCCCCTTACTGGTTCTTATCAGCTATGAGTACTCCGGCAGAAGTCTCTTAACTGATCTTGGCTCCAGCCCTTGCCCTACCTCCACTCTACCTTCCCTTGCCACATAGACGTTATCTTTCAAAACATAGGTGTGATCATGTCACCTCCTGGATTAAAATCACTTAATAGCTCCCTATTAACTACAAGATAAAGTGCAAATTCCCTAGCCTGGCATACCATGTCCTTCAATATCTGGACCCAATGACCATTGCAGAAAGCATCCCTTCCTCTCACTTTTCAGAGCACACTATACCCTTCCCTTTGTTCTAAACATGCCATGAGCCTTCTTTCAAATTTCTCCTCTTACCCGCTCTAGGACCTGTCCCCCCACCCCAAAGGAGTGGTTCCTCCCTCCTCCAGGCTCCCACAGCACGTTAGAATTCTTGTGCCTTGCCACATCATGTGGTCAGTGTGCGTACACGTATCTATCTGTCTCCCTCAACAACGGGAACTTATGGAAGCCGGGCTCTTTTCCCCATCAAGCACTGTAGATATAATACTAGGGCCTGTTTCTTTCCAAGAGTCTTGTGAAAAATGCCTGAACCACGGAAAAGAGAATTGTTGGCTTCAGAATGAAAGGTACAGTTGGAATTATCATTTCAAAAGCAAAAATCTAGAAATCACTTGAAATTTTTAATTCAAAATTTTATTTAATGTGGGACGTGGGTACAACTTAATATATTTTGATGAGAGTGCTGAGGGCCTATGTAAGTCTTAAAACAGCCCTTCCTTGGTACCTTTGTCCAAGAGCTTTCACTGGACACTCTGTAAGCTGACACTATGTTACGCTTTGGGTATACAACAGTGAGGAAGGAGAGTGAAGAAGGAGAGCAGGTGAGGGGCACACAACCACTGTGCCAGGTCTCACACAGCATGAATATGCCGATTGTCCCATCTGGCCCTCAAAATAAAATAGTGAGAGAGGCACTTTTTATGCCCATTTTACATGTGAGAAACCTAAGATTTAGAGAACTAAAGGAACTTTTCCAGGGTCTAGCTAATAACTGGCAGCACCAGCATTTGAACCCAGATCAAAATCAAAGGAAGAAAACCATCCTATAAATGAGGAATCATACAACTATTCCGTGTAGTGGGTGCTGAGACCAGGCAAGGCACCACGAGCCAGAAGCCTAGAAATCTGGGGACGGAGGCATCAGGGTTTCACAGAGAAAGCTAATGACTTGGAGCTGGATCCTATAGGATGAGTAGGGATTCCTCCATGGATGGTTTCCCTGCCTTTATAAATAGAATAGTAATGGGTAATTTTGATCAAATAATAATAATAATATAAGAAATTAATGTCAATAACTAGTGTCAGTCACCAAGTTTTTTATTGATTCGCTTCCCACACTCAAAGGTCTGTTTTTACCTAAGAATGTCTATTAGCATCAAAGTGTAATTGTCGAACTAAACCAAATATCATTCATTTTGTCTATGCACTTTCCTTTCCTCCAGTGTCACATGAAGGGGGAGAAAATCACACCCCCTCATGCATGGTAGCACACCACTTAGTCGAAGGTTAGGTTTCTAGAGATCCCAAACATCCCGGACACACCCGGGAACTCATTAATAAGCAGGAAAGGTTTCAACACCAGAAGCTTTCGCAAAGCTCTTGCACTTAATAATAAAGGAAAGAATTATCTGCAAAAAGTGACAGCCAGCACTGGAGGGAAAGAACAGAGGACACACACAAGCCTCACCGGCTGAGACTCCTACATATTCCATTAATTCATGCGATCTTCTCCATATAGAAGCATAGGACAAAGAAAATGGGCAAGTCACCAAGCTCTGTGGAAGTTACTTTTGTTTCATTTCGCTTGGAACTAAGTATGGCGCTCCAGTTAAATGGGGGAAACCCGAATACAACGCACGTTTTTCACGCTGTAAACGGAACCTAATTTCAGATGTCCAGTCCTCTGCCTACGGCCTCTGCGGTACACCTTCTACTTTTCTTACCCATGACGGCTTTAGTTTGCAATTTCGCATACGTGATGAAGATGTTTTTAATTTACTCTGTGCTTTTTAAAAAGTTAGCCTCAAAACGAGAAGAATAATAGCTAAAGCTCTGAAATGGGAAAAATTCCAGCGGATTATGGACGATCAGAAGAAGATCCTGGTTGTCTAGACAGAGACTGCATGGAGATAGTGATGATGCTAATGAGGACGTTGGTGGAGGAGAAGATTATATTGTTTGTTTAGCATTTTCGGAGCTTAAAAAAAAGTACTGGTACACACATTTCTTCAATTGATTCTCATAATAACCCCGCACAAAGCTACCATTTATCCTTTTTAAAATATAAAAACAGACTCAGAGTTTGCCCAATTACACCACCAGTAAGCTCAGAACTGCTGTTCTCCAAGTCCAGTGGTCTCATTTCTCCTCAGATGTCCCCTCACAAGGGAAGGACAAGGCACGTGTCCTTATCACTTGCCTCTAATTTCAATGATTAATCAGCAGCCCACACTCAGATGATACTAATCAAGTTATTTTTTATAATGGCGCCAATTTAGATAGATAGAGTGCATATCTGACTCACACAGGCTTTGCATGGGGCACTCGACAGTCATGAAAAATAGAATCCGGAAATCTTTTGGCCGCTCTCCATATGCAATCCCTTCATTAAACTCGGTCCTATAAGTAGCTTGCTTACTCGTATGCCTCTTCCAGACTCAGCTGGGATCAGCAGCTCAAGAGCCCAGAGGTTAAAAAGGCCCACCACTTGCTTTATGACTGACAAATGATAGAGGGACTAACTCACCAATAAGGGCCTTAGTCACGGGCCCCGATTTTCCAGCTAAGAAATTGTCATTTCATATGATAGTCCAAAGCTACTTGGCTTCCTGGTAGGAGATGTGAGTAAGTTGAATGTTGCAGCATTATTCAGCACGATGATTATCATGGATTTACAGCTGTTTCTTGCACAAACCATATTGCACATACTCGGAGTACTCTCTAGAATGAGAATCTGAAACCTCGATCCCTCCCGTTCCCTCGTTTTCTGTTTCTGTAGTAATGTCAGTTGAAGCTGACATTCTCTCTGAGTCCATATCTGATGTGTTCCAACTGATATCCTCACTTGCTTGTCCTGTCGGCTCTAAGCTTTAAATTTGGAAGGTTTTCAGTGGCTCTTGTTGGCAAGAGAAATGAACGATGAGACATAGAGAGAGACTCGTTGTTAGAGCCAAATTTCAGTCACGTAGGTTGTCAATACTAATGAATGCCCTTGAAGCAGAAACTGTAAATGCCTAAGTTGTAGTGGGCTGCCTTTGAGTTGGGATCATTCAGCAGAACACACATCTTCCCTCTAAATACTGAAGGGCCAGTGTTTGGATTCTGGTTAGAGAGCTCATTTTTCCAGGGTCACATATTGGAACTCGTGGATTGCTGGTAGGCTTGACGTTCCCTTATGTGCTCAGAGTATGACTTTAGCTTGATTCCTAAAGCATTTAAATGAGATACAGTAGATCCTTCCAGTACTTCCTCTCTGTGCTTTGGCATCATAAAGCCTCATTAATATCGTGTGATTGTTAATAGCACCAGACCTAGAGTTAAATAGGCATAGGTTCAGGTATTGGTTCCAGCCACTTAATTAACTTCCCTATATCTGTTTCCTTGTCTGTATAATGCGGGCGGTACTAAAATGATGAACCCCCCAGGATTGTTGAGGGTTAAATGAGATAATGTAAAAAAGCATAGCGCCTGGCACATAGAAAACATTTTAAAAATATATTAGCTATTGTTATCATGCCGATGATTAAAATAATACCCCCTCCAGGAATAATGGGAGTTTTCCGGATATTAAAAAAATTTTTTTTTAAATAGTAATGAACACTTTGGAGAAGAAATAATTTGTTTCTCTTGCCTCCGGACTGGGAGAAAAGCAGTCTCTTCCCTCTTCTTCCCTGAGTGTAGTGATTATTGTTACATGTTATAACCTTGTGATTTTAAATATCTTATACTTATTGTTAGTCTTTTGACATCCTGGGGGCAAATGTGAAGGGAAAAAAAAGAAGAATCAGCTTTTAGTGAGTTCAAGGGAAAAGTGACCTCAGTTTAATCATGGTACGTCTTATCAAAGGGAAAATGATATTAAATTAGGTACTTAAAATCCGAGTATAACAAATAAGGAAACACAAGGGCCCTTCCCATTGAGACTTGAGATTGGGGTTCTGAGGAAATTCAGTTTAAAGAACTTTAAAGAGGAGCACTTAGTAACAGCAACTATTGTAAACAATCTGCATCTCTAATCAGCTTACAACTTAGGGGCATTGACAAGTGTCACTTATGGAAAAAGATCCACAGTGGATGCTATCCCCATCGCCTTGAAATCCCAGATTTTTCATTTGGTTAGAAAAAAAGGCAACATTATATTTTCTTACAGGGTGATAGCTCACCGGAGGCCCGCTGCGATGTATAATATTACAAATGGTTTGGTTGCTAATAGGTCTTCTGGGGTGAGAGAGAAGTCCAAGTTGCCTTAAGTCTTTTTAATATTTGTGTCTTCCTTTGCGGTTTCCAAATATATCAGGCTGTATTTTGAGTTTTAATCATGTAAATCTTTAGTTATGAATAGCATGTGGTTTGGGAGAAGTGGGTAGCTCTATTTGTGAATTAAAATTGTCGATTCCCGTTACCCCAGGCCTGAGCTGCCTTGGGGACACAGGAGCGCTATGTTTGTTGGAGGGTGTGTGAGCCTGTGGTTTGTCAGCTTCCAGCTTCTGTCTACAGGATTCCTCCCTCTTAGAATGTGACTTTCTTCCCCAATAGCCCGTGTGCACAGATAGGGGAATTTTACACGGCTGGTTCTCAGTCTACAAAGTCATCATTTGATATATCCCCGGGAATATAATCTCATATTATCAGTTCATTTGCAAAGCGGTTGACGCGCAAGATCAACTGTTGGCCTAAAGCACACTTCGTCCAAGAGAAACAATCTATTTTGAAATGCTGGAATACCACCCAGCCTTGAATTGCTACTGGAGCCGCTCAGTCTAAAACTGTTCTTTTATTCTTCTTTTGCCATAAACAAGCATCACAGAATCAGATCCATTGAGAAGAATCTACTTGCTTTGCCAACACAATTAGTTTTGTAAGAAGCCTCTGTCTTCAGATTGTTCTCCTCCAAAGTCCAAGTTGGATAACGGTGGTGGGTTTTTTTTATGAATATATTTTTAAGATATATATATATATATTTTATATTTTAAGAGCCCCTAAGCAGATTTAGCAGGCTTAGTAGGACTTTTCGGCAAGGTGATTTGAATGCCATCCTACCAGCAAATATAAGTGACTTTTCTACTTTGGGGGCTCTCACAAAACCTGTCCACCGGAGGGAGTTTTTCTTCAAGGTTAAGCTCTCCTCCCTCCAAAAAAAGATGCCATCTTTTTGATCAACGAAAAGCCACAAAACCTGTCCAGCCATGAAAAGGAGTTAATGGAGAAAAAAAAGTCTAGTATTTTAACCTTTCCATGTGAAGAGCCAAAGTATTCTGTGACTGTTATTATCTCATATAGTTTATTTGTAGATTTATTTCTTTTATAGCCCTGCACTTTCTTGATAAGTGAAATTGAGTGGAAAAGCTGGTTCATCTTTAATGGATGGGTATCACTCCTGATAAACATCCTCATGAAGGGGATTACACCTCTACATTTTATGGGATCCGGCAGCTTGGACCTTAAGCATCACAATGGCTTGGCCCCTTTAGTGCTGAGGGCTCTGATTAAAAAGTCCTATTGAGCTCTGTCTTTTAAAAGCAAAGCAGCTCCTGCGATGGTTACAATTGAAATAGCACAGCAACAAAAGCTGTAACTACTTTCTTTTGTCCTGGTCTTCCTTGCAGAGAGTTTTCACACTTCTAATCAATGTTTCCTTTCACAAAAGGGATTCTCATCCTATATGTAAATACCAGTTGGACTGTGCTTGACCTTAGTTCTTCAGCCCTAATGTTGAAAACCAGTAGACACAAAGTTAAAAACAGCTTGATGGTTATTAGTCTTTCGAGTTAAGACTCTGGTCACCTTTCGTTTGGCATGGTATAGTTCTCTTAGAAGAGAAAAGCAGAAACAGCTCTTCTTGCGAATGAAGTAGTGCAAGATTAAAGGATTTCATGGGGACAAGAGAAACTTTACATAATTCTTTACAATAATGTTTGTCCTATTTTAAAACCTGACTGCTTTCCAGTTTCCAGGTTGATGGTGGAAATATCAAAAATCTGTTCACTAGGTAAATTTTGTTGGCTTTAGATCCGTCGAAAACTAGGCTTGGAGCTGTGGAAGGTAAAATCTGGTGGTGCTGTTTTATACTACCCCTTCCGAAAGGAGCTTCAAGATATAAAGGATTTGCAAGACCTGTGATTTGCAGAACCGGACCTTTGTATAACTTGGTGGGGTTGATGTTCAGTTAGACCCTGAGCCGAATGCGTTGTGGCCAAACACCGCCATAAGCATCAATAGTCTTGGCTGGCTCCCTTCAGGTGTATTTTGGAGTTAAAGGTGAAATTCCATCTTTAACCCCCTTGTGGTTGTCTGAGCAGTGACTGATGAACTAGATGTGATTCCCTGCAGACCTTTCAAAGGGTGGATGAAGGATGGAATTTCAGCCTTTTTTTTTTTTTTAAACCAGGCCTTTTTGCTTAATACAGCTTTTAAAATTAATGTCCTTTTTTGAATGCCAAGAAAACAAAGGGAATTTCTCAGAGTGTATGCAGACTGACACAATAGGCCTTAATTGGTGTCAAGGAGATGTTAGGATGAATGGGGAAATGCCCCTTTAGCTGATAAGACTGAAAAGTGGAGCCTTGTTATAAGCTGTCATCTCAACGTGTATTTAAACTATAGCAAAACTGAAACATATTTGCCATATAGATCATAATGACTCCAAAGGAGCCATTATGCTCTCTTATGTAATTACATAATCAAAGCATGCATAGTAATCAGCTTTTGGAATTCAATGCTAATCAAACATACCTATAGTATGTGTTTAAGCTAAAATAGAGAACGTTAATTTGCCATTAGTCAACTAAACAAGAATGTGTATACAGAATATTCATGAATAGCTTAATGTTGTGTCAGATGATACTTTTTGTTTTGTATTCAGGGGAAATCAACAATTTTAATTGACAAAAAAACCAGCACTGAGGAAGATTACTCTTTAACTTGCCGTTCAAAAATTTGCCTCACCTTTTACTGATTATAAAAGGAGATTAGATTAAATTCAGTATTTTTTTTTCCTTCCACAAGCTCAAGTGACACAACAGTAATTATGTTACAGGAGATTCTTAACGAGATCCTGACCATCTCCATGCCATAGGATACAGTGTTCTAAATAATACATGTAAAGCAAAGCTTGAAAACAAAACAAAACAAAAAGCCTCGAGCATATATTGCTTTTGTAATTAGAAACAAATCAGTAAGTGTTATTCAGCAATAGCCAAGAATAGAAATACCTTGGTGGCCCATTGGCAGGTGTGGCCTCTACTTTCGGCTGGGCCTCATGCTCGCCATGTGACTTCAGCTATTTCTCCTCCCTGAGCCCTAGGATCTTCATCTACCAAAATGAGAGCATTGCTCTCGAGGTTCCTTTCAGTTCTGTTGACCTTTGATTTCATAAGGGTTCTGTGAAAAGTAAAGTGACACAAAGGAAGTGTTTTGGTCGATGTCACATAGTCTTGCCCACTTGGTTATTTGTGGAGTCGGTTTAGTTTATTTTAACTCCAAACTTTATGAGCGACGGGGTTCGCTTTGGTAATCATTTGGACCCCTGAGTAGACAGTCCTTGGAACATTGGGATAGCAAAACATGGATGGGGATCAAAAAGGTTAAGAAAAGCTTTGTAAACAGCAGACAGATTGAATGCTTTTGATTTTATTTTATTTTATTTTTTTAAAGATTTTATTCATTTATTTGAGAGAGAGAATGAGAGAGAGAGAGCATGAGAGGGGGGAGGGTCAGAGGGAGAAGCAGACTCCCCGCTGAGCAGGGAGCCCGATGCGGGACTCGATCCAGGGACTCCAGGATCATGACCTGAGCCGAAGGCAGTCGCTTAACCAACTGAGCCACCCAGGCGCCCCGAATGCTTTTGATTTTAAATAAATACTCAAGTATTCACAAAAGGTTGAAGTATGGCCTCTCTTTGAAATAAAGAATTATATTTATGTTGAAGTGGTCTCGCCCTTAACCTTAATGCATTCTGATGGGCTCATCTTTTTGGACGCTGGTTCTCACCGTCTCTTGTCTGGACTTTGGATGACTAAAAACGTTACCATACTATTTAAATGGGACTAAACTCTTTCATCAAAAGCCTTCGTGGCTTGAACTTCAAATAATTTATTTTCAAATTACTTTTACTGTAATTCTTATTAATTCAAATAGGTTTCTGATTTGATATAAAACGCTATAAATGCAAGGAACAGTTTAATGAATTGAAAGATAGGATTGAGTCTTTTAAAGGAAATGTACAAAATATGCTGACAATAATTGCTTAGATAGAAATCAAATCTTAATGGCTTTGTTAATGATTTGTAGTGAACACTGTGTTTACGTTGACTTGGGGGAACATACGCAGCTAAATTTTTCCCTCTGGATTTCAACAGAATCTTAATTTTTTTCATTTCCTGAACTGTACTCATTTCTAGTGCTAGCTCTCAGAAATGTTAGCAGGAATTGTGGGATCTCTCTTGGTGATGGTTTTAATCGGGTCGGGGGTAAGGGTGGTTCCTTCAAGTTGGGCACATACCGAACGTGGTTATAAAAATGGGGATCCCACAGAAAGGAGAAGGGGGGCAAAGCCATTTGCAACTTTAAGACACAGAGGGCTCACAGACCAATAGAAAATAAGATTTTCAAAAACAAGTGTTTTTGACTTCTTGGAAAGTCTAAACTTAGATATCTGTTGGAGGGGAAGAATTAATAATCCCGAGCCTTTAATTAGTGCAAAATTTCAAGAACTATGGTGGCTCTTTGGAGTTCATGACTTTGTTGATCATTGGCAGGGTTTGTTCATTCTTGGGGGGTTTTGTTGTTGTTCTTGTTTTTGTTTTGTTTTGTTTTTGCAATCTATATTTTTGGTTTGACTTTTGCCTATTTAGGTAGCCTGACTGTGCCAATTTCATGTTAGGTGCAGTCTTCCGTATAGCAGAGGGGAGGGGGGGGGGGAAAGGTTTCCTTAATATGATTTTGCTACTGAAGGAGTAGGTCAGGGGGCTCTATTTGCTTTTTCTCTGGGCAAACCGTCTTCCCAGTGAAGAGTCATCTGTGTTCCTCGGTGTCAGTAAGAGTTTACATAGTTGCCATAGTATAAACCAAATTCTGTTCTAACTGACTTGCCCTTTTATTGTAGACTTGACTGGAGAGACTCCCCCCGTGTAAATGAAGTGCTTTCTTTATTAGCAGCCGGGCAGTGGGGGCGGGCTCCCTGTGCCGGCAAATGCTCGGGGATCGAAGGCATTCTCCAGGGGCAAAGGGTGCCGAGTGCCTAGAGAAAGAAGCCGTAGTCAACAAGGTGCTTTACAGTCAGGACAGTTTCTCTCTCATCTTCAAGTGCGTAATTGTGTTCTGGATAAATTATGGAAATTAAAAAAAAAATCAGAAGTTGCTCATAGGGAAATAACCCTCTTTAAAAGCAAGTTAATTCTCCAAGGCAGAGCCAATAGAACCTTGGCAGCAGATCCTGAGGTTGGCTGGGTAAAAAGTACAAACCGCATGGGCCAGAGAAAGCTGACAGAACTGGGTTCAAACACCGGCCCCGGCACTTAGCTGAATTACATTAGGCAACTTACTCGAACTGCTCTGGGTCTCCTGTTCTTAACCTTTAAAGTTGGGGGTATTGTTAACTCCAGGAGTTAGAGAGGGAAACGTGTGCAAGGTACCCAGCACCGTGCCTGGTACTGGAGAAATGTTTGCCCCCTTCCCCTCTTCTCCTTCTGGCCTCTGGCCCTAAGATCGGCCCCATCACCCCCTTTGGGCGGCCATACTGTGGAGGAGGTAGATGGCAGTCGATGCTACGGTTGGGGGTAATGCCCCTGAAGTAGTCTGCAACCCCAGAGTCTTCAAAGCCAGTTGAAGACTGAACGAATAGGGGGCTGATGAGCCCGTGGCACCCCCACCCCCACTCCAGCCCTAACCAACTCGCCTCAGATGGTCTTTACTAATCACCGAAGTATTTTTTTTTTTTCTTTTCTTAGACAATATGCTTTCTGTGTCTTGTAATAAATGTCCTAGCAACTTCTAGTTTACTGCGGGAGACTTGCTGGCCTCTCCAGAGCCAGAGTTGTATTTTTAGAAATTGGGGGGCAAATGGGGAAGTTCTAGGGAATACAGTTGCTGATATAAATAAAAACCCAGTTTGATGCTGTCTCTTAAACCTCACCCATATACACCAATTAGCAGTCAAAAATGTCTATACATGTCAGACATTGTTCCGCCCTTAAAATAAATTACCTTGCTGTTAACAGCCCTATTTAATGGCTGTGGTATATTGAACCTACTTGATTTCTTTTGCCCAGAACATGTGCTATTTCTGCCTTGACAGTGTATCTGCTAATTGAGTTTTAGAAAATCAGGAAGGTTCTTTAAACGGATTATTTAAGAAAGGTACCTACGTTGCCTGTACCCTTCTGCTACACTTCAAGTTGTGTTCTGTAACAACCTAATTGTCGTGATATCTATTTCAAGGGGAAATTTATCAAGTCACAGTGCACCCTTCTGTTTGGAAGAAATATTTGAGGGTGTGAGCAGAAATTATTTTTACATAAAGGCTTCAGGCAGTTAAGAGTACTGACATACAAATCGTATTTTCATCACTGTCATTCACATTCGGCGCCTCAAATAAATAGGTCATTATTATTCCATTGCAGCATCCTATGGTGCCTCGAAGTATGGAGCTCTGTTTAATATAACTGCTGTCCAGCTGACCCGTGTAATTTATTGGTGATTTTTACAGTGACATTCTTGGGCCACCAGCATCAGCCAAGGCACTTTGATCTCTTTTAGCAAAATACGTCATTATCGCTTGTGATCTTTTAGCATTAGTGTTATAACCATGTTAACATAGCTAGGAACTGTCATTTCCTGAGACATCGGATTTGAGGTTGGCTTTAGCAATTTCAAAAAATAATGCGGTAATGATGATGATACCACCGTGGATTTGCAGAGCACACGAGGGCAAAAATGTCAGATGGCAAAAGTTTTACCTGAATGACTTCATAATAGCACACTAAAGTGATTCGGTCTTATGTTACCTAATTGTAAGTAATAATTAAGAAGGTGTAGGGTGCCTGGGTGGCTCAGTTGGTTAAGCAACTGCCTTCGGCTCAGGTCATGATCCTGGAGTCCCTGGATCGAGTCCCGCATCGGGCTCCCTGCTCAGCGAGGAGCCTGCTTCTCCCTCTGACCCTCCCCCCTCTCATGTACTCTCTCTCATTCTCGCTCTCTCAAATAAATAAATAAAGCTTTAAAAAAAAAAAAAAGAAGGTGTAGACTTTTTAACAGACAAAACCCCTCTGATTCTGTTTTATTACCTTAATTGCGCAAAACACAGAATCACGGTCACCTCCTCTTTGTCCCCATCTCCGGTGCTAATGTCTGATAGCCTTAATGTGGCTACGGATGCTATTCAGGAAGAATATACCAGCATTCCGAGGAAGGACTAACACTAAAAGGTTTAGTTAGTCCCACAGAGAGTATCTTATTAGGGTCCAGTTGAATTGCCACTGGCTTGAAGTTCCAGGACCCCCAAGATGGTGATTAGGATCTGTAAGGCATGGTTGATGTTGAAGGGATTGAGGCCTATCCCCGGGTGGCCTTTCCATGGGTTCCTTTTGGACATGGAAGATTCTTATTTACGATGGTAGCAGACTTCTTTAGGTGGAGGAACTCTCCGCCCGCAACCCAGTTGGACCCCATTTGGTATTCTAATCGCCTCAGGGCAAGTCCCGTGACTTCCTACCGATACAACATTGGAATTGTGCGGTTTAATTTTTCCTTAATTTTCTTACTAGATTGGGTTACCCTGAGGAAATAAGGGTATCGTCCTTTCTGTACATACTTTTGCCAGGGCCAGTAAAAAACTACCTTGAAAAGCTTGCTTGATTGGCAAGAATTCCCCTTTCCTTGTTCTTTTCTCAAATCTGGGAATATACTGCTCCCTCCATCTGGCTTCTGAATTCTGTGTTTGTCACAGAAATCTATGGAGGGAAAAATAAGCATTCCTTCATGGGTTTTTTTTTTTTTTTTTTTTTTGATCACTTTTTCTCTTTGTTGTTATTCCACAACACTGTTCAGCCCACTCGGCCTTCACTGCTGGATCAAGCTAGGGAAAACTCACCCTTTCGCTCACTACAAGCCCGGTGGGCCTCACACCTAGGTTAATTCCCTGTGTCGGAGATCTCAAGGTTGGGTTTTACTTTGGTTGGCTCCTTCGAGCACCAAGACTTTTTGTTTGTCTGTGGCTCTAATGATTTTGTCCTTATCTCCTAGTTCCCTCCTTTCTAATCCTCTATCAGAGGCTGGTCTCTTTCTGGGTGGATTTGGCTTAATGCCATCTCAGACACCCTTGTCACACACTTCCTCGCTGTGCCCTGCCAAAAAAGGATCCTTCAGCAGAAATACGCTAGCAGGTGGAAATCCTCCGTTTACCCTAATTGCATCTCTATTTATGCGCACGCTCTCTCACTCTCTGTCTTGCAATAGTGTTTATCTTTGATCTTTGTTTCTAAATGTGACAAAGTTGGGTTTTGGGCTTTTCTTTTGTGTTTGTTTTGGTGGGGGCAGTGAACGAACCACCTGATCTATAATTACCTAGAAAGCTTGGGAGGAGGGAGCGTGAGCCTTCATTCTTGTATCCACACTAAACACGTGGGGTTGCCTGATTAACGTTGGGATTTGACAGCTAGAGAGAGGATGGTGATGGTGATGATGATGGCAGCCACCGTTTGTTTAGTTTTATAAGAAGCTAGACACAGTGTTAAATGCTTTATATTTATTACCTTCCTCAGTCCTTCCGACAGCTCTCTGAGAGGGCTTTGAATTACTGTCCCCACTTTGCAGATGAGAAACTGGCTCAGGGGCTTTAAGTACTTTACTTGAGGTCATACAGCCAAAAAGCAATCTTCCTCTTCCCCTTCCTGATCGACCATTATACCCATTGCCCATTCTACACTTTTTATTCCATACGTGAAGATTAGATACCAGTTTTCACTCATGTGGCGGCTTCTGAAAGGCCAGGACAGTGCCCTGTATTTCTATATCCTCTGCTGTGCTGGGTACAGAATAGGACATTCAACAATTACTTCATCTTCTGCTGATGAATTGAACTCTCCCTTTCTCCTACCTGCGCTGTGGATCATATGGGTCATTTGTGAGGGGCCCTGACTGCTGTCACTGATCACAGAAGCAACAAACGAGAGCAGGTCCGGAGGTGAGCCTTCGATCAGTGGATCTGAACGCCTTGACTTTGTGCCGAGTTCTGAAAGAGAATGTCTACATGGCTAGGTGGGGGTGGTCGACAGAAGGGGCATGGTTCGGGACCGCCTGGGGCTTTGGGTCAGTCGTGAAGGCATGAGTTTCTGAGAGCAGAGTAACCGACTGAACTATAAGCCTTCCCAGGATGTTACCGGGATTCCTGAGCGTCCTAGTTGGGTAGGTCCTCACTCCCACCCGGTAAACAGTGGAACGGCCTATACCTTGGGAATGACGACATCCGCTAACAAGATGAGATTATTTCCTGAGCCCTCCTCCCTACTTCTATTAAGTGGCCCCTTGAGTTTTCTGTGAGGCAACCAAATAGCTTAGCTCAAGGGCATGTGAGCTGAGGTGGAGTATATGCTTCTCCCCTACTCCATTCGTGAGAGCTGCAGCTTCTTAGAAAAGTCAGCTCTCTGACCTTTCCATACCTTTCCAGCGCACTCCTCAACTGGTATAAGAAACTGGGGGCTGGGACGTGGGCATCACAACTTTTGAGAGCATGTTGATCCCAGGCTTAGTCACATTTTGCCCCTGGGTCTCTCTGGGATCAACGGACTCACTTTGTGGACTGCGGAGGAAGATGGGAGCCACCCCAGTATCGCCCTTGGTGCCCATTTTGGAATACGTTTCTTGTCTCTCGTTCTAACTGAGCCATTAACCAAATTTTAATTGATGGAAATTCATTTCTCCTTTTTTTTTTTTTTTTTAAGGCGATGGACAGAATTTGTTTACGAAAGACGTGACAGTGATCGAGGGAGAAGTCGCAACCATCAGCTGCCAAGTCAATAAGAGTGACGACTCTGTGATTCAGCTGCTGAATCCCAACAGGCAGACTATTTATTTCAGAGACTTCAGGCGTAAGTTTCTATCTCTGTAGCATTAGGTTGCAACTTTTTTTTTTCCTACATGTTGTCTCGATAAAGAGATTACCAAGGCCTCCTTTTCTAAATTTAATGTTAGATGCTTAAAGTTTAGTCAATTCTTCAGAGGGAAGAAGAGACATGCAATCATAATCTTTCTACTTAATAGAAACCTTGAATGGTCCCTTTTAAAAGTAAAGCAGTCTTACTTTGCAATAGGAATTGATTGTAGTAATTCAAGGTGAATTGCAATTGAGTCCCAAATACTTAGCTGACACAAACAACTCAAAGAGGGTAAGGCAAGGAAAATATAGTATTCTGAAGGGTAATCTGTTTGGTTTGAAGATGGAAGTTTCCAAGGCAATGCGTGCCTATAAAGACAAAGCCAAAATCTCCTATCACCATAATCTCTGGTAGACAGAGGTTACCATGTGCTGAAGTCTTACCAAATGTAATATCCCAAAAAGGAATCGTTGGAACTTAATTTACATCCCAGAAATGGTTCAAATGGATGTCAGAGCTTTAACCAGAGCAGGAATCAGGTCTTTCAAAAGATCGCTCTTTGGGAGCATGGGTGCCTAATCAAAGCAGATGTCCCTCCACATCTGCTTGTCCCCGTTCTTCCCAATGCCCCAGAACATTCATGAACTGTGGAAAGAGTTGATAAAACTAAGGAACATCTCAGAGCACGAAGGAAGGTAAAAGAAGAGGAGCCAGCCATTCTTAGAGCGTATTTTTGTCATTATAAATGAATCTAACCTTTGCCAAAATTGACACAAGGACTTTAAAAGTGAATATTTGAAATTAATAAAAAGCCCACATACATGATTTTTGTGGTGGCTCTGATTTCCTGCTTTATCCTCATCCGTTTCCCGTTGTGAAGTCGAATGCAATTAGGAAACTGCAGGCGGGGTCTGAGGCTTTGGGAGGCCCTGGGTCGTGGACTCTGGGCAGCTCCACCTCCGACGGTACCAAATACAAAGGTGCATCCAAATTAAATTGTTTTGCTATGAAGTTTTTTTTTAATTACTTCCATTTTGTTTTTGAAATTACTGATAATGATTTTTTTTATCTTCATAATTTGGAACCGCTTTTTTTTTTTTTTTTAAGGCCTCAGATTTTTAGAGACAACTCAAAAGCCTATATACGTCCTACTCCCTCAACTTCCAGTGCCCACAGCCTGCGCTTTCCTTCTGTTTTCATTTTACTGAACTCTGGTGGAAAATCTGAAACAGTTTACGAATAAGGGCTGGAAACTGACAGCAAGGAGCGCACACGCGTGCATACACCCACAAGCCCTCACGTGTGTTGCTTTCCTTTCAGACAAGGCTATTTGTCTACATGCAGTTATTGTAGAAGCCCAAAATAGTAATTCAAGAAGTATGAAGAAGTACCCAACAGGTGCACGAAGACTTACTCGATTTTTCTTCTCTGTAGCGGCTTTTCGAGTCCCCTAACATTCTCCTCCCCTAGGTAAGGAAAATGGACTGTGTAGTGTCTTCCTCCTAACGACTACCTCTGTGTTTTGTTTCACAGCTTTGAAGGACAGCAGGTTTCAGTTGCTGAATTTTTCTAGCAGTGAACTCAAAGTGTCGCTGACAAATGTCTCAATTTCGGATGAAGGGAGATACTTTTGCCAGCTCTACACTGACCCCCCACAAGAAAGTTATACCACAATCACAGTGCTGGGTAAGAAACGCGTGGGGGTGTGTCCTGGGAAGCGGAGTGGGTGGCCCTTACTGCCGGCTGGCTTCCAGCAGCAAGGAAGAGGTTAATGGTAAATTTTGCTGTTCAAACCTGTTTTAGGAAGAATCACTGCCCATCTTGCTGACTTTTAAAAATAGCCTATTTTACCAAACACTCTAAGGAATGGCAGTCAGCAGTCTTTATAGATCCCACCTGCTCTTGGGTTTCAACCCTCAAGCTTCAGAGCAAAGATCAAGAGAATTTAGAGCCCTCAAATGAATCACTCACCACATGAAATGTCATTGCTTCTAAACGACCAGGATTTTTTTTTTCCTTCTGTGCAGGAGAGGAGGAGGTGGGTTACCACATCTGTACCCCATGACAGAGCTCGCTTGTAAAATCCGCTTAATGATTTTTCCTTCTGAGTTACATCTCATTTAATATTGTTGATCTTATCTTTGGCTTTACTCACCGCCTTGTGTATTGCTTATACTCTAGACGATGCTATAAAAATCATACCCCATGAACACACACTTTGCCACAAATTGCAACCATTGGACATAAAAGAATTAGGAGCTTCTAGGGGCGAGGAGGCCGATAATAAGCAAGGACTGTTGACAGGCTGCTAAGGACACTTCTAGGGAGCTGAATGTCTTACGATCACCAGATTGTGATTTTCAGGAAAATCCCAGTAGCTAAGTTTCCATATTTAGATTTTGATAGAGTCAGCAGATACTCCTGTGCTGAAGGTGGTCTGAATTAGTCACCTTTTAGACAAATGTGTACACCAGTACATAACAGCAGCTGATTTGGATTTTTGAAAGCGAGTTTTCAAGGACATACACTGTAGAATGAGGCAAGTTCTCTGATTTACACCTTCAGAAAGACGATGAATCAAAGTCTATTTGAGGCGGCAGAGTGCAGCTTTTTGGTGTAATGATACGAAGATTAAGGAAGAAAGATAAATATGAAGGACGTTTCTGTTTGGTGTGTGTGAACATATGTGTATTTATGGATGTACATACTGGACTGCTGCCTCATTACTGTTTAAACACAGCTGTAAAAGGGAAAATATTTTTTCATTCATTAAACTAAAACATGTCCCTAGTGCTTCCATACATGTTCTTGATGAGAGCAATACTGATTTTAGGAAGTCCTAGTCCATGTCAGGTCATGCAATTTCTAACGTGGTCTGTGTTGGACGGTAGATGACTTTCAGATGTACATGTCTGCTTTAATTTTAGCATTAATCCCTATTAGGCCTGCAGAAATAGTCAGCGTGAAAGATTTTGCTGGGATGACTTAATTTGGTATTTTGCAGGTGTGCGTTGAGGTGTTCTGTCCATGTAGTTGTTGAGAAGTATTTGAAAACACTGTGCAGCCAGTGAGTTACTCGAATACACAGACTTCAAGCCGACCATCTGCCCACTGACCCGTCATTGGTTATGGCCTTTCCATAAGAGTAACAGCAATGGAATGGAATATTATAGCTTTCAGAGTATTTTTCTACCTGTACCTTTTAAGTATGACTATCTTCCACGGGGGGAAATGATAAGAAGAGAGATGAGCCATGCTGCCCGGGTTACAAAGCACATGGTGCAAATCTAGAATCTTAGACCTTGAAACAGACCCTCCTGTTCTGTCTCACAACCTTTGTGTCTTTTAGCCTGGGTTGTTTTCAGTAAAATCCCAAATGTGCCTGAAGGTGCACCTCTTTTGTTTTGGGGAGTAGGTCTGGCCACAGGCAAGCACTGAATGCCTGTCAGTTTCCGGAATCTGGGACATTTGTTCGCGGACCCACTGGATTGGGCCAGTTTGACTGAATATATTCAGTGCTTGGGAGTCAACATGACAGCACTAGACTTTTGAGAGGCATTTATGCCTGTAATCCTGTTGGAGGTCTGATTATTCTAGAAGTAATAGGTTCCTGCTTGTCTTGTATAGAAGCATTAACTTAAACATACTTGAAAGTAATACCAGTAGATGCTCTTTCTGCAGATAGTATGTATTCATTTAATATTCTTTCCATTGAATTGACTCTAGGATTCTTTGACGGAGTGAAATTGTTGTCATCGGTGTTTGAGTCTTTCATATTCCAAAATCTGACAATTTCCACTGATACATATTCAAACCTTTTTCCTAAGGTTTAGAATTTTCAGGTATTCTAGTGAATGAAGAGTGATCTATTAGCATCTTCGTTTCTATCTATGGTTCTCTAAAAAGGATTCCATATATACTTACACAGCTGTCAAACTTCCTTCATAGGTTGAAGATGCTCATTTCAGTGCATGTGTCTATTAGCTGTTTGAAGCATTCAGCAAAAATTTCAGCATAATTACAAGATGTAGAGATGGTTATTTGTTAGTTACTAATACGTGTATTATCTGATCCATGCAAAAACTGAAAACTCACCGATGATATTTTGCATGCATTTGGGTGCCTGTTAGGATATCCATTCACTCTCTCCACTTGTGTGAGTTGGTTCCTTTCTCTAGATCATAGTGTAGAACTCTCTTTATACCAGTATTCGTGGAAACAGTGGAACGAGAAAGAGAATACACCGCTTTAAGATAAATATAGTTACTGATAATAGCAGCTAATATTATTACAGTCCTGTCCTTCTAAGATTAGTGTTCACTCCTAAGATTCCAGGAACAGGAGAACCTAATTATTTCAAAGGGTTTTGGAGTGAGATTTCACATACTGATCAGCTTTAAGACTCCTCTTTTGTTGTAATTAACGTGTGACTCATCTTGATATTGCTGATTTTTTTTTAATGTTGTAGGCGTAATGTTTATAATGAGCACTCTTATAGATTTGAGGATAGCTAAGAAGAACCTTGACATTTCTTTGCTATTTTCTAGTATTTCTCCCTGTGATTTCCATTCAGGTTTTCATCTGTATGCACCTCCTTACATACATCTTTGGTTATTTTCATTAATGGCGGCAGGCAGTTTTTACTAAATGTGTCTGTTTAGTAGAGCACGTTTAAGTGTATCCTCTGGTGAGTAGCAGTTTTAATTCATTTTTCCCACAAATGGATTTTTATACTTTACTAATCACTTTTGTATTAGAGTAGACATTGTGGAGTTGAAGGGAAAACAGGGTACAATTAATAGACCAAAATAAACTTTAAGTTTTTCTTGTCCGACCCCATTTTTTTCTTTTTAGAAAGACTTAAATCACCTCGTTTATATTTTCCAAAGCTTTCTTGCTCTTAAAAAAAAAAATCAGAGAAGTCACCTTTATAATATCAATAAACCATTGTGACCCACGTGATCAGATTTGATTTTAGGTTTGCACACAGCTCCCGCTACCCTTGACTGTTTCTTCTCATCTTAGTAAAGTCGGAAATCCTGGCCACACTCTTGAGAACACTGTGGACTTGGAATAAAATCACTCAGCTCTTTCTCAGGATGCTCTCCTCAGTGACAAATAAGTCCTTTATTTTCTGGTCCCGTTTTCCACGACGTGGCAAGTTGTCCACATGTTTACTTTAGCTACGAAGTTAGATGATGTCAGCTGTTGGGGAAGATGACCCGAGGACCTAGCATGGGTACCGGTGTCCCCCTGAAGGGTTAGGGGACTTGATGGTGTATGTGTTGCAGGAGAGGAAGAAGCAGCATGGGCGATGCCAAGCAGTAGGTAATCCGTAACAAAGAGGGTCTCTTTGCTGCTGATCAGGCTCTGAGCCTCCAAACAAAATCTAAGAGGCATTGGTAGCTGTTCCTCTGGCCTCGTTTATACATGCTCTTTTCCATTTCCTTCCTTTGAACCGGCAGACATGATTGGTAATGCAGACTCTCGTCTCCGTGACCGCCTCCGTCTCCCAGAGAGGAATACCCTGGAAGAGGAAGAGCTAGTGGCGGTCAGGGGGAGCCTGTGATGAGGAGAGCTAAGCTGTCTTCAGGCCATGAGTAAGGAGAGCATGAAGGAAAGAGCCCCAGGAGCTCACAGGACACAAATACCTGACAAAGCCTGTGTTGGAGGCTGGGTGCCATTGAGACTTGACCATGGCACGTGCCGGAACCTCTTAACAAGTCCGGGATCTCTTCCCGTCAAGATTCCCAGGTCACCACAGAGCCACCAGCAGGGTTTTTCTCCAAAGTTACACAAGCCGGCTGGAATCCGATGGGCTCCATTGCCCTCTTTGTCCTATCCAAAGAGGACCGCTTTCCCGGAGTCTCCCCTACTCAGTTTGAATTTCCTTGAATTGCGTGCTATCTCTTCGGTTACTGTACTCAATCCCATTTCTCGTTGGGCGGCATGGCATATGCCAACATCAGGAATGATTTCCATCACTCTCCTTTTATTTTTGTCTGAACCTTAACAGGAATTACTATTGTCTGACTTTCATTTCTCCGTGGGGTGGGGCCGGGCGGGGGGGGGGTGGCGTTCCTATGTCTTTTACTCTTTGGTGGTTTCATCTTCTTGCCTCTTACTTTGCTCCTCCTAGCTCACCGAGATCTTATTTTCTTCAGGCTTGGGCAATCTTTTCCTCTGACATTTGCTCTAACAATAGCATTTTATTTTAATATTCCTACAATACTGCACTCAGAATTTGGTAGTATTTGTTGGTCCAAAACATCTAGTCTCTGTGTGTATTCCCTATCAACTCTGTAGGTGTGTGTGATGAAAATCTATAACCATCCTGATTGTCATCTGGCAAGAATATCTACGTTCAGGAAATAGCTAGCTGAAGTCGTCCCATTTACTTTTGTCACTGCCTTTCTGTGTCTCTTAAAATGCTGGCAGATGTGCAACTCCAAATTGGATGTTAGACTATCTCTCTTTACGCTTTTTTTTTTTTTAATGTAAGCGAGGGTAGTTCTCTGCCATGTTTAACTACTCATTTGGGCCATATCACTTTGGCAACACATCCACTTGAGCAAATGTGTTCTTTTACACGGTGAACAAAGAAGAGGCCCGCTTTTGCTCTAATATTCACCCCCCCACACACACACACCCCCCACACACTGTCTTGCTGAGAAACATATGCAACATACCATTTTTCCTTTTCCATCGTTCTCTGTAGGAATTTTCAAGTGCTTCAATTCAATGTAAAAGTCTTCCTGTACACAGAATTTTACATTGGACTCGAACAGTTGGAAATCCCAAATACGTGGTTTAATCCCATAATTTATTGAAGTGGTATCAGAGATTTATTATTCAATTTGATCATCAGGATGGCATGTTTATACATATTTAATTTCTTGTTTCTCTTCTGAGTTGAGAAACTTATTAATCATAAGTCTCAGAACTGTCTTTGCTTATTCATGGTGGTCAGGGCACATAGTCTGAGATTCACTCTGCTGAATTCCGTATTCTTACTGATTTTTATTTCAAGAAGCTCCGTCTTGCGGTAGGTTGCACCTGATGTGAAGTCTCGCCATCAACTCAGTTTCATAAAAGATAACATGCTTTCTCACCGTCCCCGTCACCCTACCTACTCTGGATTTGATATTCTGCACTTTATCCCCCAAACATTTTATTCCATCTTATTATATATGCTTAATATGCTTAAAGAAGAGTGGTTTTAATTCTGACATATAAAATGGACTTGCAGGCACTTAATAGTCTTTTTCACCTTTGCTTTCTAAAATCTGGAGCATCAGATTTCAGAACATGGAAAAATTACTACAAATTAACTGGCATGTCCTGTCTTACTGCATCTTCCCCATCCAGTGGATTTTATTACTACGCTGTCCATTGGAAGTCATGACTGTATCCCAGTTCTCTGTGGGTAATTTTAACTGAACGAAACTGGTTCTAAAGCACAAGTTTTCTGTGTGTGTTTATGATGAGCGATTCTTTTAAGGGACTCTAAATTTTTGATCTTTGCTGGTTGTCTTTGGAATCTTTCATATGAAGATTGAAATCCAAGGGTTGAGTTCAAGGACAGATAGTCCTTCCAGATCCTTCCTGATGAGGATGATAAATTCATTCATGTGTACTCGTCTTACTTTTAGATCTACGTTCTGGTCAGTTTTCTAATAACCGATGGATAACTAATACCGCTGTTGTTACAACTTGGTCACTGATGACTTAGGAGTGGGAGGCTGGGCATTTTATAAGATAACTTTAGGAAAGAAATTCTGAATTAACAACTTTCACATAATTCACACTCTTTGATGATGACTTTTGTACTTCTTTTTTCACCTCCGGTGGCAGTTTGTTTTAAAATCCCATCAGGAATGTCCATTAGTTGTCTCCTCTTTTTGGTAGTGGTGGTGCGAATTTCTAATGAAAAGAAGACTATGTGCAGAAATGGATTCTGTGTTTAATTTGTAGTCCCACCGCGCAACCTGATGATCGATATCCAGAAAGACACAGCGGTGGAAGGCGAGGAGATTGAAGTCAACTGCACCGCCATGGCCAGCAAACCAGCCACGACCATCAGGTGGTTCAAAGGGAACAAGGAGCTAAAAGGTGAGGGGCAGCCTGCCCTATCCAGAAGTAGTAGGCGGGCACCTGACTCCAGCAGGGCCACACCTTGAGGGAAATTAAAGATGAATGCCAAACATGCCCCTAAAACAAAAATGCCCACTTAGATAGGGCTCGTAATCAATTGCTAAATGCATCTGAAGCCGGAGCATAAAAACATTTTATTGAATCTAACGCATATCCTCCCCCTGTTGTTTGAGGGTTTGTGGTGATAGGTGTTGCTAGATTTAAAAAAAAATTTTTTTTATTATGTTATGTTAATCGCGATACATTACATCATTAGTTTTAGATGTAGTGTTCCATGATTCATTGTTTGTGCATAACACCCAGTGCTCCGTGCAGAATGTGCCCTCCTCAATACCCACCACCAGGCTAACCCATCCTCCCACCCCCCTCCCCTCTAGAACCCTGTTTGTTTTTCAGGGTCCATCGTCTCTCATGGTTCGTGGTATGGCTAGATTTTGGCTCCGATGCTCAGAAAGAACTAGAACTCTTTAGACCAGGAAGAGTCACTGGTGGAGGTGTCCCCTGAACTCCGGATGTCCATGTTGTCCCTCAGTTCTCATTCACCCTGTGACCTCGGGTGGGTCAGCACCCCAAATTCTCATGTTGGACATTTAAAAAAAGGCTACCAGTCTTGATGGTGAATTCCGAGTCATTCTAACATGGATTACTGCACCATCAGCTTGCTGACTGTGCTTTCCTGTAGGGGCAGGTGTGTTAAGTACAGGAAGGATTGTATCCTAATTGTGGATCTGCAGGCACCCCCTTTCTCATGGAATCTGTAACTCATGTGCACGTTTCACCAGCCTGCTCTTTTGCAAAGTTTGCAGTTTGTGATAGTGATGCAGGCCACTCCTTTAACCTCGGCCTAGGCTGCCCCAGGGTTGATTCCTGTACCCTCAAATATCTGCCCCCTTAGCCAGCGCCTCAGCCACAGCCTGTCCCCTAGTTGACCCTTCTGTGTCAGTCATCCTGAGTTAACACGTGTGTGTCGGCCTTCCTACCCCTTGCTTTCCAAGGTTGCTTTGCAAGTAATAACTGGGGGCCAGACAGCTCTGGTCATTTGACAGAAACGCCAGCTGTGTTTAGCAATTTCTGCTAATATGGGGATATTAATATTACAGATTGTAGGAGATTCTCAGGCAGATGAAATGAGTGAATGTTTGTAAAGCATGTAGCTGGTATCTGGGCCAAGGTAAGTGCTCGGTGTGTGCTTCTTGAATAAATCAAGAGTGCCAGGAAGAAAAGAATAAGGCCTTTTAGAAAGGGGATATAAAAATCTATATCTAGAAACAGATAAATCTATATATAACAGCTTAAGTTTCAAAAAGCTTGCTCTGTTTTAATCTCCTATTTCCTAGGTATGGTTTTGGAAGGAAGGAGTTTCTCATTTCCCCTCTGCTTTTCTAAGTGAATTGAGCCATTAAATGCCTACCGATAAGTACAAAACATTAAAAGAAAGTTAATGGTGTGCCATGTCCCAGGGAGTGCTGAGTTCAGGAAAGGGGCTGCCTTGGCCTATTCATCCCATCCGGAAGCTTCCCCCCTCCTTTTCTGGGTGTTCTTGGACGTGTCTCCCGTCTGGCCCGAAGCCTCTATCTTACTTTGCTCTACCCACTGCCACTGCGGGTTTTTTTGTTGTTGTTTTTTCGTGGTCTTCTAAAAGTCTCAGAGTTTACACATTTCAATTATGTAAATCCATTTAGTTACTTTCCCTCTTAATTGTTGCTGATGGGGGTGGGCAGAGGGGATTGTTCATATCTCTATTCCTGATTGAATTACTTCGGGGATTTGGATGATGTCCTGGAATTTTTAAACCGCATGACAGCCTACTAGACGTTTCAAGTTCAGATGGTGGTTAGGGGTGAAAAGCACTTCTCTTTTCCTCCTCCAAAATGCCATAAGCAGTCAGATGGCAAAGTGGTTCAACTTTCAGCTGCCTTTTTGTGGGAGGTTTTAAGATAGAAGACAACATATGTAATGTATTTAAATAAAAATAGTATCTATTATGTGGGGTAGAAGTGCATCTTACATACTATCCTGTAAGGTTGAAAAGTAGAAAATTGTCATTTTACCCGTTATCTACCCACAGTTTAACCTTATCCCGAGTGGCTTCCATCACCTTGGTTAAAATAGCAATGTCAGGGCAGGGAGAGGAGTCTATAGAAACAGAGTGGTAGGAATTCACGCAACTCTGATTTCTTGGTATATTCGTGTCCCCCAGGCAAATCAGAGGTGGAGGAGTGGTCAGACATGTACACTGTGACCAGTCAGCTGATGCTGAAGGTGCACAAGGAGGATGACGGGGTCCCAGTGATCTGTCAGGTGGAGCACCCAGCTGTCACCGGAAACTTGCAGACCCAGCGGTACCTTGAAGTACAGTGTGAGTACCTGTCTTAGTCCGTTCAGGCTGCTCTAACACAGTAGCACCGAGTGAGTAGCTCATAAGCCACAGTCATTTATTCCTCACCATTCTGGAGGCTAAGAAGTCCAAGATCAAGGCGCACCATCGCGGTTGTGTTCTAAAGAAAGCCTTCCCTCTTCCTGCTTCGGAACTGCCTTCTTGCTATGTCCTCTCAGGGTGGAAGGGGCTAGAGATCTCCAGAGCTGCTTTCAAAGGCCCCGCCTCCTCATATCATCCCAGTGGGCATTGGGATTTCAACATAGGAATTTGGGAAGGGAGGGGCACAAACCTTCGTTCAAATCGTAGCAGTACCTGAGTATTTTATCCTGAGGGCATAGAGTAGCAGTTGCTTAAAAACTCTTCAGAAGCCATTTATTGAATACATATGATAGAGTTTATATCTTGTTGTCTTAGTAGTAAAATAATCAAAGGATTATTTTAGTGAAACACTGCCGTACTACAGAGTGCCAAAGAGGATTTTTGAAATACTACATTTAACCCAAATGGAAAACTTTAAAATGATTCCAATCTGTTCTATCACATGACTTAATTAATTGCACTTTATGAGTGTTGACTATAATCATTTCTATGTCAACTTCACAATGTAGGGTAGTCCCTCCCACTTTCTTAGCCCCAGCAGAAGTGCTGACTTTTTTTGTTATAGAGGGGCTTTTATTCCCCTTCTCCATTAGCATTTTGTTTTAAAGTGCATGTTCTCTTCCATTTTTAGCTTAAAGCATGGCAGTGAGTTTAAAAGTGGAACTCTTTGGAATCGGTGCCACAGCCTCAATGGCTTCATCGATAATAGCTAGATCGTGGGGAGTGAGGTTGTCTCCTCACTGTGCCCAATGAACTAAAGACATTCTCCTTGTTTTCTCTGTGGACTCTTCTGCTTGCCAAAATGTTTTCTGCACAAAACCATGCTTGCAGCAAAGTTGTGGCCAAGTAGCCAACTTCTCACTTTTTTATCAGAGAGCTTCTGTAACTGAGCCTCTGAAAGACTGCAGTTGATACTTGAGTGTGCATAGTGGGAAGGGTGCAAGAGTCTGGTTGGAAAGGCAGCCGCCGGGGGTCTGATAAAGGCAAAGCATTACAGTCTGTTAATTCTTCCGTTAATTTCCTAGCGTTGCCATAACTAATTACCACCGACTCCGTGGCTTAACACGACACATTTATTCTCTCGTAGTTCTAGAGGACAGAAGACTGGAATTGAGGGGTTAGCAGGACCACGCTCGCTCAAAAGGCACTAGGAGAAGAGTTTTTCTTGCCTTTTCTGGCTTCTGGGAGTCCCAGATATTCCTTGGTTTCTGGCCGTGTCTTTCTAGTCTCTTGCTTTGTCTCAACACGGTCTTCTCTTCCCTGAGTGTCTCTTAGACGGACACTTGCTGTTGGAGTTAGTGCCCACCCAGCTAATCCAGAATGGTCTCATCTCAAGATCCTGAATTTGATTACATCCACAAAGACTTCTCTTTCCAAATAAGGCCATATACGCAGGTTCCAGGGCTAGGAAGTGAGCCTGTCTTCTGAGGGCCACCGTTCAGCCCGCCACAATCGCTGGCTCAGTTGGTTAAGCGACTGCCTTCGGCTCAGGTCATGATCCTGGAGTCCCAGGATCGAGTCCCGCATCGGGCTCCCTGCTCGGCGGGGAGTCTGCTTCTCCCTCTGACCCTCCCCACTCTCATGTGCTCTCTCTCATTCTCTCTCTCTCAAATAAATAAATAAAATCTTTAAAAAAAAAAAAAAGTGACTTCTAATCGCTTCTCCACCTTGTGGCTAAAAGTAAATGTAAAAAGTTGCTTCTAAGACACTAATCCCATTCCAACCTTTTCTTACTCTGTGAGTTTGGCTCAATTTAACATTACATAATGCAGGTTTTTCTTGTTAATTCATTTCATCTCCATCATTATGTAGCTTCATTATGGGCATCATGCTTATAATTTTCATATCACTAAAACTATTGTGCTGTAATGTCCCTATAATGGGAAAACAGAAATGATCAGATATTATCTAAATTGGCAGATAGTAGATTTCTTGTGACTTTGTTAATATGTAATTCATTTAAGCAAACTTAATATCCATTAACTTCCCTTGTAGGGGCCCATTAGCTTTAATAATACATTAACTCCTTTGTGAAACCTGAGTAGACATTCACCCAGTCCCTGCCCCTAAACTCTTTCAGGGTCCCCAGAGTTATCTTCCAAATAGAATATAGCCCCACCCACCTATGAAATTACACTCACTCCCAAATGCAAAATATTTTAAGCACTATACCTCCTACCTCTTGGAAGACTTGATAATGATCTTTATAAGCCTTGTCTTCCATATTCCGTAGGTTCAAGAGAGATTTGTCCTTCTAAGAACAAGGAATAAAGCTGCATATCTGAATCCATTTGACTTCAGTCTTAGAGTACTGCTAGCCCTCAACCACAGGGAAGTGACCAATGCCTTCCAAAACGAAGACATACCTGTTGATCATTTTTAACTCTAACATGGCACTGTTGCAGGGTTCTTGTCTCACAGAGTTGAAGAATGAATCTTGCAGGCAATAGGGTGATGGAAGTGGAAGTTTCTTAGGGGAAGGTGAGAACAGAAAGGAAAGCTCTCTAGAGTGAGAGGGGTCCCCGATGGGTTGCCACTGAGGGCTTTTTATGGTCAGTCTTTTATAGAAAACTGACCAGGGAACTTGGTAAATACCTCATCTATAAATTTAGGACAAACAAGGTGGATTTGTAAATATTATGAAAATATCGCATCTATATTTAGAATAAACAAGATAGATGTGTTATATTTGCTTCTTTCTAGTTAATTTCTTGTCTATAATATTTCTCCACATCTGGAGTTTCTGTGAGCCTGGTTACAGAGCCCCCTACCTGTCTCTCCCTACCTAGCCTCGCCTGTCCCTTACTCAGCACCTTTTTATGGGAAACTATTGTTTTTTGTTTTTGTTTTTGTTTTTATCCAAAGTGAGCCACACAGGCATTTTCTTCTTGATACTTCATTTTTTTCGGAATGTATATAAAGAGAAAGTCTTTTTACATAAAAGAAGATTAAGAGTTGCCAACCATTATATTAATCTGAATAGGAATTGAGAGTCTTCTTTGGCATCTTAAATAAGACTGGTGCTCAAGAAAGTCACCAGACAGGGCGTCTGGGTGACTCAGTCGTTTAA
The DNA here is from genome assembly GCF_002201575.2 of Neomonachus schauinslandi. Classification (NCBI taxonomy): domain Eukaryota; kingdom Metazoa; phylum Chordata; class Mammalia; order Carnivora; family Phocidae; genus Neomonachus; species Neomonachus schauinslandi. Next base: position 99,275,558 of record NC_058413.1, read on the forward strand.
AGCATCTGCCTTTGGCTCAGGTCATGATCTCCAGGGTCATGGGATTGAGTCCCAAGTTGGGCTCCCTGCTCAGGGGCAGTCTGTCTCTCCTCCCACTCGTCCTCTCAATCTCTCTCTCTCTCAAATAAACAAAATCTTTTAAAAAAAGAAAGAAAGAAAGAAAGTCACCTGATCATTCACTACGCTTCATTCCTGGAGTGCTACTAACAACTTGGCAGAGTCAGCTAGGAATTCCTTAAGTAGCTCCTCCAGACACGACTGGAATCCTCTACCTCATTTCCTACCAGCTTTACTCTCCTGGACACCAGCAGCTCTGCCATAACAAGAGCCTCCTGCCTCTGAAGCCGAAGGCGCTTGGTCCTTGGGTGCTAAGGCTTTGTTGGTCGTTGGCTAGCGCCAGTGGTTCAACCCCATCCCTCTTATGGCTCTCTCTGTAGACGAGCAGCACCGCGTCTTGATGGCAATGAGAAGAGATACTTAAATACATGAGATTCAGCAGCCAGTCTGCATGGATGGGGAGTCATTTTGGATACTTTATGAGGAGTATTAGACCCTCATTTTGTAATTGGCCCAAACCCTTAGCATCAGCATTTCTTAACCTTCTTAAAAACCCCTTTAAAAGTCCCATAGACCTGGAGAAGATGAACAAAATCACATATCCACCATGTTTTGCTTCCAATGTAAAGAGTCTGTTTATCCTACAGACTTCTAACTTCATTTATTCGAGGACCAGTTTTCCCATGTCCACAGATGATCCGTACTCTTTGCTCATTTAGAATTTGTCTTTAAGTCACTTTATTGCTTTTCCCTAACAAAGGCCTGTGAAAAAATATCAAATTAGGCATTTTATTTTGCTATGTGTGTTATGCTTAATAAATACATCAAAATAAATACACAAGTATTATTTTTAATGTCCTTTTCTTTGCTACCTAAAAAGATTTTTTAATAATATCATTTATAAGCATTAGGTTATTACCAGGAAATACTGAACTGGTCCGTGGACCTCAGATTAAGAACAGCTCTTTTCTGGGTAAATGAGACTACCTTGGGGAACTCTAACCTGTTGGAATTGGTATTCGTTATACTCACTTGGTTCAGTCCTGGCCCATTTTGCTACATGAAGCCTTCTGGGAACCGCTTTCTACCTCATCTAAGACCAGTTGGCTATTAACCAGGATATGACCACAGTTACATGACAGACAATGGATTTGAGTTCTGTATAAACTGCGTTCTTTTAAGAAGATATTTTTTAAAAAGGAAATAGCGAAGACCTACATTGTATATTGTTGAACAGCTTACTTTAAATCTGACGGGGAAAGGAGGAGAGGTAAACTGGAGAGCTGCCATGTTGCCTAGAAGACAAGGCTTGAGCTATAACTTGGAAATGCTTTTGTCTTGTGGATTTAAGTCCTAATTAATTGAACACAGAATTTTGCAGTGTTTGTTTGTTAGGACCCTTATTTGTGGTACCAGGAGAAATTGTTGTGCCCAATTATGTGAAGAATCAGCCAGATGTGTATGTTGTCATACTTTTAATAATCTTTAAGTTGGTGGTGAGTACAGATACTAATTGTGTAGTATGCATTGAAGTGATTAACATCAATGTAATTTATCATCTGGAGATTTCTGAACATAAATAAATGAGTTGTTTTGCTCAGCAAGGTGTTGACCCCTTCAGAATTAGTGAATTAAAGCCCCCCCCTCTTTTTATTATAAATATGAAAGGCACCACAATCAGCCAAGTGTTCAGTTATTTGATTTTCTGGGGCATTAGCCGCTCTTGTTTGTGACATTTCCCTGTTGGGTGCTCGTTTGCAAGCTCATTAATAAGGTTTTCTCATAGGAACAATCCTGGGAATGAAGAACATACAGTAGGCCTCTTAGTTTTCTGGCTTTCATTGTGAGGCTCAGCAAGGCTACGGCAGCGGTGACACACAGCTCAGTGTTTAAAACAGAAAATAATTATGCGCGGAAGCTGGAATTCAGAGCTCTCCTGCCTTAGATGTTAGGCAGAGGACAATTTGGCCTTTTAATGTCCTGAGCTCGATGACCCTAAATTCCTTCTGTGCATTTTTTTTTTCCTTCCACATGTCTGCATGCATGGCGTTGCTCGCACATTTACAACATGGTTGATTATAGCGGAGCGTGGTACAATCGCGGTTAGTGGAGTTTCAGATCTGAAGGAACGCACTCCTGTCAAATAAAAGCCTGTTTAAAGGAGAACAGTTCACTGGCTGCGCGTTAAAAGAAAACTGTTTAAATAGCATCAAGGTGGCCACACATAGCGACGTAAGCTGAGAATTCAAAGAAGAGCTGTGACCCTCAGTATGAAATTCAGATCGCTGTGCAAAGTGGGAAAAGCCTCACTCTGGACTGAGGTGAATCCGAAGCTCTTGGATGGCTGCTCTGTGTCTTTTGCTTTCCCCCATCACAGCCTTGCTTCTTTGAAATGGTTTGCAAAAATCCTCATCTTGTGAGGGTTTTGTGTGTGTGCGTATTTGTTTAAAAAAGAGAGAGAGAATGAGAAATTGAGATGAGTTTTGAAAGGGAGAATGAAAAAACACAGACTCTAGAAATGGATGTTTGAATACCTTCCCTTCTCCAATTATCATCTGATGGTTAATCGTGTACGTAGGCATCATTTTCAAAATGAGTTTTATTGACTCCATATAGGCAGATATTTTGTAAATCCATTTTCCTGTTCACCTAGGGTCCGGAGAAGACTGGATTTCTCCTTTCTTTCCCTCAGTTGGGGGAAAATTGGTCATTGAGGGGATGATCAAAACCTGTTCTCTATCTATGCCAAAATAAATGTTTTCTCTGGTACCGACAGTGCCCTGCAGTGAAGGAGGGAGAAAAACCTGGAAATAGGAAAAGCTTTCCTGCTTGGAGTGGAGGATAAAACCTCGTTTCCCAGAGCGGCTCCCGTATCCATCCTCCCCCCATCATTTCTGTTCCCAGATTATATTCTTCAAAGCATAATAGCTGGCGTTCCCCCGATTTGGCCTGTTTCTCTCTGATCTCCAGGCTCGCCTTTGAACAGAATCCCTTCTTCCTCCCACTCTCCCTTCCTTTTATTTTTTTTAAAGCAACGAATTGAGTTTCGGGGAAGTTATTTTGGTATTTGTTATTCCTCATGGAGACTCCCGGACTCAAATGAATGTTTGAGCTGTCATTTGTTGGGTGATCACAGGGCAGGGGCGGGGCCACAGTCCTGATATTATTAAAATACTCTGGAGCTTGTTCATGGAGCATGTTGCAGCACCAGAGGGGGCAGGAGGTGAGGGACCAATACTCAAAAAACAAAGAGTAAGTTTCGGGCCAGGACTGTTATGAGCAAGATTTGAGTGATGTGACCCGTCTCAAGAGAAAGCCACCACCTCTGCCTCCTCAAGGCAACTCGGCAGATGGAGGCCTCTTACTAAGGACGCTCGGTCCACATCTCACTGTCTGACCTGCTGTATTTGGGGAAGGTATGTCTCTGTGGCTGTGGACATTGAGCATTTCCACTGTGAAAGGAGTCTTCTCATGGTTTTTAACTCAAGGTCACATTTCAGTTCTGTGGAAGGTTAAATGGTTGTGAAGTTAAAATCCGAAAATCGAAAACAAGTGGTCAGACAACATCCTTTATGATTTCCCCGAAGATCCCACCTTAGAGATACACCAGAAATGCTAAATAAATGTGTAGTGAAAGGGAAGCATGTAAATCAGAACACCTGGGCTGAACCTCAAATTTTGGGAGCTGGATTGACCTTCCAGAAGAATAATACAATTATATTTTGTCCTAAGGGCTGTTGAAGTGATTCAACGGGGAGGCCGTGAGATTGGAGTAACTCTCATGCCTTGGGGAGCCCACAGAAGCAAAGGAAAACCTCAACCAAAGTCCCCAGGCTCCCAAGAAAATGAAACTGAAGCCACCACCAATCACGAACAGCCAACTAGGCTTTCCCCAAATAAGGCAACTGCTTAAGCCACAGCCAATCAAATAATGGCCCTTGCTTTCCTTCCCTGTCTTCTCTGTAAAGACCTTTCCCCTAGCTCCTGTGGCTGGAGCATTTTCAGTGTGGTGTTGCCCTATTCAAACCATGGATTTTCAAATAAACTCTCAAAAATGTTACTGTGCCCAGTTTATCTTTTAACAAGGTTAAGATGTATTCATGAGCTGATTTTTTTTTTTTTTTTTTTTTGAGTCAGTAGCAGAGCGTGGAGTAGGAGTCCACGCCCTGGTATTTCTCCAGCTTCTCATGCATTCATTCACTTGGTAAGCAAGTATTGAGGGCCTACTGCATGTGCTGGGCGCCAGGATACAAAAGACTCAAAACTTTTGTTCTTACAGAGCTGACTTTCCTATGGAGAAAATCATGCTGTAAGGCTTTTCCCATCCAGCATTCACTTCCGATTTTAAAGATTTCTCAAAGATAGGGAGGAGTATATGAGTGTGCCGCCCATTTCAAAAAGCACTGGAAACATAATTTTCTGTTGCAACATCACAGAATAAAATTTGCTTTTCAGTCTCCACGGAACCACTTGCTCGTTGCAACAGGCAGGAATTGCATTCTGCTGCAGGGTTGTGGCAATGCTTCTTGGTCCCGCATCTCCCAACAGGTTTGACTCCTCCTATTCCTCCTGGAGCGCGGTTGTAGTGCTCCAATTCCTTCAACAGATGCAACAGCAGGAGGTCCTTCACCTTGCAAACAAACAAAATAAATGGCAGTGAGAATTATTCATGAATGTGTCATGACGTTAGAAAGCAAACCTTTTGCAAGATGTGGAAGTCCTCTGAAAGCTCGGTGTGACTGTTCTCGAACCCCGCCCAGTCACCTCCTGCTACCGGACACTGTCTTCCTTCGGTGCAAAGCTGGCCTCTCCTGGCAATCCAGGCAGCCGTATCGTGGGGGCTGAGTCTTGCCTCGAGCTCCAGAAAAACCCCTAATACTCACCAAATCTCAGGTTAATCTTTGCATGGTCGTGCTCCTCCAGACTGCAGTAATCCTCCATGATTGACAAAGCCCCTTCAGTTGAGGCCTCCCCACCTGAATGCGCAGGTGCTGACCCAGACTTCTCCCAGCCATTCTGATACGTCTGGGCACTTGCTGCCCTTGAGTTCTCCCTGGTCGAGGCCCTGAGACCATTAGCATCTGCTCCGCAGGCATCCAGTCCCGTTCTCACGGATTTTCGGAAATTAGACGGAATCTAAGTAAGGGCCACGAAGAGCCTGTGTCCCGAATGCAGTCACAGGAGCAAATTTGCACCCAAGCCCTTGGACCTGGTTGCACTTAGTGCATCAAAGGACATTGGATGCCTACATTCCCTGATTTAGAAATTCTTGGGGTGGGGGGGTGTCAGGAGCCCCTGGGGTAATAAGTCTCGCGCTGGGATATCAGGCATCTTCCTCATGCCTCAGCTGTACTCTTACCTGGTACATGGGAAGGATGACATCCCAGGCAAAAGGAAACTGCAAAGTACCCTTTTATTTATTTATTTTTTTAATAAATAATTTTGAAAACCTGCTACGTTAGTGTTGTGATCTAGAGAGAAGGAGACGATGACTTTTCATTTACATAGGAAAGTGAATACAGGTTACAGAGTCTCGAGCTTCATCTTCTAGAAAGATCATAGAACATGGTGCAAGGTCAGACTGGCATGAAATCAATTGTAATCTGCCAGCAAGCCATTCTTAACCTCTTTAAGAGTTTCCTTTTATATATATTTTTCCCTTTATAGAGAGAGCAAAGTACATTTAAAGAAAGTCTCATCAAATTGGAATGTCTTTCTAATATTATTTTTTTAATTGGTTGCTCCTGCAGTGTGACCCAAAGCCTCCTGGCATTTAACCCTCTGTGTGACTTTGACTAATGAATGAATTGTGTCTGCTATAAGAGTCTTGCTAAATGTCTTTTATAGGGTTTTTAAAAAATTACAGTGTATTATGAAAACCTCCAATCCCTCGACCTAATTGATTGGCTGTTGGTGATGCCATCTCTATAACTGTAATTTTCCGTAAGTGCACAGACCTAACTATTTTTCTTATTTTTATATAGCAGTTCCATTTTATAATGACATTAAGCCCTTCTGAGCGATACGTTTCTAGGCAGTTATGGCACTTGGGTAGAAAGTGTCATCTGGCTTGTAGCCTTGTGCCTTACAATACCAGCCGAGGCGTAAAATGATCACCCAGAAAATGTACTGGGCCTTACCTCATTACTTACAAATAAATCTTGGAGTCTGGGTCTATCTCAGAAAAGCTTTGGTGGGTTACAACGTTTGATTTATGAACATAATTAAAATATAAATGATGAGCTTTGGGCTATTCAGTCAGCCATCTGGATTGTGCAGGATTTTGACATACTCACATTGTAGTCAGGATCTTCCTGGGAAAATTTAACCTCCCTGAGTTCTAGAGGTGCCGGTGGAATCCCAGGGTGTCTGGGCCACCTGTTGAGCATAGATGGGTTCCTCTTTCGGGGCAAAAGAAGGGGATGGATCTTGGCACATAGATCACCTGTGTGGTTCGTGGGCTGGGTATGAAGATGGCTCAGCTGCCCCACAGTCAGATAATATGCATATAAATACTGCAGGTGTCAATAGAGGAGGACATTTTTCTGTATAATACAAACAAGATTAATGTTTACCTTCTCAGCCAGCTATTAAGGTAATTGGCAGTGGTACCCCTGAGTAGATGGTAGATGTTTCTCCAGGAACCTGAGGAGTAAATTGAGAAAATCCGTTATCAAAATTGAAGGTGCATTTTCTATGGCTTTAGTAGGATTTTTTTTAAAATATAAGTTCCAGGTACAGCAGATCTTAGCTTGCTCTTCCTAATTTCTGTGAGTAATTGGCAACTGGGAAACAGCCATTAGTAACATAAAAAAAGCATTTAACTAGAAGTCTGTGGTACTGAAGAGAGGCAAGAGTGGATTAGATTTTCAACACTCTCTTTATTATTAATGGAAGTTGAGCACGTAAAACCCTTAGTGCACTGTGCTGAAAAATATACCCTCTCTGTTTGCTTGTAAATTACACAAGGGGGAGAAAAAAACGAAAAAACCTTCCACATAGGCCAGCAGGCGTCCTGCTTCTCCGTAATTAATGGGCGGAAGTCAGCAGAGCATGGAAAATGTAGTCCTTCTGTGGATCAGAGATTAACCTATAAGCAAATGTTACATTTCAGCCCAGATTTTGGGCTTTAAATTTAGCCTCACCCAGAATGGTTCCTAGGTAAGAATGACAGAGGTTTCCTGACCAGGAACCCCATTAAGTGCTCCTGTTTCTAAATGTGAAATTTAAGGGAGCGGGTCTGGCTGTCGGTGTTTTCAGTAACATAACCTTCTCCCGTTGCTTGCTTTATTTACTTACTTACTTATTTAATTTATTTATTTGTATCTTGTGTTTGTAATAAACTTCACCAGCCAGCTCTGTGTTGATGTGTTATACCACCAAAAATAATAGACTCGAGTATGTCACCCAATGGTTGTATTTAGCGTAAGCTATAGTCTAGAGCTCTCCAAGGAGGGTGGCCCACAGCTCTTGCTTCTACCCAGCAAGCCAGTCCTCATTCAAGGTCATCGTGTTTATCCTGTTTCTGCCTCTCTTTAGTGATGACTTTCCCAACCCATGACCAGTCCCTGGACACCTCCATGCCATTTTGCTCTCGAACGTTCCCTTTGCCAGCAAGTCCAAGAATAGAACTGTGTTACTTTGCAAGGGTCAGCTGGAGCTTTCGGGCCTGTTAACTTATGTCCCTTGGGCAACTGGCTTAGCTTCCCAGCAAGGGTTACCCATTCACAGTGTGCAGTGCACACTGGTGAACAAGAAGACGCTCCTGAAAGGTTTTGAATGCCACGCGGTTTTCAGAGACAGAAAGATCTGTGATGAGAGCGAGACTGTACCAATGTGTCTGGAAGGCAGCTGTCTCCCGAGAGGACCCCTTCGTGCAGCTTGTTTTAGCCGCGTACAGGTTGAGATCAGTTGAGCCCTGCCATATTTCTGATTTCCTTCTCAGTCCATAGGATGAATGTTAATGAGCTAAGCACTGCTTGTAAAAGGCCAAGGGGCTGTTGTTTAGGTGGTGTGATTGTCTGAGAAAGTAAAGTTATGGAAATTGTTTTGACCTTTCAGCCAAGTGATGTCTTGCCCTCTCACATTTGTTACTCTTGGGTACGTTTCCAAAAATACACATTTATAGAGCCGCTGCATTAAACGAGAAAACTGATTTAGGGATTAATAGCTTGTTAGTTCAGCAGAGAAAAAAAAAAAGTCTCCCAATTCCTTTCAGGTTTTATTTGTAAATGTATTTGTATGTGTTTCTAAGTTAATCCCAATCCCTTCTGGTTCCCTCCCTATGCCCCATACCTCCCACCATTCATCCCTTGGGCCCAAACCCCCGCAAACTCCAAACATGGGTTTTAAGTAGCCAGTGGATATAATAAGAACCCCTGTGTCACTTGGCTAAGTACTTGACTGCCTTCAGAAGCTGTACTTGGTTTTAATTATGGATTGCCACTGGGAAATATACTTTTGAACCAGAAATCCCAACATTCGCAGGGCTGCCTCTCGTTATCTCCATGACCTTGGACTGGCTACTTCATCCTCTGAGTATCAGTGTTCTGATCCCTAAAACTGGGCTTATTCCACCACCAATGACAGTTCCTACTAGAGCCAGGCCCTCAGTACCTGTCTGCTTCCTTCCTTCTCGTGTATAGACATTGAGACATCAAAGAGTTTCGTTGGGACCACCAGAACCTCCCATTTCTTTATTCTCAAAGCCATTTGAGTGGAATTCAGAAGTTTAGCCTTTCCCATTTGAAATCCAGAGCATGGAAGAGGCAAACTTATTAATATGCCTTGTCACAACATATTGTCACATAGTAATATATGATACATGATAAAATGTATCAATTCTGAGCACCACAAATATCTGTGGCTTCACCTCAGCATGAAGGCAAATGAATTTCCTTTAGCTTGAGTGAGTTTGGAGATAAACTTCAGTGTAACAAAATGTATTTCACAGGAAATGTTTGATGTGGCGCAGTTAGCTTATGAATCTCTTATCTGTTCGCGGTTCACTCCTTGGAGTTATTAGTCAATTTAATTTGAGCAAATGCCAGGATTACTAACTAATTGGGAGGCTGTTAGTGCAGGCATGAGGATGGGGAGAGAGGGAGTGGTATGGGTTTGTGGCAGCATGCAAGTCTGATTTTTTGCCTGATATCATTTGCTAAACATGGTACTTTGTGTTGTTGTCGCACAGATAAGCCTCAAGTGCATATTCAGATGACTTACCCTCTACAAGGCCTAACCCGGGAAGGGGATGCGCTCGAGTTAACATGCGAAGCCATCGGGAAGCCCCAGTAAGTTCTGAAGGCCAAGGTTGGCAGAGGGTCATGAGCAGTAAATGTCAAAACACGGAAATGTGCGTTCACAAGTCACCAGCCTGTCACCTGTCTCCTGCTGTAAAGGATGAGAGATATTTCAAGCACTAAGGAATATTCAGTGAAGAGGGGAATAAATACCTGTGGTTGGTTCTTAATGGTCCGGATTGGGAGAAAAAATGAAATGCCAGCTAAGATTGAAATCTCAGCTAATTCTATTTTATTATCATCAACATGATTGTCAGAACTATCTTCTGTCACAAAAAATAATCCTAATAATTTTTAGTATGCCCACAATCTCATGATGAATCTGCTACCTTCTGTGTTAATGTCTAAGCTGCTGGAAAGATGGTTTTCAGACTTAAATTAAGCCGCTGTGATTAGGGCCAGCCATTGGAAAATGAATTTGCCCTACCTTGAATTTTGCTTCTCCTTCCCTCAAAGAAAAGTGACTCCTAGAAATATTTTTGTTAGTAAGGAATGGTCCCAGAGCTTTTTCTCAAGGAATGTATGTATGCCATTGCAGAAGAGAAAGAACCTACTAACGCTCTTATTTTATGGAAAAGCACAAGGAAGCTGCTTCCCTGCCGAATGAATGAAAGTGAATTAGGGAAACCGCTGTATATCATCACTAATACAGGAAAAAAGCCATGTAGTGGGGCCGCTTTAGACGTCCATCCAGTTTCTCATGGGGAGAGGAGAGAATCTCCTCTTTCTAGGAGAGTGAAGATTGTCTTTAACCGTTTCTTACAGAAAAAACAATCCACGGAATCCTAAAATGGAACAAGTCAGTGTCGAGATAATAAGCCCTCAAACTTTGAGCGGTCCCCAGCAAAACAAAACAAAACAAAACAGCATTGAGCTCCCTCTGCTGTCCCTGTGGTATGATTTTTTTTCCCTCAGAGTTTTTATTTTTTTATTTTTTTTTTAAAGATTTTTATTTATTTATTCATGAGAGACAGAGAGAGAGAGAGGCAGAGGGAGAAGCAGGCTCCCAAGGAGCAGAGAGCCCGATGTGGGACTCGATCCCAGGACCCTGGGATCATGACCTGAGCCGAAGGCAGACGCTCAACCATCTGAGCCACCCAGGCGCCCTCCCTCAGAGTTTTTATTAACCAGCCTATCACAATTTTCATGCTCTGAGCATCTTAAGGAAGCTTCCCCGAGATCTCTAAAGCACTGTCCCCGTTACTGCTAAGGCGTGATCTCTGACTAGGGACCGGGGAGCCAGACGGAGGCTGCCATCCGCTCTCTCCCACTTCACCCCTCCCTGTGTCGGGCTTCCCTCTCCTCGGACTAGAATCTGCTTCTGTCTGTCCTCACGCCATGTGCAGCTTTAAAGATGACCTTTAGGAAGTAGGAGGCGGTCTTGGTTCTGTTTGGCTTTTCCTCTGGTGTTGCCAAGTTACTTGGTTTGAAACCCTTCAAGCTTTGGCGGAGCGATCTTTTTCTCCTTGGAACATGGCAAAAGATGCAGATCTTTCTTTTTGTCAACTGTTTGGACTATGCCCTGGTTAGTGGCTTACCTTGCTTGCCTCAAAAAAAAGAAAAAAAAAAAATCCATTGGAGAAAAAGAAATTCTCCCAGACCCCTCGCCACTTGCAATACCTATATTCAGCCACATTAACCACATTTACGGTATATGGCTTTGCTAAACTCTATTTTGTTTCTGTGGTTTTTTTCCCATGAAGAAGGTACTGTGTTCAATTGAATGTGCCACGGGACAGTAAATTACATGTTTCCTTCAGGACATTTATGGCAGAGAGGGTATTTGTTCCTCTCAGATCGGAACGGGTGTATGGTTTTGTGAGCAAGCACGCACTAGTCTGCTGCGATCCCTTCTAGCATATTACCTATTTATTTTCTCAAGAAATTGCATACAATAAAAATGGTAATTTAACTTGCCATTAAATGTTGTGAATATTCTCAGCACTTACCCCCACTGATTGTTTCAGCTGTCAAGCAGCAGGACATTAGATCTGATTGCTAGGCAGACCCATTTGCCATTGCCTGCAAGGAGCACATATGTAGGACTAATTTTTAAATAATTTACTGGGTTGTGATGACAAACCCATGTGTAATTAAAGAAAAATTGTAACTTCACATCCCATTTGAAAATTGGAATGCTACTCGACAGGGCTAACTTGGGTGTTCGCTCATCATTAAGCAATGGGTCTTTGGTCCTGTCGCCACTCCTGGAGGTAGCCGTGGGGACCGACAGGAAGTTACTTCTGTGCCCGCATCTCTGCTGCCCTTCTTTAAAATGAGAGTTTCAGGCACAATCATCCACGTGGCCCCGATGTCACACGAGGTTGAGGGAGCCACCTTGGAGAACGCGCATTTTAGATTCCGTGAGTTTGAAAGATACTTGGTGCGTGTGCGATTTTGGCTCTGGAGCATCTTGTGAAATTTGCTTTTCCCTGATGGACACAAACGTGGTACTTTAAATCCCTAAAACAAACATGCCTCTGAGCAAGTGCCATAAGGAGCCCATGTGGAGATGCGCCCCTCAGTGACTGACCCGGACCCAGAAGCCTTGCCCTTGAGCCGCAGGGCTTGCAGGTGCATGCAGAGAGGGAGAGGGTGACAGCATGTGGGACTCGGAGAGCCAGGAAAGCAAGGCATTTTGCAGAGGAACACATAGATAAGGTGGACTGGGTTGGGGGAGGCAGGTTATGGATAGGGGTTAAGGGGAAAAGAAATGATTGCACATTTCCCGAATGAATAGAGGTGGTTTTTCCAACAGCAGAGGTCAAAAGAAAGCAGCATTCAGATGTAAAAGTCTGGGGTTTTTTTGTGAAACTTGAAATCCCTTTAAATATCACAAGCGGCTTCTAAAGCAACAGTCTTGGTGTATTAGTAACCGTCAGAGTAATGCATGTATCACTAGCCAAGAATTTGCTGTTTTCCCCCTAATTAATGAGATGATTAACGATGGGTGAGCTCTGTCCTGTTTGAATTGGTGTGAAACCACACAGCAGGGCATAAAAATAGGGTGCATTGGTTTATTTACTGATTTGTTAAAGATGAATTGGAAATAATGAGACTCCTGCTTATGGTCTTTTGAAAGTTTTTCAACACCTGATAATGTTTTGGTTTTTCTTTTTTTTTTTTTAAGGTCTATTCCAAACAGACTTAGGGGGGACTTCACAGCTGTAATTTTGTGAACTCAAAACATGTCCTTAATCGTGTCATCCTACATGTGACTCCTGTAATGCGTGGGTGGGAAGCCGATGCCCACGTCTTGGTGGGAGGTAATGAAGCAGCCTGTGTTCGTCCTCTTTCCTCTGCAGGCCGGTGATGGTGACCTGGGTTAGAGTCGATGATGAAATGCCTCAGCACGCCGTCCTGTCCGGGCCCAACCTGTTCATCAATAACCTAAACAAAACAGATAATGGTACATACCGCTGTGAAGCCTCTAACATAGTGGGGAAAGCTCACTCGGATTATATGCTGTATGTTTACGGTACGTGGACGCTAAACCGGTCTTCTACTAGACACATTTACTTGTAGCTGCTGCTTGTGATCCCCTCCCAGAGCTTTTGGTCCAGTTGAAAACCGAAAGCACATTTGTTTTCTTCAAGAACTTAAAGAAGCCTGGCCTGAGGTAGACCCCAGCGTCTCCACCTGGGAGGGCAGTGACTTTTCTTCTCTCCCTCTAATCGTGGGGATTTCCCGCTAGATCATAGTCCTTGGTCACGCTGAGCAGGCGAGCTATGTCCTCAGGCACGAGCAATGGAGATTATGTTAGAAATAATGACTGCAAAATTCAGCCTTACCAATTAATGACTATTTAGCTCAGAAAGTTTATTCCCAGTGGTATTTTCCTGTGATACCTCAGCTACCCTCTCTCCTGCTTTGATGAACAGAAGTATCCTGTTTTCAGCATGAAGCTATAACATTCCCGAAGATGTTGCAAGCCGGTAAATACTTGGAGAAAAAATATAGGGTCCTTGGTAGCTACATAAACCACCACTAGCTACTCCCTTAGACACGAATGCATTTATTTTTAAATTTGTCTGTTTTCTTAATATCTTTTCACAGGACTATTAAAGCGTATATTATCATGAATTGCATTCTCTAACAAGCAAATATTTATTGAGCATCTACTACGTGTCAGGCATTTTAGACTTTTTCCCATTTATATCTTAATGTCAGTTTTGCGTCTGGTGAATATTCTCTATTTAGTTGAGGAGTGCGCTGCCTCTCTAGCCTTAGGATCACAGACTGAGTCTCTTCTGTCCAATCGAAGTCCCTAGGTTGGTTTTATACCAGGAAGCATAGTCATCAACTGACATGACACGGAATGAGTAACCACAGGCCTGAAAATTTCGGTATCTTATAAATATATGGATATGTGTGCACATTTCTTTCTTCCTGTTAGCCCTGTAAATTATCCAAGTATAAGTGTATGTGAATATACCCCTACACACATAGAACCATACCTATGGAATATTGACACCATTATATCTTAGAACCTGGCCACTTTCCTTTTGAAGAAAAGAGGAGTCAGTGTCTTTTTGAGGACATAGAAGCATGTTTTATACCATATCTACTTGGATATTCAAATATAATCCTCATGATCTAATCCTGAGGTTTTAGGGGTTTTTTTTCCCCCTTTTAACATAATGCAGAATTATAGGATCATATCTACTCACCTGATTTGTAAACTTCTGAGATGTGTTTTCTGCATACGCTACCCTTGTGGTCTGTGCCCTACACATGTAAGAGCATTAATTCTCCCCAGTGGTTGAGGAGATCCCAGCGAAGGGGACAGCAGTCCTGTGTAGGTGCCGGGGGTGCCCCGGGCCCCCTTTTCAGTTGACATTACACAGCCACCCTGTGCCTCAGACTGTTCACGGTCCGCTGATGTCAGGGGCTGGAAGGTAAATCTCTCTCTGTATGTGAGGGCTTGAGCCTCCCACAAGCCCCCTCCATTGCTGCCCCCCAGGTTCACGGTGGGTAACAGCAGCAGCAAATTCCCACCAGTCTAGTGTATGCTGCCTTGATCCAGAAAACTAAGTTATCTGGGAAAACAACTCTGCTTTATCATCCTTCCTGTTGCCACCTCTCAAGACAAGAAACATTTTGTGGATTTGATGGACACAGATGTCTCTGAAACCTTTGGGACGCCAGCTTACGGCTAGCGTTTGTTGAGCGCTCACTATGGCCCACTGTTGCACCTGCATGAGCACCTCGAACCTCCCCAGTAACCCCAGGGCGTACGCATTATCCTCATCCCATGGTACGGATGACAGATGAAGCTTAGAAAGGTCACCTAAACTGCCCAAGTTCACAGGCTTACTATGTTTCCGAGCCATGACACTTCTGACTGCCGAGTCTACAGGGACATTTGTGTTTTACTTTTAGGGCCTCTAATTCTCACTGCTTCCCAGTAGGACAGTTCCCTCCCATTTGGATTTCACTCGCTGAAACATAGCGACCTACCTGTTCCGACACACACACACACACACACACACACACACACACTCCCCAACCCTCCCCAACCCACAATGGCACACGTACACTCGTCCAGGGATCTCCTAGATCTACAGGATTCTACCTGCCTCCCTTAAGCTGTGCCGGTAACACTGTCTGGAATGGCAGCTAGGCCAGCCTGAGGTGTTGCTCGTCCGTTAATAAAATATTCTAGCAATCTGAGAGGATGGCGAGTAGATTTTCTTTTCAAAGGTGACTTATTGTACTACTTCAGTCACGTTAAAAGTACTTTATGAACCAAGCGTTAACGTGCCTTTAAAATGTTTAATTCTCTGGAAATAACTCCTAGACTTGGAGAATCTAGCTGGTTAGTGCCTGAGCCCCATTTGATTTTGTTCTTTGAGCCTCTGTGTGTCAAACACCACTCATTAGCTCCAACTCTGTATTTTCTTAAATATGGCCTCACGTTGCTCTTATTGCTAGAAATGATCTGAGCAGAGAGGTTATACCTGTTAACAGAATCTAATTCATTCAGGTCACTTGAGCCAGATGTGAAGGACAACAGTTACCCTGGTAGTGATGAAAATAATTGAAAGTGTGTGATTTTCAAAAAACGAAAGGGACCAGTGACCTTTCTTCTGAAGTCTCTGCCCTTGTTAGTCTGGCCCACCCCTTGTTCATAATCGTATTTTCAAATCACATTTCAAAAATGGACCTTCCGTTCCCCTTTGATTGCATTGTGGATATCACACATTTGTGCCAATATCTGAGAGATAGGTACAGAAATAGCATTAGAGTGTATCAGGGGAAGTCTCCCAGGCACAGATGTTCCTTTCCAGGGATAAATATTGTAATTGAACCAGAACAGAGAAACCACATTAGCTGCCCACATGCTGGGCAGCAGGCACCTCTCTGGGTACAGTTGAGTTGGGCAGGAGAGGGCACAGGATGCCTTCAGAGCTTGGCTCGGGGGCCCTTGCCCCTCGCTCGGCTGTGTCTGTCCCAGCACCTGTGGCAAGGTGTGGGTGCGGCCACGTGATCTGCCAGGTCCCAGACTGCGTCCTCACCTGGGGCCTCCATGAGGAAGTGGCCAGGAAGCAAGACTGAACACACTGCCTGTTCGTCTAAAAAGGTGGTTTGAAATTACTTATTTAATCATTTCTGCTTCTTGGCAGACAGTGGGGTTTGTGTGTGTGTGTGTGGTTTTTTGTTTTTGTTTTTGTTTTTGTTGTTTTTGTTTGAATTCCTTTTTGAACTCCTGGTGAGGCTGCTTTAAATCGCTCGTGTCCACAACTTAAACGAGCACAGTCTCCTGTAAGACAGAACAATTTGCTGCTGATTCTTCCCCGTCACATTCATACACTGTGCATGCGTGAGAGAAGCTGGCTAGGAAAATTAAAACCTCGGATTACTGATCGATAGTAGGAATCATCTCAAGCAAACCTTACAACCAGGCACCAAAATAGTGTTTTCATAAACTTTCAGGAAGTTGTACGAAAGCCAATAAAGGTACAGTATATAATTAAAGTTTTGATGTATTAATTAGACAATCTGAGAGCTCACTTGGAGATAAAAGGACACCAGATGTGTCAGGGAGAAAAAGTTGACGTGCTTTAGATAAAATTTAAAATCAAAAGCCTTCAAATCGTCTTATGCTCTATTATAGCAGGATGATTGCTTAGTTCAAAGTCTTGCTGACAATTTAACACATTCAGTTTGATCATTTGGGCTCAGGATTTTCTTTTTTTCTCTTTCATATTTGCCCTTCCCTTGTCCCCCAAATAATTTGAGATGATAGAAGAATATACAATATATCAAACATCTGACGGAGGGTCCCTCTGGGATTCCTGGCTTGGAGGGTCAAGCCCCATTTATATTTCGTCCTCTTGTTTACAAGATGGAAGGCAGGCTTTTGGTCTTATCACCGCCATCCACTTAGGTCAGGCTTTTAACGTGAGCAAAGGCAACTGACGTATTAATATTTATAAGTTGTAAAATTTATTGACTTTTAAAAAAAATAAAATCTCAGTAAAATCTCACATGCCTGGAACTTGATATTTAGTGGTGACATTCTCTCTTCTTTGTATTTATTACGAGCATAGAAGTAGTTTTACTTCCCGCTGGGATGTATTGATGGGGAATAATGAAGTTACCCGTCATGGAGAGCAGGGATGCAAGAGCACACTCATCCTTGGCCGATAGGAGCCCTTTCGCTGGAGCAGCGTCCTCTCCTTCTCCTTTCTCCCATCCGAAAAATCATAAAATGAAATGCCTCTCGGGCGCGGAGCTGGTTTACCCTCACCTTTGAAATCAGATTGGGGTGGGGGGGTCCTATTTTGACTTTCCCCCCCTTCACTCCTTCACATCTCCTCATCCCTACTTCACTTCATTAATACAAATCTCTTTTCCTCTTTTCTTAGCTTTTCCAACTAAGGTTTTGGGTTATGATCACAAGACACAGATCTTCGGCAGAGGGGGGTGGCGGGGAAGCTCTTGGTTTCGGAGGGGGGTGTCATCAAACAAACATCTCAATGTCCTCATGCCTTTGTTTTGTCATTACTGATCATTGTTGTGTTCAGCATTGTGGGTTTGATTTTCCTTTTTTTTTTTATCCAGATCCCCCCACAACTATCCCTCCTCCCACAACAACCACCACCACCACCACCACCACCACCACCATCCTTACCATCATCACAGGTACGGTACCTTCATTCCCACTGAAAATGTCCTGAATGTATATTGTCTTTCTGGTATGGATGCAAAGACACCGAGAAGTTCCCTTGAAATCCTTGGAATGTAATTGTTCCTTCATTTTGGAGCTTCAGAGACATTAGATACCTTGTTCTTAAGTTGAATCTTAAGGACCTCAGGAAATCTTCGAACATCCAGGCACTTAACCAGGAGATTAGATATTTTGCAGCTTATGCTTAAGAGAGTTCTTTTTTAAGCATCACCGTTCAAAGCAGAATGCTAGGGAAAATGGCCGCCTGGCTATTAGAGAACCTGCCGGTAGCTTAGGCTTAGCCACGGTTGGTGAAATGGTAAGTATTCTGGCTTTGGATCTTCTCGTTGTCTTAATTCCATCTTAATTCATATGAAGGAAAATGCACACCATTTAACAGGCCCAGGTGGGCCATGTTTCGAAAGGCATCGCCATTCTTCCTGCCCCAGAGAGTACCCAGAGTGTTACTACCTGTGTGTGTTGCTGGGGTCAGGGGATCAGAGAGAGTCCCTGTCTTCTCCATGCTGCACACTCATGTACCCCCCTGGTGCCATCAGTTAAATACTGTGGGTGTGGAAGAGTCAGCCACAGCAGTTGTAACTGTGTGGCTTTATCTTTTTTGGACTGTCTGAAACTCTTCTTCAAAATGAGTTTCACTGTCTCTGATTTCTATCACTGAGGGAGGAGGGATGCCATCCATCCCCTTGCTGGTACCCAGTGGCCCTCATACCGCTTGACGTTGCTTGCCTGGGAGCCTTGGAACGTCCTCTGCCTGGGAAAAGGTTATGGTTGCACCATGTCTACTAGACGTGCAGGATTTCCTTAGGTAAGGCCTTCCCCAACCACTGTGTACAGGTTCCGACCCCAGAACATGTAAGAGTAATCATTCCATGAGGAAAAAAACCAATTTTCTTTAAAAGATAACTTTCCCGCTTCATTAGGTTATCCCAGGAGACTGCAAGATCTCTCTGAGCTCCACGCCCCAGGATACCGGACTTCTTTTAAAACCCTGAATATCTAACTCATCATTCTTTGTGTGTAGACCCTCTTTATCGCCCTAGATAGGACACCTGTCCTTTACACTGACTTTCTGGAGATATTCTTGGTTTTCACAGGAGTCGGTGAGACAGGCATGACGAACATCCAGAGTGTTCCGTGGAAGAGGAGGTTTATGAAATAGGAAAGTAGATCCCCTAGTCTCCGTTTTCTTCACCTTTCTAACCCATCACAGTGAGGCCAAGAGAACCTCAGAAAAAGGCAGTAGTGAGGATTTTTCTGACCGCTGTTGATGAAAACATCAGTGCCTGCACTTAAGGTCTTCTGAAAATCCATCAATTGGCTGTTGTGTCTCTAAACTCTGCTCTATCCAGGCTGCTTCCTAAATCCTTGTCTGTGTATTTCTGTTTCAGTTCTGCTAGTTCCTTCTGCTGCTTAAGTAGAAGCTTGTTAGTGTAGTGCGCAGACTCCTCCCACTTTCCGCCTCATTGCTAAGCACAGCGAAGATGCTCCTTCCTACCTGATTCCGGGTCAGCCACACTCCCCACTTCCCGTACCAGGAGCTAGGTTTTTAGGTTTCATGATTTCTTGCCGCTTACCCAGCTGTAAACTGTATTAGGCTTGAGCTCTCAATAGTAGGTTTCCATGAAATTTCCTGTGAATGGCCCTTTGGGTGTCCGTGTGAATTACACCTCCATCCCCCACTGCCCTTTGCAGGTAGTCGGTTCCTCTTTGCAGAAGGGGCCCAGGGATGAGCCAGCCCTTACTACCTCTCATTCTAGAGGGTTCCGTCTCGGTGGCTGTAGCTAGCCAGGTCTATATTTTAAGGCAGGGGAGGCCTTTCTCGCTCTGTAGAAACACCCCATTTCTCCACAACATGGAACATTTTTCATCTGTGGCTGGCCTCGCACTAGCTCAGGCTGGTTTTTGTTTTGTGTTGTTTTTAAGACCTTTCATAGCCCCCCCGAACTCCTCCCCCTCACTCTCCGCAACACAGCAGAGGCCCCCGCTCACAGCTTTCAGCCTTCACCCCCACCGAAAGCTTCTTTGTGTCCTCAGACAGCTACAACTCACTGTTACCACTGTTCCAACCCCAGAGACTCCATTTAAGAGGAAATTTTCAAAACAAACAATGCTGTATTTCTGTCCATATCGAAGGTGCCTTTAAATAGGGGCTTGTCTTGGCTTCTGTCTCTCTGCTCCTGGCCTCGAGGCTCCAGGCGATGTACGATGAGCTCCCAGATGCACGGTAGCCTTTCAGCACCAGCACTTGAACCCTGTCCACACACAGACATCTGTGGCCATGAACACCTGATTCTCATTGGCACACCCAAGAGTAGTTAAAGTAAAATTGCCACTAAAGCAACATTGTAGGATCCATTGCCTTAACGGATATGATCTTCTAGGCTTGCTGTGTCTTAACAAGCAGCCTTCCATATATTTATCTTGCCTAGAAAGTACACTCGTGGATTTTAACATTTGCTTCTTACTTCAAACAGATTAAAGGTTATGGAGCTGAATGATCCTGTGTCCCGTTTTAAAGGTCCAGGCTATTCCTGAGATTTAGATTGGTTCCTAAAAATTCTTCCAGACTGAATCTTGACAAATGGATAGCTAAATTTCCACTCTTCTTCTTTCTTGCACCACATTACAGCCACCGTTAGCCTTAAAAGCTGCAACAGCTAAATCCAGTGACAGTAACATAAAGCCTGAGCTTTTTAAAAAAAAAAAAAGAAAAAGAAGCAGCCCACAGTCTTCCATTTCTTTTCTCCCACTCAGATGCAGTAACTGAAACCCATTCCCCAGGTCAGAGTTTCATTACAAGGAAATGCACAAAAGCAATAGAAGAATATTTCTAAACTCGAAAGGTCATAGTTGATTTCTGATTTCTCTGAAAGGAAGTGCTCCAGCGTTCTCTTTTATCTTCTGTAACCAGGGTAATCAAATTGTTCCCCTTATTAGACAGGCAGACCGTCATTGAGTCCTCAGTCGCCCGACTCCCTCAAAAACAGGTTAAAGTTTCATCCTGGAGACCCTCGAAAGGAAGAAACTGAGAGCCCAGGCTGACGTGATGTTGCCATCGAGAATCCTAGACCTGATGGGTGGGAGGAGCCGGCAGCTCTGTCTCTCATCCCACGAGCGTGGAGCAGGTCTCCTGACCTTCGTGTGAGGGCACACACACGTCTAGCGGTAGCTTGATCTAGAGGGGGAGTTTTTGAAGGCTCTGGAGTACTGAAAGGAATATTTGATGTCAACTTGCCCCGTCAACCTTGTTGCAGCTTTGCAGCCATTAGGCCGTTAATTCATTAGAATCTCTTTCTAAATTAAAAAAAAAAAACCAACCATTGGAGGGATGGAATTGAAATGGGAGCCATCCAGAGCCTCACTGTGATTTGCCATGAGCTTCTTGGGGGTCTCTTCCATCTCATGCACACTGGTATTCTGATCAGGTACCTCTGTTACAATTAGGGCAATTGGCAACCCCCTGCTTTTTTTTTTTTTTTTTTTTTAAATCACATCAAGTTGTCCATGTGGTCTCATTCACAAAGAAATATGCTGTGATATTGAAGAGCAAACCACATCACCCAAATTGTCCCTGGAGCCCTCTGAAAATATAGAGCCGGCCAAACCACCCCCTGGGCTCTGAGTCCTTCATGCAGATTCTGCTCCCAAATCAGAACCTTTGCAAAGGGAAACCTACGGGGGGGATTTCTTTTGTTTTGTTTTGTGTTTGGAATTTTCTTTGAAGTTAGTTGACTTCAGGTATGAGGTATAGATAAAATTACCTGTTTCTGGGCCGGTAGCTTTAGCCCCTGCCTGACACTTGGATCCAACTTCTTCCTCTAGTCATCTTAGGAAAATAGTTGGTGTTTCCCTCCCTAGATCACATGGGTATTGTATTGTTTCTGCTCTGTTGTGTCCTGCGTTAGCTGCTTGACGAGGAGTCTACCTTAGAAAGCACCACAGCACTCAGTTATAAACACCCTCAGCAGCTTCAGTAGGAAATTCAGGCCAGGGTCGGGGGGCGGGGAGGGTTCAACCTGTGGGTCGCTGTGCATGTGACTGTCATAAATTAAAACATTAATATCACTTTAGAATAAGAAATGAATAGCTATAGGGCCAAATCCTGGAACACATTTAAAAATCCTTTCACGGGAATGAAATAGATCGTTTCTAAATGAGTTTTTTCTCTTTTTTAAAGTATGTATCCAATTAATTATTTTGTGTTTCTTGGAAAAGAAAGCAGCACTGTTCTCCTTGGTATCTAAGCTCTCCAAACCCAGTGTACCTTGGAGAAAGTGAGCCCCACCCCCAGGCCCACATTGTTATTTTGGCTTTCATAGTCTGAAATCCTAAACCGTTGTGTGTGTAAAGTGTATCCAATCCCATAAACGTGAGTGCAGTCCTCCTTCAGAGATCCTCACAGAGTATGCCAAGTGCGGGAAGCCCAACACCATGGCACGTGTTTTCAGTTTCTTAAATACAGAGGAAAGAAGGACATCTGTGCTTACGGCAGCCTGTAACGGGACCACTGACATGACAGTAGAGAGCCTGGCTTTACCTAAAGCCACTCTATTCAACAAATACCAAGCCCCCATAATACATAAAGCATTATGTTAGGGCCTGTGGAGACAGAAAATTCCTTGAGCCCCTTAAAATGTGGTAGAGGGACTAGGTTCTCCACACTAGAGCCCAAGAGCAGGAGGTCCTCTGCAGTGAGGGCTGACCCTGTGGCCAGGGCAGGACCGGGGAGAGCATCAGAGGAGAAGTAGTTTGGTCTGCCGTCAAGGAATGCATGGAATGTGGGTAAGAAAGGACGGCGTTTTAGAAATTAAGCATGATGGCCCAACGTTACTTCTAGCATCCTTCTTCAGTGTGTGTGTGTTTACGTTCCGGGCATGTCTTAAGCCACTGTTGCTGGGACATACACAGCTTTCATTCTAGAGTGTTTACTAAATTCCCTTTTTTTCTAGAGTTGGCTTCTACTCCATTAAGACTGTGTATCACTCATCCTTTCTGAATACTTACTGATGGGCCAGTGTGCCCGGTAACAAGAATATTATTAGGGCGCTAGTAAAATACACGTGAGCCCCCTTTTAAAGTTTTTGCCCCAAAACTGCATGGCCTTTCTTTTTCATACTGTCTCCAGTGTGTACGTTTTTATTTTGCTGATGATTATAGGCCCATTACAAATAGCATCATAGCCAACCAGCTCTTGACCATACTGATTTAGGAGGGAACAGAAGCAGTGAGAATGCTACAGTGACGAAGGTCACCTCATTCTGCCTTTTAAAGAAAAGAAATGAGAGATGGGAACTGAGATTTTTTTGTTTCTATTGCTTCCATCATAATTCCCATACTTTTATGTTCCTTGTTTAAAAAGAATCCAAGAGATAAAGTCTTGACACGTTTCCATACTAAAGATTCATCCACAGTGCAGAAAACTAGCATCATACAAACGGGTTTCTCGGGCTTAGAAAGTGATTGTTGGGGCTGTCTTGATGGTAGAAAGGGTAGGACTTGGAAGGACCCAGCGCTCCGGCATCTAACCGGAGATGACTAGAAGCTACCACTTCTAGAGCCCCGTCCCTCTCCCCCTTCGCCCTTGTCGTCTGCTCTCCCCTCAACTGTGCCTTCCCTGCTCTGCCCCTCCTTCCCACCCAGCCTTCACCCACCCCAAGGGAGAGGAGTGTTCCTTGTGAGGTGAAACCCCTGTATGGGTTCCTATAATTTTCAGAACATCTGGTTCGCAAATGAAAAGATCTCAGGGGCACAGGAGCTGAAGGGGAATTCAATTAAGAAAACCCATTGGCTCCTTATTGACTTTAGTTAAGAAAATAAACTCGGGGAAAGTGTATTAAAATATGTCTGGACTGCTTAGTATGCTTCCATTTAAGCTTATGACAATCAAAATGGGAGAATTTAAATTCTTTACAATTAAGCTCTGCTTTTGAGCGGATTGGGTTCTCTGGGTTATTACACTGTGCATTTTTTAATGTACACCCTACTCACACACACCCCAAAATGCAGTCTTGCAGTGAATCTGTGTGTCATAAAGTAGGAGCACCACAGAGCAATTGGAGAAGAAAAAGTATTTAAGGTTGTGAATTTAATTTTGTTCTAGGATTTTCATTTTCATTTATGGCACCTGTTGTGTTTGAGACCATGGACTAATTTATGGATTAGTTTTAAACCCCCAGTCTGTCACACTCCATGAACAATTCTAAGTTGGAGAGAATCCATATGAAAGGATTAGAATGGGCCACAGTGGAGCTTACACATGACTGTTTCAACTGAATATTGCCCAGCTGCCTCATGCAGCAATTTTTTTTTTTTTTGGCTACTTGGTTAAACGGCTACTGTCTCTAATCTCACACATTGTCAGAGCCTTTTCATTTTGTAAATATCTTATACTGCCATGTGAAATATAGGTGATGTTTAATTTACTCAAGATAGGATGCCATAAACCGTTTGTATGGCCGGGAGACCGAGAAGTCGATATTTAGTGAGATGTGCATCTTTCAAATAGTGCAGGGCCTGCCCTTGGGTACCTTGTTTGATTATACTCGTAAAACAGCTAGAGAGTGACTCTTAAGGTCGTACACACTCACTGGGTTTGCAGGAACATGGGATTGTTTGTTTTTTGGGGGTTTTTTTGTGGTTGTTGTTGACCATATAAAGTGTACAATAAATTTGCCCATATTGTAATCAAAATTAAAATAGAGACAATAGCTCAGCAAGGCCTTTTTAATTCCATAACCCTACAGCGCCTTAAGCCCAACTCCACTCTTCGTGACCTCTTTTTCTCGGAGGCCTGGTTCCGATGAGTTTCTAAAGGTAACAGCAAGATGCAGTTGAAAACTAGTCTTTGTTAGGACGATCAGGTGCTCTCATTTTTCGAGCTAATGATAACATTTCTAACTTACATTGGAAATTTACTCTTTGCATTTTGCCCATAGACTTCGAATGTTATCAAACAATGGAGTGACCCCACAAGTTGATGCACAGGGGTGGGCTGGCACATCTCGCCGGTCTTCTGATTAAGACACCCCTAATAAATTCTGCTTCACAGAGCGGCGCTCACTTCAGAGCCAGGGGTCTGTGGTTTCTGCATGAAGTCATAATGCAATTATGAAGGAGAATTAGATTCTGTCACAGTGCTCTCCTGCGGGGAGCACAAAGTCACTTCTAAAGAATTTTTTTTTTAATTCTTTACTTGAAATAGCCTCTGTTCAGATAGCACACCAGATGCTCTTAGAGAAATAGAATCAGCGCCTCCCCCAACACACCCTCAAACCTCCTTCGAAGTCTGTGGCCAACCTGTGTGTCTGCTGCATTTCTCTGCTCTCTGGCTGATCATGGCTTTGCCATTTCCAGCTGCAGTGACTCGTGTGGTTTGACTCGAACATGTGTTTGCTTTTAACTGTTCTAGAAGATGTTTCCACCCCCACCCCTACCCCCGGCAACCTCCCCTTTTGGGTACAATTGATGGATTTCCCAACCCCAGAATGGGGAAGCAAGCTGCACTGTGGACTTGGCTCATTCATTTTTTAGTGCCCACATAGAAGCCGACGCCTGGGGTCACTTAGTTTAGTTTCATGATAAAGCGGACAGCATGGCGATGTAGGAAGACAGTAAATCGAGCAGTCATCGGCTCATGCTAAGATACGATTTTTGAGGGCTCTAACCTCTAGGCTTCACTCCACCTCCTCTCTTTCATTTTATGCTACTTATTTACCTGCTAAAATTACAGCCTATGAGAAGCGCTACTATGAAAATAACCAAAGTGTTTATTTCTTTTTTTTTTTAATTTTGGAAAAGAGCCAGTGCCTATCCATAAAATGTACCAGCGTGCATATAAATGTTTCTGTACAAATGTGCATTTGATCTTGCCCCTTAAGTTGAAAGCACCTCAAACTAACACTTGACTTGGATGTTTCAAGTAAGGAGATGGGTCTACTGTGTCATGACAATCTGGTATAGCGATGTTTCAACTGTACAATTTTTGGTATTATTCTTTACTACTATTTTATGCATACAGACTTGACTTGTAAGTAAGTATTGTGTTCTTATGCGGTGTGTTTTATGTTTTTCTTTCCTTCATCAATTCTTCAGAAACTCAGCTATAAGTTACGTTAAAGCTGCAGTGGCTTCTCAGACTGCTGGTTGATTCTGGCTCCTTAGAAGGGCTGCCATTGTTTTGAATGGTTAGAGGGTCCTGAGGAAAGCGTGCCAACTGAGGGGGAACACCGGTGTGAATTCATGTGTCCTGATTTGCAGATCAGAAGCACCAGGCTCGTTTGAGCAAAAAAAAAAAAAAAAAGTTTGGCATTCCATTGCATTTAAACATTGCCTGTGTCAAGTCCGGAAGAGTCTTTTGGAGTCTCTAAAACTCATGAAAATAATTACCAGCTTAAATAGCTGTGTTAAGGGGGGGGGGGACAGGTGACTACTTGCACTTTTAACCAAGAACGCCACCCCAGCTAGAGATGACGAGTCCATGTCACCATCCCTTTCTGGCCAGAAGGGGATAGTGGAAGGAAACATACTGGAGAGGCGTAGAGCTGAACACGAAAGCATGGCCAGATGGGTTGACTTGGGAATGAAGTTGGCCACAGGAGTGGTGTAAAAAAAAAAAACGACTGGAGAAAGAATGTCGTCATGCATTTTGTTAGATATTTATCCCACTTTCCCTCTAGCCAAAAAGAAAAAGAAAATTTCTTGAGCCCCTTGAGCCATTTCCTGTGAAGAAGAGCCAGGACAGAAGGCCTGGTTTGAAGCCCAGCAGGAGGGGGAAACTTGAACGGCATCGGAAATGGAAGAAGAAAGAGGCAGACCACGGTTTCTTCCGCGGCAGGTGCATCTGGCAAGGCGAGGGCGGCCGTGTGGTCTCCTGCTGCGTCTGCGAAGGCAGGGCTCCCGGCAGCTCACCGCGGCCAACGTGGTGCTGCCCTGGGAACAAAGGGGTGGCTGGATACTGTCATTTGTGGAATGTCACGTGACTGGAAGTGGCGTTTGGCAAATTGCCGTGGACTCGGGTGTGCCCATGGCAGTCTTCTGCTCCTAGGTGGTAACTCAGCGGGCGCTGCGAAGCGAAGAATGGATGCCTGGTGGCCGGGAGGTGGGGGTGGGGGGAGGGGGCTGTGCATCCAGAAACTTACCGGGGAACCTTTAATATGTTCATTCCCATGGCCTCCCAGTCCATGGCACTTTCCAGCTGAACACTACCAAAATAGTAACGTGGGATGGAAAACTTGAGCTCACATGTTCGTCTACAGGCATCTGAGCGTGAGCCGTAAAAGGATCCTCAAAGTGCGACTGAGTCAGTGATGCCTAATTGGCAGTCGTGCAGCCCAAGTGCCCTCGTGGGCTGGCTTCCGACAGAGGCAATGTTTGAATGTATGAACCCCTTGTTTCGCCAGCCTGCCGACCGAGCTCTCCTGCCCCCAGTCCTGAGCCTGGATGCGCTCAGAGCCACCGGGTCTGCACTGGTGTTTCTCCTCACTTTGCATGTTCCCCTGACTATGGACTAGCAAGGAGCTGTGTCCTGGCAAGACCCCCAGAACCACAGAATTGACTGTTTTCCTCACTGGCTCGCAGCTTGGAGCTGAAGGCATGTCTTAAAACAGTGCAACTCACTTCAAATGCTTTTTGCTTTTCATTTATTATTGCTTGTCACGCAATGTTCTTTGAAAGCTTGCTCATATATTATCTGTTCCATTTTTTTCCATTTTCCCTTTTTTTGCATGCCGTTCCTCCTGTTTCCTCCCTTCCTCCAATCCTCTGTTCCCGTCTGTAGACACGGCAGCGACGACAGAGCCAGCAGTTCACGGTTGGTATCACGTTACTGTTTATCTACTTTCTCAGCGCTGCTGAGAGGCAAGGCAAGCCTGGGAAAAAGAGAAATGCAGTCTTCAAGGGAAACCGTGTTTCGAGTAGACTGATCTCCTGCATAGACTGTAATTTTGAAGGCTTGAAAGGATGTTGAGTCTTGTCATTTCTGTTGTGAGTTCGGCACCCGTTGTGGCCATCTGGGATGAGGCCAGCGCCCGCCGGGCTGGGATGCAGGAGATCCGGCTGCACGCAGCCCTTCTGGGTAGAAAGCCACCAGACACCGAAATACGAGGGACTTCAAAAATGAATATTGCCCTAAAAATCATGGCCTCTGGATTAAAGGCCCAGTTGCTTTCTTTGTTTATAGGCTAGAGTCCCAGGTACATTTGGAAGAGGGGTCATTCATGTCACTTAGTAGTTGAGTCTGTGAAGGACAGGTGAGGGCAGAAGGGTAGTTCTGTTTAAGTTCATGAGGCCATCGATCTTCTCTTAATTATGTTCCCAATCATAGCTACCTCTGCAGATGTGGGCCAGTTCCATCTTAATCTCCATGTGTGCATGCAGGCTTATGCTAGCTAGCATTGGGCAGGAAGCCTCTGCAAACCAGGAGTGACACCAGATGTAAATTTTAACAGCTAAGTGGGACTCAAAAAATCATTTGTTTGCGGGTATCTCGTAGGCAAAATACTAAAAAGTTGGTTATGTTGTAACCAAGAAGTGATTAAAAAAGAAAAACAAAACGGCCATCGGAATGTCCTTTTCTCAATTTCATCTCCAACTTCCAAGGTTGGAATAAGTCTATTAACTTTTCTGTGTCTCTCCAATCAGAAAATTAGAATCATGTTTCATCTATATATGACTTTATTCCCTAACTCTAACCCCAGTGATATTGTGCTTGGAGAAAGAGACGTTAGTTAAAAATCGGGCTGAATTTTAATAATTGAGTTCGAGGGAATTTTTTGGTAAAGGGCCTACTGAAATCACTTCGCCCGTTGTACAGGGTTGGAATCCATCGTCTAAGTGACCAGGGGTGATCAGCCAACCCTTTACTGGTCCTGCATCTTTTAGCAAAACATCTCTTCCTAGTGCAGACTGACTTTCTCGAAACAGACCTACATTTGAGGACTTGGCAGTTAGAAATCTCTAAGCGAAACCCGTCCTGTGTGAGCTGTCCCTGAAGGTCAAGCCTTGATGCTTGGCACATCACCCCCCTATCTGGACTTGCCTGATGAGGAATTCTGAGAAAGCAAAGTGAACTTAGGTTTGGAGCAGTATCTCCCTCCCTACGCCCCTCCCGCCTTACCTGGCCCTTTCCTGTCACCGGCACAGAGGGAAAAGGTAAAGGGCCAGATACACTGGCAATCATGAGAAATCAATTAGGTATAAAACCCCCACTTTCTAAAGTAATGCCTAAATAGTGCTTGCTATTTAGCACTATTTCTAAAATAGTGCTTGCTACAGCTCAGACACTGCACTCCATTAAGCTTAGTTATTTGTAGGTTTCATCATTAATTGAGCGCTTCCTGACTTTTATCGATTAGTCTCAGAGCTTCAAGGCTACTTTAATGTCATTCAAGAGATTTTGTTCTATTCTTTTTAAGACGCTTTAAGTTCTGAGCCTCCTATAATTGACTCCAGGGTCAAATGTAACCATAAGATTCCTGAATTCTGTGAGATCTTTGAAGAAATATTGATCATTTATCTCCTAAGACTCCAGAGTTCTATTTGCTAGGTCCCTTCGATAAAATCCATGTACTTACGTTACTCTAATGGATGTAGGTCTTGGAGTTGGGTGAGGTATTCCAAGTAGGAAATATGTTCCCTGACCTGAAAAATGAGACATTAACTTAGGGGCCAGTCATGGTCTAGGACATGGTTTTTGATCAGGTCTTTCTTCCTAGAAAGAGAGAAAGGGACGGTGATCTCTCTTTTGTGGTATACAAAGAGACAATTGGAATAAGACTTTCTAGCATGCCTGTGGTCGGAAACAGAGAAGCAACCACTGCCTTATTAGTTAAGGACAGCATTCGAGCCAGGATACACCACTAGGATGTTGTTCACTGGCTGGTAGCACATGAGAAATGGCTCAGAGCCAAGAACTGTTGGGGAGGAAGAAAAAGAATGCCCCCCCTCCCCAAACACACACACTATTCCTTACCAGCAGGAGGAGAGAAGTGATAACTCAGGTTGGTCCCCCTATGTAGTACATGTATAAACACATTCTCCTAACTTGTCTGTTACCCTCATAGCATCCTACCGCTGTCTGGAACAGCATACTCTCCAGCCCACAGCAAAAAGCTTTAATGAAAGCCAGAGTAGTATCTAGACTCTTCCTTGACGGAGGGGAAACAGTCTTCAGGTCAGTCGTCAGGGTAGAAAAGGTGATAGGATATGGTGGAAACTATAAAGCAGGGGACCCGATTTCCAGAGAGATGCAGATCTGGAGCCCACTGCCTTTGAGTGAATTATGGCTAAAACTCAGCTTCTTCAGTTTAGCAACCTTTTGACTTAGGCGCACTTGAGAATAACCTTGAGATGTTCATGAGAGGGATCTGGGCCTAGAAAAATGGCGTGGTCGGAGAACTTGGCAACTCAAATGACAAGACATATTAGGTCAGCCTGTCGTGGACACTTCATTGGTCTTAAAAGTGTTCATACTGGAGTTCCTCCTGTAGTTCTCTTTTATAAAAACGAAAAAGAATAATTTATAAAAAGCTTTCCCTTTGAAGACTCATTAAAACACTTTATTCAAGCTTGTGTTGCTAGAGTACGTATGAAGTATACCAGTTATTGATGTATGTTGATCATTTGTTCTTACCAATATCTGATTGGAATAAGCATGTATTGGAAGGTTAGAAGTGCATGGGCATGATTCAAAATCAAATGGATTTTCTCCAAAAAGAAACCAAGCAACAATCAGTCACAATGTGTTTTTAAGGATCTAATTGATGGTAAATGTAAAAGGGAGTGTAAGAATGGGATTTTTAGACTAGGGTGACCGAAGGGATTTTCTTTAAATAAGGATCTTGAGCACTTGTGTTTTTGGAGCTCATCCTTAAGGCCTGGTCAGGAAGAATCCTGTGTTATGTGTGCATGTTGAGCAATGCAAAAAACACTCTGCCAAATCCTGATACCACGTGGTCTGAAATTGATGGCAGAAATGCATGAGTGACTTAAAGCACGGATGGTGTAGTTGTTACTATGATTATCGACGTGTGGGTGCGCGTGACGGTTTTTGTTTGTTCAAATGTGGGCGCTTCTCTGTGTCTTGTGCCTCGTTCTTTTTCAGCCCTGTGTGTACCCTCTCCCTTCCCCCACCCACCTCCCCTGTGTGAGGTTTTGGGGGACCGCATGCCCATGGTCTGGAATAGTGCTTGTGCTTTTGCTGCACTGCGATCAGCTGGCTTCCTCTGGGTTGGAGGTTCTCTCTCCTCTCCCCCGTGCCCCTCCCCCCTCCCCCCTCCCGTTTCATGATTTTCTAGTCTACCTATCCTTTTGCTTTCCACCTCTTGACCTATCAGAGGCTGATGATCTCATGTATCCCAGATGAGTTTTTCAATAGTTTTTAATTCAGTATGTAATTATGGTAAGACTCAAACTGGGAACCCCCCTGAAATAATTTTTCACTTTCGGTTTTGGTTGCAAAAATCTTTGGCCTGTGCCAGATACACGCTCACACCCTAGTCCGCTGCCCTTAGGTCACCACCCCCCTGAAGCTCCCTTTCCCCGACTTGTAAAATTTTACAAGTAGTGCAAGCCTGGCTAGAATCCTAAAAGCACGTGAAATTCTTACCTTAACTTTCTGTTCAATTGCGGGGTACTTCTGAAGCCCATCCGAAAGACAAATAGCCAGCAGTGCGCATTATTACAAACTCTATGTCCACCATCTGTGTATGTACCTCTCTGCACATCTCTCTGTATGAGTATACCACAGTGGCTTTCAAAGGCTGTCATTCAGTCAAGGGACTCTGCAGACATTGTGTGTTCTACTCAAGAACAAAGCTAAAGAGATTTACGAATGG
The DNA here is from genome assembly GCF_002201575.2 of Neomonachus schauinslandi. NCBI lineage: Eukaryota > Metazoa > Chordata > Mammalia > Carnivora > Phocidae > Neomonachus > Neomonachus schauinslandi. The sequence continues at coordinate 99,306,943 of NC_058413.1, forward strand.
CTGCAGGACCTGAAGATTGTGTTTCAGCCTTGATATGCCGTTTGGAAACAATGTGCTACTGTTTAACGGCGTGAACCAAATTTCTGCTAATGGGAAGAAGGGACAAACTCTCCACAAAAGCTGACAAAGCAGGAAGAACAGGATGACTGAGCTTTTAGATTAAAACTACCGGGGGCGTCTGAACTCTTATGGCTGGTGATGGAAGTAACAGTTTCCATAATATGGCCAAGTGATCAGATGTATGCCGCTTAGGTAAGAAAGAGACCATCGCCTACTTTTTCCTACTGGGAATGGTACTGGAGCCAGGGGGCTACGTTTTTGTTTCCTAGAGGTTTTCTTTGATCGTTCTTTTATGACATTTTCTGGGAAAAAAATTTAAAAAAATGAAACCCTAATGAACCGAACCCACAAACATTGGAATTCTGCTTGACCTTGACCTTGACTTTATTTAACTATCTCTAGGATTTCTTGCTGTTTCTAATGTTTGAGGTTTTCCTTAACCTGGTTTAAAATTGCCACCACACACCACTTTTAGAAGCCAGCGATGTCTGTTGGAAAGGGGGAATAGCAACAGCAAAGACAGGAGGCCCAGGGTATGTGCAGCCCACCCTAGACCACGACAAGCAGAACACACGTCTCCTCAGAAGAGACCATTATCGTGCCTGCATGAAATTACCACGCTCAGAATTACTTGCTCCAAAAAAAAAATCCCACATGGACCAATAGTTAAACTTTTCACTTATTTAACGAAGTTTAAAGAAATTTATTGGACACATTTTAATTAGAAGTGACAAGAAAGGTCTTTAACAGATGATATGGAAGTTTAAAGAGAAAAACCAAGAAGGGATTTCCCACGTATTGTTAAATTGTGAAGTTTCCTTTTGGAAAACATTGTCTGCCTCATAAAATGCATCTTTGTTTCTTTGAGAAAATAAGAGGTGTATAATTTTTAACATGAAAGAGGACTACCTAAGTCAAAGCAGTTCTAGGAGGTAAATTTTGCCTGTCCTCCCTTGTACACTCAGTGCCTCGGTACACTCTTCCAATTATATTTATTCAAAAATTATCCAACTATGGCTGAGCACTGTAGATTCATAAAATACAACAGTAGTGCAAAACCAAATTTAATGCCACTAATCGAAATGGCTTCCCACTTTCCGATGTAATCTGAGCGGCAGATCCAGATGATTTGGTGTATTTTAACATTTATGCCATTAAAAATGACAGTTTCATCTTTAATGAGGTGTATATCAACTGTCTGTTGCTTTTTAATGGGAAACTTTGCATATCAATGATATTTCATAAACATATTTGTCTTTATTTTTTAAAATTAGCTTTCTAATGCCATCCCCAAGGAAGCAGGCATTCAGCAGTAAAGCTGCCTACTTGAAACATCCTTGTTTAATATGGTTCAGTGGGTGCCAAGCACGTACGTAGAATGCTTTGATATTCACTGGGCCACGTAGAAGTAAGGGATTAGCCTTCTGAGAACTGCAAATTCATAATTAACTACAGAGAAGTACTTTATGTTGCCTATTTATAACAATTATTCAAATAATTGTATTCATCAGTCTTTTTACAATGGATAAAGCCAATTAGAAATAGGAACACTTTCAGCCAATCAGATTTCAGAACAAACGGATAGCATCTCTACTCAGTTGCCTCTATAATTGATTGCATTACTCACTGCTTTCCCTTTTGTTGCCTAAATCCGTAGTTGGGGCACATCCGTGCACTCAAACCCTTCCATCTCTAATTGGCACCCGCCCTTGAACACTGACGCTCAAGGTTCGCAATGGAAATTCTTCAAGAGCCGATACGATGACTTCCTTGTCACGGCACCAGCCTAGCTAGCAATATTCACTTGGCTTCTTTATAAAACAACTTACAAAACCCAAGCTTTTACTGACCATTCCTACATGATTGTTTCTGTTCCTTTGGGTTTTTGTTTTTTTTTTTAAATAGTGCGATCAGTTTGACATTGCTTGTTTCCAGAGCATTTGTTTCATGCTCTGGTTGGTAGTTCACTGAGCATCACTCCCACATCATTCATTCAGCAAATGCTTGCTGAGAGTATACTCTGTGCTTGGCTATAAGAGAAGGGAAGGATGAAAACTAAAGACCCGCCCCTCTCCCCGAAGTCTTGCGGTTTTATAGGCCCACAAATATTCTTCCAAAATGACAAATCCCGTTAGAGAAGCGTTAGCAAATTGTGCAAATTAGAAGACCCAGAGCCTTCAGACAGGACTTTGAGCAGAATGTCAAGGAACAACGGGTGGAGGCCTCAGATTGTCTCACATTTTGTGGTGGTTAATGATCTTCGTGAACGGAGCAGCCTGCAAGTAAAGCATGAGTAAATGGAATCCATCCCCTAGCCAAGCCTCCTGTTGTCTTTCTATCTCCCTCTACCCCTCCTTTAATTCAGATGAGAGCTAGCTGAGAGCTGGCCAGCGTTGGTGGTGGCTCGGTGTAGACCCTGCAAGCCCCCACCAGATTAGCTCCTGACCTAACTGCTTTCTCAGCTTTGAGGGTTTCATTTTTCAGGAATACCACTGATTTTTTTTTAAATTCTCCTTTTTAAAAAGTCATTTTGCGAATCAGATTTTCTGATGAAGACATAACCTGCAATCTGTAGTTAGCAGATGCTGTACCATTTTGAAATAAGTGATCCAAGATCGTCATAAATTGATAATGAAATGTATTTGTCAGTATTGGCAAAGGATTTCAATTTATGGTAAAATGTGAAATAAAACTTACATACATTAGTATGTAACATCTAACTGTATTTGTATTTAAGAGCCATGTCAAAGCATCAACAGCTAACAATCAGGCTTTATTTTTTTTCTTTTTGCATGCTGTTATGAATGAGTGATTTTAAACATTCACCTTCATGTTTCGTGTGCTTTGAAAGCGGAGACTGAGGAATCTTTCTGTCTTGATTGTGTATCAATAACAAAATGAAATGATTGGAGAAATGTACTTATGGATTAATGCATTCAAGCTATCCAAAACAGAGAGAGATAGCAAGAGATTTGGCTCATGTTTTTTTTTTTTTTTTTAAAGAAATTCATCCTCAGTTCTTAAGTGTTTTGTTTATGTCCCTTGAGGAACGAAAAGAAAAACGATTTGTTTTTACTTGTAAGGCCTTACTCAGTTGCCCAATTCCGCAGAAGAACTGGACAGTGAGGACCTCTCAGGTAAGGGCTAGTCATTAGGTAAGGCACTGCGGTGTCCAACCTGTGGGTGCCCTGTCCACTTCTACAAAACGGCCATTTGGTTTCCTGGGCAGTTAACTAGCAATTGTGGATTAAAGGAAAACGAATTTTTACTAACACTTTCTTCCTCCTCACCCCCTTCTTTCCCCTGTGCTCATGGCATGTATATTTCAGATTGGGACTGAGGGCATCACTGCAAGGGAGGTCAGCTCATCTTTGCATTGTACGAAGGCCACTGTTTTCGGTGGCGTAAAAATAATTTTTATGCTCTGGGTGTGTAACGGTTCAAGAGAAATGTTTCGCATTACAAAGCAGTTTAAGGATGTTGGATTATGAGAGAAGATCTTTATTTTAAAAAGGAAAAAACTACTATTGACCATCTACTTCTGTAGAGTAGACTTGAAAAGCCACGTCACAGTTATCTTAGAAACACGGGGTGGGAGGGGCAGGGAGGAGGGGGGGCGATTGTTTTGTCACACACTGTGATGTAAACTAATTATCCACCTCAGACCTTTTTCACAACACACTGAGCTCTTGCAAAAGTAGGTTTCATGCTTGATTCCAGGATTTAGGTGTTACTAATCCAGAATAAGAAGCATATCCTGAAAGGGGGGGGGCGGGGAGGAGATTCAGAATGGTCAGAGCTCAACAATTATATGAGCTGCCATGATGTTGTGGGACTTCGCTGCCAACCAGCTCCAGCTCCTTAAACATTTGGATCGTTAATTCCTAATAAATCAATAAGAAAGCCCCCTTCCTCATCACTGTGATGGAGGCACCAAGATGTAGGGCTGTAGATCCTTACTCCAGCCTTTGGAAGGAAGGGTTCCATATTGCCCCTTCCTGAAGAGATTTCACTTCAGCTCCCTTGAATAGTTGATTGTGAGGTGGTGGTCCTTGACTCCAGGTTTCACCCAGTGAGAAAATTAGAGCCACCTAGTCTTTCAAAGTGCAGATTTATCGCCTCCTAGGTGCTTCTGTCAAACTTAAAAAACAGGGAGGGTGGCTTTATGTTTCGATGTAGCATGTCCCGGTTTGAGCTTAGCGGTCAGATTTTTCCACCCAGTGGAAGCCCCAAGAGGCCATATTGGGTTTGTTCACTGCTGTATGCCTGTCATGTAGTAGGCGCTCGATTGATACTTATTGGATGAATAAGTTCCAAATCCCAGTGAATTCAGATAAATAACTAGAAGATTAGAAGGACAGCCAGCCCATCAAGGGAGTGTTTCATTTTTGCCTCTTAACTGGTGGTGTATTTAGAGAAATTGCAAAAACAGTAGCCTGATTTTCTTTTAAAAGAAGAGATAAGTCCTGCTCCTTGCATAGAATGTAATGCTGGTTGTAAGCAATCTGCGCTGAGTTCGTGTCCTGACCCTAAATAAAACAGCTCTGACATGGCGGCCCTGGCAAGTGGAATTTCTCAAGGAACCCAAGAAAGGACTGAGTCCTCACGGGCCTGATCCCTCTTGGCGTAGTAGTCAGATGAGGATCACTGAGGTAGGCAAAGGTAATTTTTCTCCTCTTTAGAAAAGTGGGACTACGTCGGCCACCCACCCCCTTCCCCAGGCATCATCCATTAAGGAAACACTCCAGGTCTCTCAGCTCTGCACCAAGTCAGATGCAGTCTTGCTGCAGTTCTATCCATCACCCCCGAGTCAGGAGCAATAAACCAACAACTGTTCGTGCTCCTGATAATTCGGTTAAATGAATAATTACGTGGTACCCCCACCCCCACCCCCTCCAGGAACGCTGCAGCCCTGTGTTGTTCAGGAGCCATAAGTCATGTAGAACACTGATGATCCATCAGGCCGGGCTTGGGCTGCCTTTGCATCTGGTTTGATGAACTAATCAAAAACTGATTAGCACCTTTGTTCAAAGGGGATGCTGATTAATCAATTACTATTGATTGTGAGCTTGGCTTCCCTCAGCAGCAAAGAGACATCTGAAGGGAAAAAAAAAAAACAACCAATAAAAATTGAGCAGCTGTCGTAGTGTTTAAATTTATTAAAACAAAATACATTATTTTTTATGAAGCTGTCTTGAAATGGGTCACTGAAGGGGAGCATATTGATTGAGAAAGGATGAACTTCTCAAATTTCTGTAGCCTAGAGACTGAATTCAATTATAATACAAGACAAACAGGTTAACACCCGTCTTAAACAGCCCATCAATAAATTAGAGTAGGTGTTGCGCATTTAATGCTAAACTGTGGTAATGAATAATATTACCATCCATTGCCTGTTCCATCTGGGTAGAGACTTCATCCTTTCCTTATTAGGGACAGATGCTGGATCCTGCATTTCCTTGGAAATAACGATGGTCTGTCTTCTGCCCACCTCCCCCATTCACCACTGCTTCCTCAACTAATGACAATCTCATAAGCAACATATGGTGCTCCATCCTCACCCAGCAAAGCAAGTTGCCCAGCTGATCCTCCTCTTCAATCTGCATTAAAAAAGTATGCTTGTGTGTAGTTCAGTGATTTAATCATTGGCAGACCTGGGGAGCTTATCCAGTCCTACTTTGAACCCTTTCATTTACTTTTTGGGTGTTAACTTAATATTGACGATGGACCCAGAAGAGTTTTGAATCGTTTTATCAATTACATCTGCTCTTTCCTGGTGACAGCTGGTGGTTATTGCCACCCATGTGGAATAGAATAGCTTTAAGCATATTTATCCTTCTATTTTACTTTAAAACTTTAAAAAATGTCTGCACTGCCTCCCTCCTCTCAGCAACGGAAGGGCCTTTGGGGACCGTTTAGCAGAGTGCATTGGTAAATACGCAGTGTGCCAGAGAATGGCCCTCCGGCACTATCAGAGCAATCCATCAGTCTTCTGCTTTTGAAGCGGAGGCACCAAGAAATTCCAGAGCTGTCATGCTTCCCCAAAAGACATGTTTTCAACTCTTGCCCTACAAATGAGAAAATGATCTAGAAAAATCCCACATCTCCCTCACAATCTGTAGAAAAGTATGGGTGGAGGGCAAACTCTAAATGGCTCTGATAATCCATGCCGGGCATGATGGAAGACTCTAGGTGAGCCGACTAAAGTCCCCTGAATGAATTCTGAAGGAAACATGGGCTCACAGTACAGTCTAAATGTAGATAGTGGAAGCACACAAAGGCCTTTGGATCCAGATTATCAGTTCCGGGAGGGGCTGTATGACCATGTGGTCATTGAGAACGTCCTCGGGGTCAGCTGAACTTGCTTGAAATGTGTGTGGAGAAACTCAGTAGACAGAACGTTGCGGGGTAGAGGGGAGTCTTCCTTGCCCCCACCGAAAGCGTGGCCCGGATTCGGCAAACAGGCTATTTCACTTCTGTGGTAGACTAGCAAAAATAATAAAGAAAAACCAGCTGGGCTGTGTAGACAAATTCAAGGTATGGCTCATAAATCTCAAGTGTAGTAGTATTTAGCTTGTATTTGTACAGTTCTTTTCAGCTCAGAAAACTCTTTCACAGATGATCTCATTTGCTCTTCTTTGAGCACCGCTGTTCGAGCTCCTGCATGTGCTAGGCTCTGGGCTGGGTACCAGGCATGCAGCGGTGAACAAGATCAACCAGGACCCACTGGGGTTCACGCCACAGGCCCCTGCACTCATAGCTACTTTCTAGTGGGGCAGCCAGGCTCATGACACGAGATAATGGTGGCCAGTGGCAAATGCTGTGGAAAAAAATTAAAGCAGGTAGAGTGAACCCGAGTGACTAGGGCTAGGAAGAGGCGGAGGCCAGTTGAGAACAAAAGGTCCCCACGGAAGGCCACTGGGACAGGGAGAGTGAGCCAGCCCTAAGAGGATTTTCCTGGGCAGTCTCGTTTTGCAAGTGAGGAAGCAGGGGCTCCCCAGGTTGAATGATTTCCTCAAGAGGCAGAGGCAGAATTTGAACATGCGGGTCTTCAGGGCTCTGCAGGAAATAGAGACTTTAGTTTGAGAGTAGTTCTCCTTCCGCTGTGAACTCTACACTTCCTCTGTTCTGGGGTCTTCTCAGGAATCCTTTTCCTCTTGGACCCCTTTCAATTTCAGTGTGTGCATCCGGGGAATGAGGAGAGGAAAGTCAGGCTCTCTGGAGCCCATCAGGGGTAGAACCACAAGCTGACTGACCTGGAAAGATCTTTTCCGGTATCAAATCAAGCTCTTTCTCCTTCAAAGAAGACCTTCGCCTCGGATGATTTCGGTGCCATTGTCCCATTGTCCGAAATTATGGGATCAGTTTCCCACTGAGATGGTCCTATAGGCTGTGGGAAAGTTTGGGGTCACAAAGGTTAAAACACGTAGAGTTCCTGATTTTAAAATTCTGTTGACTACAAGGCAGTAGACTGAGAAAATCATCTCGAGTCCATGGCAGCTTGGTCATAGCACTCCCAGGATGGGAGTCTGAAGGTCATTGGATTGCTGATCTTCCCATAATCCAACATGCTACTGTTTCCCTCATGGGGAGGAAGGAGGCCATCAAATAGGAACGTTCCTCCAAACTAGAGAGTCGCCAGGCTACAACACAAAATGTGAATTCCAGTTCCACAGGTTGGACACTGCTTTGGGGTGACTTCACCATATTCATTAACCCATCCTCCTCACACCCCCAAATGCCTGAGGTCCCCAGAAGCATCTTTCTCCAGAGAGAGATTCTAGTGGGAAATGTATGTTTGGAAATACTTTACGACTCTGTCCTCTTTCTCAGCTGTATACTCTTTTAAGGAAAACTCTGGTTCCATCCTCCCGTGCCTTCCTGTTGCTCACAATGGGAAAGGCACTCACACTTTGAAGTCCTTGTGGAGATGAGGGGCGTGGACTCATGAGCGCACCTCCTGGCCTCTCGGGACACTAAATGTTTGGGAGGATCCCGTCCTGCTCATTAAGGCATTTCTGCTTTTGGGTAAAATAACTAAATCAAGTGACTTGAGATAGGAGAAAAATCATAAAAAATATTTGTTCTCAGTATTTAGAGGACAATAAGTACTTCCAATCTTCATACTCAGATGGGTACACCTGAATCATGACCTGGCCCCGGTGGCCTTCAGCCTTGACCCCACAGGGCAACTGGGCCATCAGTCACCCTGGGTGCCATTCTACAGAAATGGAAAATGGCCTGGTGACTTCAACTCAGCAAGTGTTTAGGGGCCATCTCACCGTCTGAGAGCAGAGTGCTGGGTGTACGTATAGCCCTTACCCCCAGAGAGCTGATAAGTATTTGCCTGGAGTCCATAGTATTAAAGAACTGGGAGAAAGCCGTCCTTGGGCTTTAATATTGCAAATTTAACTGTGACAGCCACTTCTTGAGTGCCTGTGGTAATGCCACGCCCTGGCCCAGAAACGCCCTCTCCCATTCGACACGCTGGCCTCGCAGAAACGACCCTGTGAGGCGTATGGTTGTGCTCCATGGCTCAGAGTGGCTGATCCACCTGCCTGCAATCACAGAGCAGAGTAACGAAGCGCCGCTTTTACCCAGATCCGACCACTCTCCAGTGGGCCGTGCGGGAGAGGAGGTCCTAACTCTTCTGCATCTCCCTTTTGGGCCTGTTTCTGGAGGATAATCTATGGGCAGTGACAGCCTACGAGAGCCCGAGGCCTGATCACTGAGTAGTGAAGACGTACAGCCCAAAAGCCTGTGTGCGGAACTTCTCATTTGAGTGAATGCACACCGAGCTCTGGGTGGCAGGAGGATGCTGACTGCAGTTTTTCTTTAAGTAAGCCTAACGTAGTTCCTTTGAAATGTTCGTGTAGCTGCAGTTGCATCCCTAGAATTAAATGCAGCTGAAGGGTAGTACTAGCTGTCTGGGATGCTATCTGGGATCTTCATGATTTTCTTGCCTCCTTCCCTTCCCCTTTCTAAGAAGGCAGAACAGAAAGGTTACGTTACATAGAGGCTAGTGTGCTTCAATATACATTAACATCTTAATGGGAAAGCTGTGCATGTACTGTATACATTTACTACTCTCTGACAAGAGAGAATTAAATGTCAGAAGGATTTGTAGCATCTATAATTGAATTGGTGCTGAGAAAAGCAAATCTTAAGGAAGAATAACATATTAGGATTAGCAAATAATGTGGCATCTTGTCAGTGCATGTCATTCAGCGTGTTCCCCTTCGGTAATAAAGTTGTGCTCTTTAAAATGCACACTTATTTGTGTTACCACGAAAGGAGCTCCAAGAGGGGCTGGGAATGAGTAGCTACATTTCTCAGATGGCGCCACGTTTTTTTGTTTGTTTCGTTTCATTTCGTTTCGTCTTTGAGGTCAGATCTTGGTTTTGCCTCAGATTTGGAAAACCCGCCAGCAGGCTTGTTCTTTCTTCTCGCAAGAAGTAGCAAATGACATCACAGTCACTAAGCGTCCTCTAAGATAGACTAATCCCTACGGTCCTAGGAAGCTGGAGGCAGCATTTCCATTAGAAACACGGATTCTGAGAGTTAATTAAACTGACTTGTCCAGCAAGCCCTCAGCCCAGGAAAAAGGCTCCAACCAAACCAAGTGACAGAACTGTTGCAAAAAGTCAAGAATCTCAGCTTTTTTCCAGTCATTCGTTGGGTCCGGAAATGGCAGAAGGGTTGAATGTAGGAATTGTCCAAGACAGAGAAGCAGACCAGTATCATTAGAACCTCCGCCATGTTTTAAATGCTAATTTCTAAGGTGAGACCTGAGGTAGTCTGTAACCTATGGGAAGAATAAACAGGTGGATTTTAGAGGAGTATCCGGCTCTCCCCAAGGAGATAGATAGCCTGAGCCAGGGATGCTTGGCAATGGGAAGGTAAGCCAAGCACGGGGTGGTTGTCATGCCCTCTGCTGTGTGTTTTCACTGTGTATTGTGTTTTAACCGGGTCATACTTCAGCTCCTCAGAGGTCGGAAACTTGGTGTCCTTTTGGCGAAAAGCCCAGCCCGGGCTGCGTGGTGGGCAGGCCGCGGTTGCCGCGAGCATTCTGCTCAGTGACGTCCTCTGCCAGAGTCCCTGTCTCCCAGGAGCTTGTCCGGGATGCACTGGCCATTCCCCAGCTAGCCATGAAGCCCTGCCTTTGGCAGCCGAGCCTTCTGGGCTTACCACAGATCCACGATGAAGGCATTCGTATGGCAGTTTCTGTGAGGCGTCCCATGCCAGGTGGCAAAGTAGTAGCCAGAGGGACCGCGCTGTGTTGGAGAGCCCTGTTTTAGCACCAGCAGCGTGCCTGCCGGAGCTCCGCAGGAAGAACGGTTCTGGCAAGTCGTTTGAGAGGGGAGAGCAAGTGGAGAGAAAGGAGTCCCCTGGAGGTGGGGGGAAGGAGACTGAAGTTGCACTAGCAATCACTTTTCTTGGCAGGCCCTCGGGAACCACTGCCTTTAGAACTTCCCCCTTTATGTTGCCCGTGAGGAATAGAGGGGGCCGGGTCACCTGGCCCAAGGTAAAGAGAACCGAGCAGTGGCGGGCATCCCTCTTGGGAGTCCCTTTGAAATGTTTTTGTCCTTGCAGTTTCTAAGATGCTAATGCGAGCCCAGGACGGTTGAAGCTCTGACCCAAGCCATAGTCGCCAACTTAACATTCTGCAAGCAGCTTGTAAACTCTCACCTGGAGCCAGGTTGTTCCAGCTTTTTGCCAAAAGAAAAGCCAACTCACGAATACTAAGCAGCTCATGCCTGATCTGTCCTTAAAGAGACTCATGTCACACTTGGAGCCATGGACAGGGCTGCAAGAGGGGACAGTCCTGGCAGGACTGTGCCACAGCCGTGAGCCCGCACAGCCTCTTCCCAGCGCTCAGAGAGAGCCCCTGAAGCCCGGAACGATGGCACGACGAGGCCTAAGGTCCTCGGCGTCCCACATGAAGGGACTGGGTGACATTCGTCACTCCACCCAAACGTGCTTGGTTCAAGGCTGGGTTAACCTTGATGCCAGCAAAATACACCAAACAGAAACATGGCGTTTCCTCTGCAGGATGACGGGGCCCCGCTTAGTCCCAGAAGTAGGAGCACTCTCAGGAACACCTGTTACTCGTTTCTTAAAAGAGCAAGAAAACGACCTTCTGAGCCCAAGAGCCGACCACTCGCCTGAGGACCAGGCGTGTAAGTGCTTTCCACGCCCACGTGTCCTTTCAGTGTAGAAGCTGGAGGCCGCTTGTAGAGTCTGGCTCTTTGCTTTCCTTCTTTGCCTGATTCAGAAAAGGAGCCAAAAATCCGGAGAGGATACCCCCCAGGAAAGGTGGTGGAACCTTAGAGTGACAAGGTCTGCACCCCAAGAGGAGCAGGGTCTTTGGATGATGGTGAAAGGTACTTTCTCAAGCCCTGGCGGGAGTTCTCCCTTGGTGAGCGGAACAGGAAAGGCCGGGCTGCTGCTGGACTTGTCAGAGCCCTGCTCCTCCTGGTGGCCCCTACTTACTGCAGCCTCCAGCCACGTGCCCGCTGCCTCGGGATGTAACGTCTGGTGCTTCTGCTTCTCGCCCTGAGCAAGTCACCAGCCACAGGTGCAGGCCCTTCTGCCCCATAGTCCGTGACCAGCTTCCACCCCGTTCCCCCACCACCTGGGGCCAATCGGGAGCGCTCTGAAAACTCTCCCGCCCACCCCACACATGGAAACAAAAGCGGGGACTGAGCTGAGGCAGGAAAGGGCGCTGCTCTTCACAGAGGACGGTGACCCCGGGGTGGGGTGGGAAGAGGTGGTGAGAGGCTCACAAACTGCAGTGTTCCCTGTAAATTAAGCATCAGTTATCTTCTGTGTCCGTCTGCGGTAATTGAAGGCAGGAAAAATGTCTTGGTGATTAACTGGTGGTAGTAAACTTTCTTACCAAGTGAGTATCATGAGATAGCGGGAGAGATTAGCCTTATAAATAAGTATCTGTAAAATGTGTATGTCCTTGAGGGCGGGGAAGATCCCAAGAACCCAGGTAGTGAATGTGGCCAAAGTGCAGGGGTGATGAGGCAGCTCTGAGCACCCTGAGCCCGAAGTTCATGGGGAGCAAGGATCCAACAGAGTTTTGGCTAAGGAAGTTAATCCGCAGATACGTGGCCCGTGAGGTGGTGGTGTGGATCACAGAGCTTCTCTGGCTTTCTCTGGCTTGTAGAATATTCCTGTGCCTAGGCATGGAGGAGGCGGTATTTGAACAGCGGCCATGAGAGTGCCTTCCCCGAAGGGATTATTTCGGTCTGTGCCTGGAACCGGGACGGCCTCTCGAAGTTTCTCTCTGCTCTCAGTCTGCCCCGGCCGGGGCCTCTCTGCAGCTCTTGCCCCTCACTTTCCCCTCTCCTCCATGGCTAGTATCGCTGTTTTCCCCACCCAAGCCTAAGACCCAGGGAGTTAGTTGAAAGACTCCCTATTTTTTCAATAGGTCTGAAGCTCATGGCAATTGGAGACTAGTTAATTTTCATTCCCACAAGATCCCCCATTTTGACAGCTCCCTAAGGAAAACACAACTTCCTGGCTTTCCTGTTAACTCTGTCTTCCCATCAGCGAGTCTGACTTTGTGCAGTTGGGCGAGAGTCTCCGGGGTGTGAAGCGCTCTCCTCGGGCAGATACCTGTGTCGGGGGGGCCCCCAGAGGGGAGTGCTCCCCTCCCACGAGCTCCGTTGTCTCTAAAAGAAAAGAAAAAGTTTCCACGGCAGAGTTCTGCCTCGTTGAGATGACTTTCAAGACACAGAGGCTGTTGCGTCCGCAGTAGGCAACACTTTTGGCCGAGGAGGGCGATTCTTCTCCACCACGTTTCAAGTCGAGCTTATTAGACAGGTTGCTGGAGGGACTCGCACATCACAGAGCGGGCTAATTGGCTGCAGTGCACTCTGCCTCCAACCCATCTCCCTTCTCCAATTAAACTCCCATCATCCTGTTGTCCTGGGCGACCTGCTGCTACCTCCGATTTGGCATTTCTGTTTGGGTTGGGATTTTTGGGGGTTTTTTGTAGTCCTCTGAAAGGTAACTTAATGAAACACTTTAAATACTTCATTTTTTAATTTAAACTCTTTTAATTAAAGCACTTTTCGTGGAACCCTCAGTCACGAGTTCTTTCCCCACATCCTTCAGTACTTAATCTCTGAGCAGAATTGGAAATATCGATAGAAAGTGTAAATCATGCCCTCCTGCTGAAAGCGTTGTATCAGGTTTCGGCTCAAAAGAGCACCATTACCTTTAGCTGTCACGGATCTGTACACTTGATCGATAAACTTCAAATATTATTAGAGGTGGAGGCTTCAGAGATTTGCTCTGTTCTTTGGAGAGAGACAGAGATAAATCTTTCTTAAAAATTGACTTGAATTTGCACTCTCCGTCTTCTTGGTGAAATGCATTTCTCTCAGGCGTCCAGCAACTGCAAGGGGGACAGATTTATAGGGCCATGTGCTTCTTGTACTGAAAGATTTAAATGGTAAATCCTTCACATATGACTTCACAAATCATGTAAAGTTAAAAGATTTTTACCGTTTCTGTTGCTGCTGTGCTTAAATTGTAAGGTACAGCTAGTAAATCATTTTAATGGAGGTGTCGTACTTGACTCAATAAAAAAGAAGACAATGGTTTGGCTTCCACTCCAAAATGTTAATGTATTAATCAACGGGAGAATAATTGTTTTTTACTACATTATAAATCTCAGGTGCCATTAGGACTTCAGCAAGGGGTGATGTAGCCACATTCCTAAATTAAAATTCTTTACACTGCCATGCATCCATTCTGCATCGCCATAGCTCATTCTGGGTCCATTCTGGAGCTGTTCCCCAGCCAAACGTGTCGTTCCTCAGTCGGAAGAAGACATCCTGAGGGAGTGATGCTTACAAGGGAAAATTAATCGCCTCGTGAAGTGTTAAATAAATAAAAGAAAGCCCATCTGTGGCAATGGACAATTATTCCTTGCTGCCTTTTTTTTGAACTAGGTTTTGAGGTTTTAGATGGAGGCTTACTCCCTTGTACCTCCTAAATGTAGCGAGCATGTCACCTGTCTTTAGTCTTATAAGCCTTGTTTTATCTCAAGGCAGCTGTGACTTGTGAGCTCCTTTTCCTATGCACATGCCTAGTGGGGATGAAGTCGCTGGGCAGCTTCTGAAAGCTCCGGTCGCCTCCCCTCCAGTGCCCTGAAGGTGCCATCCCGAGCGCCCTTAAGTAGCTAGGTCGGCCTCCTCGTTAGGATCTGCAGCTGGACACGGACGGAGTGAGCGCTAAGACCAGGCCGGGACCGGACAGACTGTTTCTTCTCTCCCTGGTCCCTAAGCGTGCTCCCCGTGCGTTAGCGCTCCTCTTCTGCGTGTCATGAAATTGCCTTGTGGGGAGAACAGATCAATCCGGCCCTGGACAGGTCAGTCTGTTCCCTCGCTGTAAGCTGATCCATCTGGCTGATCTCTCTGACTCCTCCATTATAAAAGAAGGTGACCTCTGACCTGGAGGTAGTGTGGCCAGGGCTGCTGGTGTCTTGTAACGAGCTCTACAGCCCTGTTCCTTTTCTGATTCCGACAGATTCTCGAGCAGGCGAGGAGGGCGCCATCCGAGCGGTGGATCACGCCGTGATCGGCGGTGTCGTGGCCGTGGTCGTGTTCGCCATGCTGTGCTTGCTCATCATTCTGGGGCGCTATTTTGCCAGACATAAAGGTAAGCAAGGTGCTCTGGCAGGCAGGAGGCCTCCCGTCACCACCCCCCCTGCATCTGGGGACTTGACGAAGGTTTCCCTTGATAGGCAGTTGGGATTATGTGGCCACATAGCCTATCGATGTTTCCTGAAACTGGGAGAGAAAAAAAAAAAAAACAGAAAGCAGCTGCTGATGAGGACTCCGAGGGTTGATGAGGAGTGCTTCTTGATTTGGATTTTTCTCAAAAAGCTTTCTAGATGTGTGATTCTGCAATCCGTAATTGGGGATAGAGCAAAAATTGTAAAAATAGGGGCCGGGCTGTGCAAGGTGGGGCATGAACCCCAAAGCGATCGATGTGGAAAGAACATGCCCATACCCTGCTGCTTTCTGGGAAGCAGGTGGACAGGCAGTGCTGCCTGGCCCCAAGCTCCAGGGAAGCTGGTCACAGTGGCTAGAATACTTCCTTGGTTTAATGTGCTTTAAAAGCCACATAAATATGTATTTTTTAAAAATTATCTGTGCAATTGATTTAAATTGCCATTAATCATCACACTTATCAACTGTGCAGCCTGGATGGGCAATCATCTTTTCCAATGCTCCTCCTCTGTACCCCATGCTGCTCCAGTCCTCTTCCCCCCCCTCCTTGGTAATTTATTCTTCCTTTCTTTGTCGGCCCTTGTCTCTCTGCTGTTTTTCTCAAGCTCTGTGCTGTGAGCTTGTGGGATTTTCCTATAGCATTAACCGCAGGCGCTTGCCTACCACTGGATCGTAGGATTTGGGTTTGGGGAAGGTCCCTTGAGCACAGCAATGGAGGTCCAAGGTACTTGAAACCACCTTTAGGACACAGTGCCTGTTTCCCACATAAACCATTTGGGGACCCTCTGCCCGTGCCCAGGAGGCAGCCCATTGGGCCAAGAATGCCCAGCCTCTTGGTGCTGAGCTTGGTAGAGCCAGGAAGGTGAGGCCAGAGAGCAGGGCCGAGTCTGCTCAGCAGCTGTGGAGAACGAGGGGCCAGAGGAAAGAAGGGGATAGGAGGGGGACATCTGACCGCCTGCCTGCTCAGATTTGTCACATATGAAAACCTGAGAATACAACCAATGTATCGGCCTTTTTTTTATTTTTCCTTAAGAATCTTCGAGAATACAGTGTATAACGGGAGGAGGGCTATTTGGTTATGGTAGGCAGTGTAAGCGCTACCTAGATGTCCTACTGAGAGGCAGTCCTTGTCTCTCCCCATAAACTCTCCTGTAAGTGGTTAGCATCTGCCAATGAAAGTGTCTCCAACTCCGGGGCGTTCTGTGTGTCGTCATTCTCAAGTGGTTGTGCCAATTAGCGAATCCATGAATCCGGGTCCAGGCTAGAGTCACACCTTGAGCAAGAATCGCTTGTCCCTTAAGACAGACCCCAAGCCTTGATCACAACTACTACGATACCAAGCTGTTTCTCGATCGGGGACCCCATGCTGAAGCGGGAGGCAGCAGATGGTCAGACCTGCCCGTGCGGGCCCCCGCTGATGCACAGGCAGCCATGACTCCTGAAGACAGGAGGCGGGGGCGGGGGTGGGAGGGGTCAAATAAACGAGCTGAGGCGACAGTAGAACATCATCAGGGCCCTAATTCATTAATTGGCTAATTGCTCTTCCTTGCTTTGGTCTTTAACCATGTGCGCGCACATCTCTGGCCATTGGTCCTGGCGTTCACTGTTCACACGTCAGTCAACAGCTCTCCAGCTTTCTGCATTTTTAGCTCCCACTCACGTCTTCTTCCGCCGACACCCTCTGGTCATAATCACTGCTCTAATGTCTCATTTGCTGAATTATATCGCAGCGGTTCAGTTGGAGTGGTGCCTTTGGAACCCCCGGATCCCCATTTGTCTCCCCCACCTCACTCTCTCCTTCCGATTGTTTTTTTCCCCTCTGCTGCCTGCACACCACTTCGGCTGATGATGGCCATAAAGCACGTTGCCATCTCTGTACCACTTTGCACAGAGGCCATCAGACAGTCACGGTGCTTTACCCCTTCATCTTTCAGGTACATACTTCACTCATGAAGCCAAAGGAGCCGATGATGCCGCAGACGCAGACACTGCTATAATCAATGCAGAAGGAGGACAGAACAACTCCGAAGAGAAGAAAGAGTACTTCATCTAGATCAGCCTTTTTGTTTCAATGAGGTGTCCAGCTGGCCCTATTTAGATGATAAAGAGACAGTGATGTTGGAACTTGCGAGAAATTCGTGTGTTTTTTTATGAATGGGTGGAAAGGTGCGAGACTGGGAAGGCTTGGGATTTGCTGTGTAAAAAAAAAAATGTTCTTTGAAAGTACATTCTGCTGTTTGACACCTCTTTTTTTTTTGTTTGTTGGTTGGTTGGTTTTTTGTTTTGTTTTGTTTTTAAGTTTTATTTCTTCCTACCAAGTCAAACTTGGATGCTTGGATTTAGTTTGAGTAGATTGCAGAAAATTCTGTGCCTTGTTTTTTGTTTGTTCATTGCGTTCCTTTTTTTTTCCTTTTTTTTTCCTTTTTCTTTTTCCTTTGTGTGCATTTATGTTTCCCCAAAAATTTTTGGATTTTTTTTTTTTCCAAAATCTCCCATTTTGGAATTTGCCTGCTGGGATTCCTTAGAATCTTTTTTCCCCTGATTCTGTTGTTGTTTTTGCTTTTTCTGTTGTTGCTTATTTTTGAAGTAACTGCTTTCTGTTCAAAATTCAGTTTCATAAAAGGAGAACCAGCACAGTTTAGATTTCATAGTTCAGAATTTAGTGTGTCCATAATGCATTCTTCTCTGTTGTCGTAAAGATTTGGGTGAACAAACAATGAGGACTCTTTGCTGCTACCCATGTTTCAAATACTTAGAGCAGTGAAGACTAGAAACTTAGACTGTGACTCAGAAAATGTTCTGTTTGCTGTGGAACTACATTACTGTACAGGGTTATCTGCAAGTGAGGTGTGTCATAATGAGATTGAATCTGTCTTTAATTCTGTATCTGTAGATGGCTCAGCATAGATACCCCACACTGTCCAGAAAGGTTTGGGGCGGAAAGGGCTCCTCCTTTTTCAATGCCCTAAACAGACCTGACAGGTGAGGTCTGTTCCTTTTATATAAGTGGACAAATTTGAGTTGCCACAGGAGGGGAAGTAGGGAGGGGGGGAAAAGCTAGTTCTGCTCTGGTTATTTCTGTTCCAAACGATTCCATCCGCCTTTCCCAATCGGCCATACTTCTCACTAATTTGTAGGAAAAAGCAAGTCCGCGTGGCGTGTGAATGACTGGATGGGACAGGGTTGGTTTTTTGTTTTGTTTTGTTTTCTTTTTTTTTTTCCTTTGTGCTTAGTTAGGAAGGCAGTAGGATGTGGCCTGCATGTACTGTATATTACAGATATTTGTCATGCTGGGATTTCCAACTCGAATCCGTGTGAAACGTTCATTCCTTCAGATTTGGCTTGACAAAGGCAGGAGGTACAAAAGGAGGGCCGGTATTGTTCTCACACTGGTCTGCTGTCGATCTCAGTTCTCGAAAGGTCAGAGCAGAGGTGGAAAAACAGCATGTAGGGATTTTCAGTTACTTAATCAAAACTCAAATGTGAGTGTTTTTATCTTTTTACCTTTCATACACTAGCCTTGGCCTCTTTCCTCAGCCTTAAGAACCATCTGCCAAAAAACTACTGATCCTCGCATGATGGCAGCCATAGTGCTTAGCTACTAAAATAAGTTACCTTGAACATATCTTAGATGGGGAGCCTTGGGAAAAGGTAGAGGAGTCAAGTTACCATTTACATTTTTTTAAACAATGTGGGGATTTTCACTGAAACGTCTAGGAAATCTAGAAGTAGTCCCAAAGGACGAAAACTAAAAACTCTTACCATATGTTTTGGTAAGGCTCCAGACTCCAGGATACAGTCCCTATGGAAAGATGGCATCAAAAAAGAGATCTATATATATATAAATATATATTATATAACATTTTCAGTGAGTAATTTTGGATTTTGCAAGGTGCATTTTTACTATTGTTACATTATGTGGAAAACTTACGCTGATTTATTTAAGGGGAAAAAAAGTATCAACTCTTTGTTATTTGAAAGTGTGTTTATTTTTCTTGTCTTTGTTTTAACCTTTGATAGAACCATTGCAATATGGGGGCCTTTTGGGAACGGACTGATATGTAAAAGAAAATCCATATTGAGCAGCATTTTGTTTTCCCCCCTCCTATCCCTAGGCACTTAACCAAGACAAAAAGCCACAACGAACATCCCTTTTTCAATGAATTTTATAATGTGCAGCTCTATTCCGAGCCCTTAGCACCCATTCTGATCATAGTATAACCGCATCAAAGGGTGAGAACCATTTAGCATGTCGTTGAAAGGTCTTTTCAGTTGTTCTTTTTAGGGGGAAAAAAAAAACCTACCATTGCTCACAAAATTGGCATCTCATTTTTGGGACCTCCCATCTTTGTTTTGAAAAGTGTACAGTAGTGCAGTGTTCCTGATGTAACTTTATGGCTTACAATGTTGACATGTCTCAGGTTCATGTGTTTCGATTGGTGTTTTCCGTCTCAGGTAGATTGCAAAGTGTAGGCCCCACACATTGGAAAAGAAAAAAAAAAATAAAACAAAACAAAAACAGGAAATTATGGGTTTTAGTTGTATATTGGTTTATGTATTTTTTCTTAAGTATACAGTGCACTGTTTGAAATGTATTGTTGAGTATTACTTTGTACAGGTTGATCACTTTTTTTAGAGTGAAGAAAGAACAAACTTGTTTTTTGTGTTTTTTAAAGGAATATAAAATAATGAAGGATGTATAATTGATGCCAAATAAGCTTGTTCTTTAGTCACACCGACGTCTTATTTTTCCCTTTAGGCCAGTTCTGTTTTGAAGGTGTACATGAACAATGTTATGGTGTAAGAAATTCCATATCCATATGTTCCCATTCGCATTTTGTATTCGTTCATGTATACCATTTTTACAAAAAAAAAAGAAAAAAAAAAGTACTATAAAATATCTGTCTTCTTAATAAAAAAAAATTAATGTTACCAAGTGATCCTTTACTCTTTATGGACTTCTTAACGGACGCCGGGGTGCGAGAGAAGAGATGGGGGCCCCTGGTCCAGCTTCCTCCCCAGGGTCGGGCGCGGCACCCCCCCGCCCCCCAGCGCGGGCAGCAGGTGCCCAGAGAGGCTGCCGGCTGGGGCCTCGAACTGCTTTCTCTCTCCTCCGCTCACCCTCCCTGCCCTTGCTCTCTTCTCCCGTCAGTGGACAGGTGGGCCAGGTGCTCTGGCCGCGAGGACTCAGCGATTTGTGCAGGTGCACGCGATGCAGTGGCGGGCCAACCGGGGCGGCCCCTCCCGCCGATTCACCGCCTGCCCTACCCCCCTGCCCCCCTCCCTCCCCACCACCCCCTTCAGCCACCACCCCCTTCACCCACCACCCCCACCAACTTTCCTGTGTTGGCTGCTCCACCTGTCTCTTCCTTTGGGATTTCGTGTCGTAACAGTTCATTCTGCCTTCTTCATTTCAAGTGCTCTCTCCTTTAACCAAAGGACAGTGGGATCTGCGGAGGACTGGCTGGGCCACCTGCAGGAGATGGTTCTCACTCACTGTTTAGGCTGTGGCGACTTCAGGGCAGGTGCACAGCAGGATCGGGCATGTTGTTGCCGCCCCCCCCCCCACCCTTGCTTTGCAGGCCCAAGTGAGCAATGACTACACTTCATGGTGACTGATCTCACAAATGGAAGGATAATATGTGAGCAGGCCCAAACCGCCCTTTTCCCACCATTCGCCCAGCTGGGGTGGAGCTTCCTTTTCTCTCTTGGGCAGGTAATGGGGAGAACTCAGCAGTGGAAGGAAAGGTAAGCTCCAGAAAAGCCAAAGGCTGGTGTATTTCACGTCAGCCTCCTCCCATCCTGGCCTGGTCTCTTGCCTGTCTCTGTACAAATCGGCCAATCAGATACGCAGTCCCCCGGCATCTGCTGTGTGCTCAGTGTTGTGATAAACACCGAGAGGTGTGAGATAGTCGCTGGAGACGAATCAGAGCATCAGTTCCACCCACGGGAAAACATGAAATGGACCTCAGACATGGGGGCTGTGCTAAAGATGGTTAAGGAGCCCCTAGAGCCCTGGGGAAATTTCCTGGAGAAGGGAAATGGGCTGGAGAGTCCAGGCAGCTTCCCTGGGCCCCCACCGGGCCTAAAACCATGGGTTAGCATTGAGGGAATGGGAGTCGAAGGCACCGAGGGCAGTAAGCCCAGCCAGCCTGCTGGCCTGTGTGGGGGGGACTAAAGCCAGATGAGACGTGGAAGGTGGGATCAGGCTTGTGGCTGTCCTCAAATCCCAGCCACATGAGTCACGATTTCAAGGGCTGGTCTGGGCCTCTGCCGGGGGCACAGAGCCATGGGGAGCCCTAATTCTTCATAGTTTTTTGCAGAGGGTGATAGAGGGCAGAGATTAGGAGCACGGGCTCCAGTCCCTGCTCCACCATGCACTAGCTGTGAAACCTCAGGCAAGGGACCCACCCTACCTGGCCTTGGGCTCTTGCTCTGGAAGGTAAGGCTCACCATAAGTGTTGTTAGGAGAAATACAGGAGAGAAGCAGGAAGCGCTTAACAAGGTGCCAGACACAAAGTCAGCCATACAGGATGGAGAATAGAAGGTTCCCCACGGCTACCAAGAGGCGGGTACCACTCAAGCAGAGGGAGCTCCTCGGGCCCCTCTGCGTGTGGACACCTCATGCCCTCGTGAAGCTTGCCTTGGAAGGTATAACGACCCCTGTCCCCTGGTCTATAGCATGACGCTCCAGATTCCGCCGTGACCTACAGTGAAGGGACCCAAGTTCACTGAACTGAGGCAGACGTGGGTTGGTGACTTGCCGCACACTGGCCATTAGAGTTCCACAGGGTATGCAAATGAGGAGGCGCCAGGAGCCGCCCACGTGAGCTGAGCTTGATAAGTTGCCTGGTCCTTCATTTGGCATGGGAGTGAAAATGGTCCTCGTGTCCTCCGGAGGGTTCTCACAAATGTTTTGGCCTGCTTGCATTCTCCAAATACATCAACTGGAACCCCGAGGTGATATGCGGGTGTTAATTGGTGCAATCTTTCACTGTCCTCTGTCTACTGGAAATGTAATTCTTGTTCTGCCATGGACTTACTCCATGGAGAAATGTTCCTTTGAGTCTGTCATCCAGAGCCTTAAAGCAACCAGGCAGGTATCCTGCCACAGGTAGTAGGACCCCGCATGAGTGAAAGCGTTTTGTTTCATTATAAATTTGCCTCAGAACTATTTTGTCAGGGTACCAAGCACGCGGCCCTTAGTCATAAAGGACTGGCAGCCCAGTGCCTTCAGCGGGAAACGTCTGTCCACAGCCGCACGTACCTACTTTGGCAAGAATTCCAAAATGAAGCAGTTGGGTGTCCTAACCCACTGTCCAGGGGAAGGAAAAAAGGACTCTTGGCCGTCATCCAAAGACCTCGTGGGCCAATGGTCACAGAGTGCTGAGCACATAGTAGGCATTCAGCGAGGAGTCAGGCACTCCAGGGAGCACCTGGCTGCTGAGTCGCACTTCTGACTTAGTGTGAAGGTGACCAATTAAGGTCTCAAACCTTGACATTTGCAAGTGCATCTTCAGCATAGGCAGCTTTCCCGCTGGTCTCGAGGACCTGAGTGTGGGGTAACAGTCCCGTCATCCTCATGGACCTGCTGGGACAGAGTATCTGTTCTCTCCCACAGGGAAGGATGGATTTGGGAATGGCTAAGCAGAGCCTCACTCTTGCTACCATATATTGTGAGGGGCCTTCAGAATGAGGTACGGCATGCTAGAAAAATTCAAACCAGTTTCCTTGCTTTATTTGTGCTCATTTCAATATTGTCCAATGTGCCTCTGATAAGAGCACGGTATTTGATGCCCCCAAGCTCCCATGCCCCCATCATTACACATGCCAGAAAGAGGGCATGAGGCACAAGGATAATGCGAGCACCCCAAAACTGAGACTTGAAAGCAGGAATCTTCTTGCCAGTCTTCCCCTCCTCCCTTTTCCCAGCTCTCCGGGTACACAGGAAATTGGTTTAGGTCATTTTTCAGTCCAAAGTCTACTGCCCCTGCTGGTCAGTGCTGGGAATTGCACCTCGGGCCTTGCGTGTTCAACTCTAGAATGCATCCCAACAAGGAACCTGACTTAACATCTACTGCTTTCCCTCTCTCACACGCACACCCACAGTCCGTCCCATTCCACTCCCTCCTAATCCTCCGAGGTGTTGAGCTGTGGGGGCGGCGGTTCTGGGGAAAGAGAGGAATCCTAGAGAGGGTCAAATCCATGCTCGCTCCGGGCCCGGGACTTCGGCTGCCCTCCAAACGTGCACTGGCTCACAGTCATATTTCAGACACATGATCGCCTTAAATCTTCCTTAAGTGCTATCTTCTCAGGTTAATTAATCACCAGGCTTAAACTTGCTGTTACCAGCACGAAGTCCATCCTGAAGTCAGCAATGTTACGATTGCATCTTCTAATACTGTTTATCCTGCATTAGTGTTTACTTAGGGGGAAAATTGATCGGTAATTGATATTTCAGTCTTCCAGAGCTGGTGTTGGAAGAGCCTAATGCAAGCCTTTAATAGCAAACAAATATTTAAATCCCTTAATGGTCGCTGAATATTGAAATGTGTGACTTTATTACTCTTTTTGGTTTGTTTTCTCTGTAGTTGTGTATTTCATCGTTTAAACTTGCAACGGATGCTGTCAGGCTCCAGTCTGGCTAATCCACAAAAGCTGTTTGCCCAGACACAGCAGACCTGATTAAAAAGTATTGCTATGGAAGGAAGTCTTCTGCACTAATCAGTCTCTGTTAGCTAGTGACGAAATTACTATCCATCTCTCTCTCTCTTTCTCTTTCTCTCCCTCTCTCTAGGCCTGTTTTCTCTAACCTCCTCTCCCAGAATAAAGTGATGGGGCAGCTATAGTGTTGCAATTAGGAGCATGAATCTTTTATCGTTTGGACAAGGAAGGGAAAGTGCTATTACTGTCAACCGAAATGTCCTACTTGGGTTTTTTGCTCCTACTTCCCTGCCAAAGCCCATTGCTGCTGCTGAAAGTTTATAACATTCACAGCTGTCCTTGATGGCTTGATTCTTAACACAGCCAGAAATGTAGCCCGGGAGATGCTTAAGACAGTTTATGGAAAATAATAGATTTCCTTGCAGAGACACCAATGCATCGAGAAGGGTCTTGAGTCACGTTAGACCCAGCCAAAATCACCAATTTTCTCCCTCTTCGGCTTCAGTTACAAAAGCTTACTGCGTAAAAAAAAAAAAAAAAGCAGGCCGTCTTGAATCCTGTTTTCCCGGTTGGTTTCTATCAGCACCCACAAGTCTCTGGCTATGGCGGCCACTGTCTCACCACCCACCTCCAGCAGCTGTGCGATCTGACCAGAAGCAGTGCCTTCAGAAGTGCAAAGCCCGGGATGCTGCCGAGTGGACAAGAACGCCCCAGAGAGCCAGCCGATGGGAGCTGAGACTAGGCCGTCCAGCCTGGGGGCTCCAGAGACAGCGGTGGCTCTGGTCAAGGCTGCCGCCGCCGCCGCCGCCACCGTCCTAGCAGAGAGGTGGGGGCCTTCCCTGTGTGGCAACCCCGTGTGGCCCTCAGGAACGCCAAGAAGTGGCGTAGTGAGTTTGCTAGCGGCAGCCATACAGCCCTTAGGTAGGAACGTCCGGGAACGAAGCTCCCCCTTCGGCAGGTGGAGAGGGAGTAGCTCCTCAGTCACCACTGTTCCGAAGGCTACGAGGACGAAACAGCAACCGGGCCATCACAAGGTTGCAGCTCTGACTGTTTCTGCAAATGCATGTCCAAAGCCATGTGTGTCTTCGCCCCAGAGTGCCTCCCATTCATGCCAGGAAGGAAAGGTAGCGGGCACAGCCGGCCGGCGCCGGCCGCCCCCCACCCCAGCCCGGCCCCTCCGCTCTAGCTGCGGCCGCAAACACCCCCAGCCGGTTGCTGCCACTCCCCCACTGTTTTCATTCTCAGCTTTCTCCTAAATGGAAACCATTAATCATACTAAATTGTGCAATGATTCCATGATAGGGAGAATGCTGATGGCAAAAATCATTCTCCTTTGTTGAGCCAGGCAGGCAAAAGGCAGCAGTACTCGCTCGTTGCCCTGCCTGGCTCCTTGCAAGTGCTGACCGTGTGTTCGCGCACGCAGCTGCCTCTGTGCACCAGATGACCGTAGCGCCGGTCTAAGGCATTCCAACCGTTGACAGAACGCGGGGCGCCCAGCCACCTCTTCCTTATTCCAAGGACTACCAGTAAAACATATAACCATGGGCACTCCCAGAAGTCTTTCCCATCTCAGGGGGGACAGGGTGGGGGCCAGATCAGGGGGACGGGTGCTGTTACCCGTGGAAAACCCAAGGTGGTCTCAGATGGGCTGAGCTGGTGGGGTAAGCTGGGCACCCCGCACACGTCTGCCAGCTGGATTTCCAAAGAAGCCAGGTGTGGGTACCAAGCAGGCTTTTCGCCTTTCAGAAGTTGATGTCTGCTTCGCTTTCGACAAGCCTCTTTGTAAGCCACCCCTTCTGAATTAGAATCATTTTCCAAAAGCTCTTAAGCTATGATTAATGCCAGGGCTGTTTTTAACAATCATCCTGCCAGTCTTAAGCTGTAGTCATTTTCAATAATTTGGAGTGCTCAAAGGCAAGCCAGGAGTTTGTTGACAACAAAACCCATAAGAGCACAGCCAGGCAGCCACAAAAGATGGAAAAGCAAAGGGACCATTTGGGCTTAGCTGGCTTTTTGCTCCCAGAGTTTCACCACTAAAAGTTTGATTGAACGCTCACAATGCATTAAGGATCCAACTGTGAACATGGCTCTGCAAGAGAGCTGGGAGCCTGGCTTTTGTGTGAACAAATGAGCAGCGTGTTTGGAGGGCTCCTGGTTTATTTATGGACATGTGTGGTTCATTCATGCCGTCCCCAAACCAGAGAGCCCTCGTTTGTCTTCCCTTTGCCAATATCAAAGACCGGGAAAGAAATGCAGTTGCTTTGCTCTGGGGCTGTTTACTTCCCGTGAATGCTGAGCGAGTCCCAGGCCAGGATTTGGGAATCCAGCTCGGTGAATAGCCCCGCCCATTTCCCCAGCCACGTACTGTCTTCTTCATCTTGGCAATTTCATGCTAGAGTATCCATCTGTTTGAAAGCCCAAGCCGAAGCTATGGCTTGAAATGTCCATGATCACAGATTTACTTAGACTCAGCTTCAGATGGCACTTATTTCTAGCTCATTACTTCCTCCGGTAGGAAAGGGTCAGCTCTGGGTGATGGGAGTTTAACCCAATGATTTTGCCATGATTGATAGAGACCTTTGTCTCGATCCAACCCTGCCATCGCACTAGCTGATATGCAGGTTATATAGCTCGCCAGGGGGCACACGGGCTTCTGGGTATGGCTTGGAGCTTTCATCTGCTAACTTCTAGTCGACTCCCTTCAACCGCGAATCACAATGGGGACCCCAGTCCTGCGTTCCACATGGGCTCAGAGGCTTCTGTCCTGTTGGCTGTCGGGCCCTAGGGACATCAAGCCCCTCTCTTCCAAGGCGGAATGAACAGATTCCTGGTGCTTGTTCTCTGGATTGTTTCTGGCTTGGCCAGGAGTGCCCCCTAAAACACTACCAGTCTACCAAGGACTCTCCCCACCCCTTAAAGGGTTTCTCTGGTTTTTTCCAGCAGCTTTTCAGAGGCCTCACTAGGACACGATCCCCTCTAGCATGGCTCCGGCCTTAGGATCACCGGGCTCTGGGGAAATGAAAACTTTCCTCCACGCCTGCCCTTTTTCTTACACTCCCTCTGCCAGATAACAGCATCAGCAACCACTCACACTGGGGTCCTGGGGGGCCATCCCTGATTCCTCCCCTCCCTCGTCTCCCACTTCCAACCCATTCCCAACTCCTGCCCACTGCCCCCTGATGCTCCTCAGGCTTGACCCAACCTCATCCTGTCCCCTCCCTCAAACAGGCCCTTTCCCTCCCACCACAAGAGGGTGACAGCTCTTCTCTGGTTCCCCCCCCACCCACCCTCCACACCTGTGCCCTGCCCTGTCAGAGTCCCAAAAGGAAGTAAACCGCCCCCCCACCCCACCCCGCCTTGGAAACCACTCCTGGTTGACCTTTGGCTGCAGAATCCATCCAAATGCTCCCAGTCTAAATCACCTTAGTTTGGCTTTTCAGCCTCACCCGGTGGCCTTCCTGCTCCCACACCCCTGCCTCCACCCCTACCCCAGGCCTTCTTCAAGCTCCCGCGCCTTGCCGTCCACACGTCTGTGCCTTTGAACAGTCCAAGGGTCCTTCCCCTGGGTTCCTCGTCTGAACCTGCCCAGTCTCCCACGCTTCCCTCCGTCTGAGTCCTTATCACATATCTGAACTGTTCGTTTACCTTTTCTGTCTCCCTCAATAAAACAGTAAACTCCTTGAGAGTGGAGCCTGTATCTGATCCAGCTCTGTATCTCTGAGGCCACGCGTGGTATCTGGCCCTGTGCTCAATAAATTGTTGAATAATAACAGAGAGGGGTTTTTTTTCTTTTTTTTTCATCTACGGTTGGATTGCTCTTTCATCTGTCTGTCTCTTTTCCTGGAAATATCCTGGTAAGGCCTGCTTTCGCTCTCTCTTCTTTCTAACCAGCAATTCCAGAGTCTCTACAACTCCCTCTGTCTGCTTTCCTAAATTTTTGTTTTGGTTTGGTTTGGTTTGGATTCTGTTTTCTTGCTGTCCTGGTCAACTTTGTTTTGTCTCATCCGTCCCGCTTCTTCTCTCCCTCTGGGCTGTTGTACCCATTAAAGTCAATATGGGTAGTGCCCATGTCCTATAAACATTTCCAGACCCTGTGAACATATTTGAGACCTGGAAAGGAAAAAAAAAAAAATGAGCTCCAAATACAGAGAAGAAAACTGTAAAATCAAAATTATTACATGTTTAATTAAATATCTACAAAACTGTAACATTGTCAACCAGTAAACTGCAACCAAACTGAACTGGTAAATAATCTCCTATAAACTGTATTCGGGGGATTGTAATGGATTTGCTATAGTGCGGGATAGAGGCTCTGCAGAAGAGGTCCTAGAGCCTGCAAAGGTTGGAAACCAGGCCCACCTGTCTTTCTTTTCTTGCCCCCTTTCTCCCTCTCCTGCTCTCTCCTCTCCTCTTCTGAATCTTGCACCCCAACCCTGAGTGCACAGGGGCAGGGTCATGAGGGAGCCAGCGCAGGAAAGGCCGAGACCTTCCAGGTGGGCCAAGTACCAGAGTACCTTCCTGGGAGGCTGACGCGTTGCAAGAATCTGACAAATACACCGGGGGACTCAAAATGGAAAGCTGAGCTGCCCCAATATGCAGAGAACACTGTAAACTTTCATTAGTGACCGATTCTCTTGCTTTCAGCAACGGCAGTCTGCAGAGCCATCTGACCCGCACGCCCAGCTTCCAGTCTGTACAGCAAATTGTCAGTGTGGACACCCTGGGCTTTGGAGGGCAGGTGACTTCTCTGCCCCGTTGCTGTCTTCCAGCTTTTGGGTTTTGTTTTGGTGTGTGTGTGGGAGGGAGGCAGGCTGGTGGTGATGAGCTGGAGGCTTCAGGAGCCAGCATTCACGAGTAGTGTCTCCAGCTGTGCCTCAGATTCAGCCCGTGACCTTGGGCAAATTGCTTCCTCCCCGGGTCCTGCTCTCCATCTATAAAGAGCCTCAATCCCAAATTGTTTCGAGTTATTTGTTTGTAAAGTACTTTGACATCTCAGATCCAAGGCATGGTAAAGAGCAGAAATACTGCTGTTGTTACAGTGCATTTAAAAACCCAAATAAAATGCGTTGCAAGCTCTCCGGTTGAAAATTAAGAAACTGTAATAATTGACCACTAATTCCACTGTTGCTTTATGCTATCCTTGCCATGCTGAGATCATGCAATTTTTGCCCTTTTTTTCTTTAAGAATAAATAAAGTTTCCTTTGTGAAGAACGGATTTCATTTAGTAAATAATTTTGACTTGTGATTACTTCTGTGACTTTTCTTAACTTGGCTTAGCTGAAAAAAAAAGCCTTACCCCCCACCACAGCCCACCCATCCCCGGTTGCTCGGTAAAGTAATTGTGCAATTAGGAAGAAGTGGCTGGTGCTGCGCGAGTCTCTATATTTTAGGTCGGGAGTCTGGCTTTGACTCCCTGCTTACTGGAGTGGGCGAGCCAGCCCGTTATTAAAAAAACAATTATGCTGTTAAAAAATCAGGAGCTGCACAAGTGAAGCACATCGATTGGCGAGCGCTGGTCAGTTATCACCAGAAGGTCCTGACAACACACTAATAGGTTTTTCTGAAGATCCAATCAAATTTTCTAGGCAGAGGCTTGAGGTGTTCCACATGGGATAATGCTTGTCCTGGCCAGTATTGATTTCAGCGTGGCTCTCTCCTCTCTCCCCCCTCACTGGCTCGCACTCTTCGGCGGCTGCTACTTTTTTTTTTTTTTTTTGGTAATAAAGACTTGAGCTTTGTATTCCATTTTAACAGTTTGATGAGGAGAGGGGGTGCCTCGAAAGCCTTGTCTGTCCTTGACCGTGCCTCTCTTGGCACCATCTCCTTTGTCACTCTGTCCTTAAAGTCAGATGTTGAATCACTGCTTCTCGCTCAGCTTCTCCCTCACCTTGTAGATTTTATTCTCAAAGGGGCTTCCAGCCCAGCCAGCAGCCCTTCTTAGAAGGGATTCGGTGGGGAAACCTTTTGGGAAGGAGGGATGGAGTGGTTTGACGTCACAGAGATTTCCAGTTCCCCTAAGCAAGTGAATTCCCTGGGCAAGGAGAGGGTGGTCGTCCAGATATGAGTGTGAGTGTGTGTATTGGGGCGTAGGGGGAGGGAGACAAGTCTACCCGTCCATTCAGTTGTACAGACTGTTCACTTGACAAGGGTGTCAGATCAAGGACAGCGATCCAGCCCACCCTCTGCTAGCCAAGCATGGTGACCCGATGCCCAGTTGCATCTTGGAAGGCGTGCCTTTTTTCTGATTCACACAAACATGTTGCATGGCCCATCGGTGGCCTGGAGAGAGGCAGTAGAAACCCAGTGCCTCCGGGACCCAGAGTAGTTCTGCTATGGTGCACCGCCCTGTCTGGGCCCTGGCTGCTCCCCGAGTCATCCGTGGATGACAATGGCAGCAATGTGAAACACTTCTTGCAGCCAGCCCATGATCTTTAGCTTCCCCATCATACTCCGCAGCCCCAGGGAGGCTTCTTGGGTCTGTTGAGTTAGCATATACCTCCCCCAGCCAGCTTCTTCTGCCAGTTCGTCTCCCTCAGGAGCCCCCACATGGCCTGGGCAAGGTGTGCCATCCCTCTCATCCTTCTGCCCAATCTCCTGAAGGACACGAGCTTTGTTATCAGCAGACCTAGGTTCAAATCCCAACTCCTTCGCAATAAAAGTTGACTTTGGACAAGTCTCCGAGTCTGTTTCTTCATCCTTAAAATACACACCTCACCCCGGGTTGTGGGGACCAGGTAGATAAAAATGTTATGGGGCTGCACAAATGTTTATAGGTTCTTGTCAAACTTTTATGCTCCGGGAGTCGTTCGTCCTCCTTGGGGCTTCCCAGACCCAGCCGGGAGCCCCCAAACAGACTCACACCAATTAGCACTTGGTTCTATCCTGACACCTTTTCCTCTCGTTGTCTCAAGCGTGTGTTTTCTCTCCACGCCGGGCTGTTAGGTCCTTGCGCAGCGGGGTCGCATCTTTCACGTGTCCCGGATTCCCCAGGGCTCTGCGGTACCAGGAGCTCACAGTGGCTACTCGGAGAACTCCATGACTCCCCTAGGCATTTACTGTTACACGATTTTTAGTCTGTAGCACTTCCCACCTAGGAAGCGTCTTAAATGGAATCTGTAGCTTTGGCTTAGTTCATCCAATCATAGAATATAGAATGTCAGATCTGCAGAGCACCTCCGAACTCGTCCACTCAACCCTCTCATTTTATATACTTCCCTTGCAGGCAGCCTCCCAGGGCAGTGCCAAATACCTGCCACCGAGCTGTTATGCTCCTGATCCCCTCCTCCCCAGCCAAGACCCCTGAGCCACGTTAATGATGGAAGTACACCGTGCCACTCACCACCAGGCAGCAGGCTGCAGGGCAGGTGCGGCTCCAACTGGGGGCCCACAGGGCATCACCTGGAGCCCATTCACAATGCAGATTTGCAGGCCCCCACCCATATCTTTTGAATCAGAGGCTCTAGGAGTAGGGCCTAGCAGCCAGCATGCCCAGGCGTCCTCTAGATGATTCTGTGCTCTCGTGCGGGAGCCCCTGGCTGCAGGAGAAAGGGTGACAGGCTTTAAGCCAGCCAGCCTTTGAATCCAGCTTCACCACTGAGCATCCGTGTCGCTGCCTGGAAAGCAGGGAGCATAGCGCTCAGCTCACCGGGCTTTCGTGTACATGTGCCCAGATGCCGTGCCCAGCACACAGTAGGCACTTAAGAAACGCTCGCTGAATTTGAATTGCCACTTGTCTTGGGTGAGTGGCTGCCTGGCTGATTGCGAGGCTGATTGGAGGACATGCAGCTTTCATCACCTTCATCAGGAAAAACAAATCTATTAAGTGTCTCAACGCTTGCTACTCTTTCCTCTGTGTACGGAGGAGAAAAGCATCCCAGAAAACCGGGGAGACAACCAGGCAGAGCGCAAAGGCCAAAGGTTTTGAAATTAGGAGCACCGTGGTCCGAGGCCCAGCTCCACCGCTCACTGGGTGATCCCGCCGGGACCTGCATAGACCCCCTCATCCATTCCAAAGCTATTCGGGGAGCTCCTACTATGTGCCAGGCAGTGTGCGAGGCATGGTGAACACACAAGAGAACAAGTTGGATGGGGTCTCCATGGCAGATCACATATCCCCCTTGTCCCCCATAGGTCCCAGCCCCCTCGCCGTGGGACAGGGTATGTGGCAGGGAGCGGAGGGGACGTGCACACACACGAGTCTCCAGTCTCTGTCCTCCCTCCTGCTGCAGCCGCCGAGAAGGGCGGGCATTCCAGAGGGCATGGCACAAGATGTTGGCACCTCCGCTCTTCCCAATCCCCGAGTGACCACAGGACACACAGCGTGGCAGAGAAACATGACATTTGGGATTTACGTCTCTCTGGCATAGCCCCGCCTCTCCTGGCTAATACAGACCGTGCCCCCGTGAGTCTTGCCCCCAGTAAGACCAACAACACACACACAGTGGAGGGTTCAGCTACGATGGTGAGAGATGATATGAAAGAGACACGGCGGTTGCTATCGAAGCATGTGTAAGGGGGCGCCTTATCCAGTCAGGGGGATTCCCAGGAAGGCTTCTCTGGAGAAGTGAGAGTTGAGATTGGAGGGATGCACAGGAATGATGTCAGCAAAAAGGGAAGGGGAGGTCAAGCCCAGGCAGAAGAAACAAGCATGTCCAAAGGTCCTGGAGCGGGGTGGTACGTGGGGCGGATAAAGAACAGGCCGACAAGGCAGGAGTGCCAGGAACCAGCGGGGGATGAACAAGGCTGTGGGCTAGAACCAGATCAGGGAGGATTTCATGGGCCATGTTAAGGATTTGGGATTTTATTGTAAAACAAATAGTACACTAAAGGTTTTAAAAAGGCAGCAATAGGAAATCTGCTTCTTAAAATGCTTTGAGCCTCACCTTCCTCATCTGTACAATGGACATAAAAATATATATGTTTCAAGGACCTGTCAGAAAGAAATGAAATAACCTCTGTAAAACATGGCACCTTAAAAGGATCCGGACCCTTCTCTCTGGTTCCTTCCTGCTTAGAGTCTAGATTTAGCCCAAGCATTCTGATAGATATGCTTGCTGTTTGTGGGGAATGCTAAGATTCAGGAAGAGACCCAAAATACCCTTGCAATAAAATAATAGCTAACATTTATTGAGCACTTACTATATGCCAGGTACTGTTCTAAGTATGAACTCACCAAAACCTTAAGGGGTAGGTATTCGTATTATAATTATACCCATTTTGCAGGTGGGGAAACCTGACACAGATTGGTTAAACTACTTGCTCAGGATCACACAACTGGTCAATAGCAGGGCAGGCTTTAAATCCAGACACTCTGATGTCAGGATCCTCACTCTAGATCACTACACTTCACTGCCTCTTGGACAGAAATGGGATTTTAGGGAAACAAAGTGGTCAGCGGAAGCAGCTCTGGCCCAACCAAAGGGGTGGGTACAAGAGCTGGACCCACCAGCTGAGTTCTGACGCTGAGTGGACTGTGAGAACCGTGGGTGCATCACCCCAAGTTACGGACCGGAGGCCCCCGCCAGCCAGACGCAGAACCCCGTAGCTGACCCAGGACACCATCCGGGCCCCGACCCCATCCTGGGCCAGGGATGGAGCATGTTCTCTCAGTCAGCCTGTCAGCTTCTGTGTGCCCCTTCTAGAGATGATCTCTGCCAGGACAGCCCCACAGCGCAAGGGGGCCTGCTCGGTAAGACCCCTGGAGCCACACAGAGAGAGTGGGGGGGGCGTCTTCCCTTGGGAGGAGGACAGCGGCGGGCCTGGCGCGGTCCCGAGTGGGGTGCCTGGGCGCGTGCCTGAGGCATGTGGTGTCAGCAGAGCTGTGGGGGAGGGAGACCTGCCCAGCTGGGCTTTGAGGCCCGGCCGGCAGGACGGCCGCCCTGCTCCTGCCACTCTCTGCAGTCAACCAGAAAGTCAGAAAATGTGCTCGGCGACCAGCGAAGCAGATGGTTGAGAATATCATGTGTATACAATATTTATGAAATGTGCGCTGAGCGGAGCTGTGGCTGAGACTTCCGTCCCAGGCAGAGTAATTCAGCCCTGTGTGATGAACAAGATGGTAATTGGGGTAGTTCCAATTTACTAACCATTTGCAAAAGATTACATACCTCTCACATAGCATCCTCTCCTAATCTTACTTTAATGAACACTACTCTATCTGGATGTATAATTTCAGGGCGGGGGAGAAAAACAATTTCTAGCCTAGAAGGCAAAGCTGTAGCTAATACATTAACATCCAAATTAGAAAGAGGGAGAATAATTGCGAGATCTATAGCTCAAATAATTTGAAGCCCCCCTCCCCTTCCACGCAGTAAAAGACAGATGCATATTGGGGGTGGCTCTTGATACCACCAACCACTTGGATGTGGGGGGTTGAAGACTTTCTAAGATGGCAGCCTCACCCAGAACCGTTTACTTCACCTGACGAGGCCCCCCGCCCGCTCCGTGGGGATGTGTTTTCAGCTGATCTTCGCTGCCGGAAAGGGGCTGTCCTTGTATTAGGAGGGAAGCAGGTCAGACTAGGAGAAGAACCTCCAGTTCCAGGGTTGTTGATAAGCATGCCTTCCCTGAAAGCCTAAGGCTGGGGGGGGATCCTTAGGAGTGAGTTAATGATCTCTACCTCAGTCTCATCATCTGTCAAGTGGGGGTGGGATGGGATAATAATGCTGCCTAATTCATGTCTTCGTTCAACAATTTTAATTGAGCCCAGCACTTGCCTAGATGCAGGGAACAGAAGTTTAAAAATAAATGCTCTCAAGGATGTTTACATTTTTAAGGAGAAAGAAAAACATTCAGTCTGCTAGGTGCTAGGACAAGGACAGGGGACTGGTGAAGAGCTTGCCCTTCCTACAAATCCCAGGGTGACCCAACTGACTTTCCAGCCTGGGCACCTGGGCAAGGCCCCTGGAGTTGGCCCAGCGCTGGGTCAGCCCCACGCTTCCACTGGTGCCCTCTGCGGGGCGTGGTCTGCATTTGCAGCTTGAGCGACATTAGGTGCTAATGGGAGGCAGCTGTGCCCAGCTTCCGCTCCAGAAAGTGGGCTGCAGGGAGCAGAGCCCCAGCGCGCGGTGCTCCCTCCTGCCCGGAGCCCTGTCCCTGGCTGACGGAGGTGAGGTGTGCAGCCCCCTGCCCCCCCATTCACCAGGGCAGCTGGGGAAAGGTGCAAGGGGCCGAGGCCGAGGTCAGAGAACACAGCCTCCGAAAGACAGCACTCATACTCTTGGAAACACCTTCTGGAACCCCTTTCCCAGTTCTGGTCTGCAAGGCAGAGTAGGTCTGTAGGGCAGAGGCGCTCCACTGTGCTCTCCCTGTGCCTTCTGATGCATCAAGTCCCCAAGGGCGTGGTGGCTGAGGAAAGGGGCACAGAGGACAGCCAAGTTTCCTCCATCAGGGACCGGGACCTCAGTCAGCACCTACTGTGTGCCAGGAGGGGCGCCACCTCCCCGCCGTGGCTCCGCTGACCGCGGACGCCATCCGGGCCCCCACCCCATCCTGGACCAGGGATGGAGCATGTTCTCTCCGTCAGCGCTATGCCAGGACCCAGGCTCTGAGGCTGTGTGGTCCCCGAGGCGAGCCCCCCCAATCCCTGACCCCAGGGGTGGCAGGGAAGGGTGCTGACTAGCCCTGGGACCCATCCCTGGAGCCCTCCCCTACACCTCCCCGGCCTCCCTCCCCTGTTCTCCCTTCCACTCTGGCTTAATTGACTCTCAGAACTGTGTGCCGGGGCTGTTCACAGACCTTGTCAATCAGACCTGCCCCCTGGCGCCGCACACACGAGTGCCCGCCCTTTTCTGAACTCCGAGCTTGTGCTTGCTCCCTGGTCTCCTCCTCCCTCCGTGTTAAACCAACAGACACACGTAGACACCTGGACGGCAACAAGCAGCCGTCTCTCCTGCTGGGAAACACTGTACGAAATTAATAGCAACATGAGCCCATGTGGAGAGGAAGGGGACCCTGGGCCATAGGGGTGGGGGTCCAGCCCCTGCCCCTTCTCCAACCTCTCGGCTGCCTCAGGGCCTCTGGTCACCAGTGTCTCCAGGGCCACCCAGAGGGGATTTGGACTTAGTGAGAACAAATGTTGCCTCCCCTCTCTCCCCAGCAAGAACCTTGGTGTTAATAAGCAATGAGGTGGAGCGGGACCCCCTCCCAGCCCCCAGCCCCTGGTAATTCACAGGCTTCCTTCATCCCTTTACTATCTGGCCTCGGATGCTGCCTTTTCACAGGTGTGTCTGCACCTGCCTTGGGAGCACGTAAGGGGAGAGGGAAAAGGAGAATCCAAGCTAAATAAATAAGGAAGGAAGGGAGGGAGGAAGGAAGGAGGGAGGGAGGAAAGAAGGAAGGAAGGAAGAGGGGAAGGAAGGAAGGAAGAGGGAGGGGAGGAGGAAGGGGTGGAGGGACGGAGGAGGGGTGTTGAGCCCCCAGTGCACTGTGTACTAAGCAACTGCACATATGATTGAACGTGTGGCCTCACTGCTGTCTTTTCGGAGGTGACAGATGATGAAGGACGACCAACTACCCGGGTTTGCCTGGGAATAAGGAGGTTCCTGGGACAGAGGACATTTTCAGTACTAAGACCTGGGCCACTGGTGACCCTCGTCCTCCCAGTCTGTCTCCCTGCAGCCTGGGCTTTAGAAAGCCAGGCCTTGGTCTGGCTTGAGCGAGGCTGGGTCTGACATCCGGGAAGGAGCCTGGGGCCAGGCTCCTGCATCTTGGGGTGGGGGGAGTGGGGAGGAAGGAATCACGTTATAAAGAACACCAGACCTCGTCTTTGTTTCTGCTGCCCCCACGTATGTACGGTTTCCTCCACTATCTCTTCCCAGTGGTTTTCCGACAGCAGGAGCAGTGGGGACCCTGGTGACAAGCATGACCCGGTGCTCACTCCGCGGCAGGCACACTTCCAGACCCTGTCAGTGCGCTCACTCACTGAACCCTCCCCACTGCTCTTTGACGTAGGTGTCCTCATCCTTGCTGGTTACAGGTGAAGAAACAGGATAGAAGAGGTCCCATGGGCCGCTGGTACACAGCCCGGGGGGCGGGGGGTGGAGATGGACCCTGCGCCCTGTGTCTCTGGTCGCCCCCTCTCTCTGCTCACCTGCAGCCGTGACTCTGGGCCCTCGGCCTGGGGTTCGCATTCAGCACCCAGGGGCATTTGAACCTTGGGTTCTCCGGGAAGCAGGGCCAGTGGGGCTCCTTGCTCTGGGGGCCACGGGATCTAGGAGTGCTTCCCCAGTGTCAGAGGCCATGGCAGGGCACGGGCTCCGGTCCTCGCAGCACCCCCTGAGGCTCTCACGGCTCCCAGGGCTGCAGGTGGGGCTCTGGGGCTGCTCAGGGGCCCGGCCTCCGCTCCCAGTGCTTCCAGGGCGGACCATCCCTCCTCTGTCCCAGGATGCCACGGCCAGCTCCTCCACGCTGTCAGAAGCACGTGGCCCTATGGCAGCCATTCTCCTAGCCCGAAGGAGGAGCAAAAGGAATATTTGATCACAGGTGGTTGCTGTCACAGTGCTTCCGCCCACTGGGCATCCTGGGAGAGACCATCCCCAGCCCCGCCGGGGACTCGGTGGCTACCTCTGCGAAGGGAGGATGCAGGCCTGGCTTCTCAGATGTCACCCTTCCTTCGCCGGGAATGTGGTTCCTTCTGCAGCCTGGGGAGCAGTGGATTCCCATCTGAGCTTGTGTGGAGACGCTCTCAGAGCCCTCACTACCCACCTTCCCCGCGGCCTCTTCCTAGAAAGACAGGAAGTGTGCCTTGGGAAAAGTGTGGCATTGGAAAGCAGTCAGACTTGGGTGCAGAGTCAACGCCCTCGTACAGCCAGGGGTGACTTGGGCGAAGTCACCGAACTCCCGTATGCTTGTCTTGGGGATAATACACCCACCTGCCAGGTCTGAGTGGAGGGCTTCATAAAACCAAACCATGTACGCAGGGTGCCTGGGTGTGCATCTGGCCTGGGGGGCGGGGGGGGTACTTGATAAATAGGAGCTATAATGAAGCTGGCTCAGGAAGCCCAGAGACCCATGAGGTCCATCCAGCCCCACCTCAGAGGGGGCACATGCATCATCTATTGCTGTGAGTCTTTCAAATTTTAGAGAAAAGGAAGTTTTGAAACTTGATGTCATATCCAATTCCCCGGTTCAGTAACTGCCCTCTGTGATCATTCTGGTTTTTTAGGTCTCACTAGAGTCCCTCAAGCTGCAACTCAAGTTCATTTTCTTTTGTCTCCTTTTCAGAAGAGATTGCGAATCGTCCAGTCACCTGACATTTCTTCAGGAGCCTTAAAGACTTCCCCGCTCCTGACTGAGGTACAGAATGGAAGCTCTCGCTTGGTTGGACTCCTGCTTTCGAGGTGCCAACAATGAAGGGGTCCCCGGGGGCACTTGCCTTCCCCAGACTCACAAAGCTGGGTCTGTGGCAGGTGCGGGGAGCAGCACCCACGTCCTCTGATTCCCTGAATCTGATTTCCATTGTCTCACCTCCTGGAATCTCACCTGCTCCCCTTCTCTGAATTCTCTGCACTCTAGAACTTTCTTGCTTACTTTCCGGGATTTAAATAAAAAAGTGAGGATAAAATGAAGGGGAAAAAATGGACTTTCCAAGGAGCCTAAATGTGCCCCATTCAGGGAAGAGACATGTGAGACCCGTGGCGGCCATCAGGCTGAGGCAGGAGCACTGGGACCTGCCAGGGCGCCAAGGGACAGACCAGCCAGGCATCCCCATCCTCATTGACAAGGCACCCGCTGCGTCGCATAATCAGCATCATTATCTCCAGATAATTTTCCCTTCTCTCGGCAACAGGGCCTGTGAAAGGAGCCCCACGAAGGGCCGTGTTTCTGGGACTGGGAGAAGAGGGGACGTTCCCTTGATTGCAAATGGAAAATGAGGCCCATGTGCCTGGCATTGGGGCGGCGTGAGTGCGCCCTGCCCCGAGTCCCCGCCCACCGGGCTGCCGGGAGGGGAGGGGGAGCTGCCTACCTTTTCTTTGGCCCGCCTGGTGTTTAGCGAATCTATAATGCATTTAATCTCCGAAAGCCACTGCGCTTGGCTTTAAATGCCTAATTTGCTGTCGAGAGCCCCTGCTATTCTCTCTCCACCCTCGTGGAACTTGAGGCTTTTGTTTGTGCAGTCAGCTGGGCTCCCCTCGCGGTGGGGCGCACCGGAACTGTGCCCTTAATCCCCTCTGGAGGGGGCAAGAGACCCGTGCCACCCACGCCCTCACGGGCAAGCAGGCTGCCCAGGAGCCGGGGGCACCCCCACCGTTCTGCACCCTCTTCATCCAACCCGGACTCTGCCATCACAACGAGCTGCCGGGGCCGTGGAGGGAGACACCCCACAAAGGGACAGTTAGCACACAGGGGAGTAAACGTCTCAACCGAGGTGCGCACAGAGCAGGAAGTGACTCTCCGTCTCTTGGAAAGCTGGTGGAAGCTCGTAGCCTTGCAGGGCAAGCAGCTGTTCATTCAGTGCGCAGGCCGAGACAAGGGTCACCTGTTTGGGACATGGCGAGTGTTGGGTGACAGCATAACCCAGGCCGTGCGGGGACAGGGTGCTGCAGTGCTGGGGACCCAGGAGGAAAGTGGGGCTTGTTCTGTGACATTGGAGGGGCAATGAAGGTTGCTAGCAAGAATATGCGTACAAAGAGACAGAGGGAGTCAAAGAGACACAGATAGATACAAAGTAAGACCTGTACGTATAACAAACAGTGCACACACATATATTTAAGGGTATGTATTCTTACATCACCGTATGTAAAATTTAACTTATGTACTGTATTTGTTTGCTGCTAGGGCTGCTTTAACAAAGGACCAGAGACTGGGTGGCTTGAAGAACAGAAATTGACTTTCTCACAGTTCTGGAAGCTGGACTGAGATCAAGGCTTTTCGGGAAGGCGTGCTTACTAACAACCGGCCAGGGTTGGTTGAGGCCTCTGAGGCCTCTGTCCTAGGTTTGTGGATGGCTGTCTTTTCCCTGTGTCCTTGCATGGTCTTCCCTCTGTACATGCAGCGTCCTCATCTCTGCTCAGAGGGGACGAGGACCCACCCATGTGACCCCATTTTCAAGGCCCTCTCTCCAATACAGTCACGTTCTGAGGCACTGAGGGTTAGAACTTCAACATATAAATGGGGAAGGCACAACAGGGCCTACCGTATGCAAATTTACTCTGATTTATGATTTTATTTAAACTTTGTGTCTGGAAGTGTCCCCTAGTCGGTGGCCTGAGCAGTGGCTTGGTAGGCGAGGACAGTTCTCCTAGATGCACTGGTCTTCCCCAGGGCAGCGCTATGGGTCTCCCCATCTGAGTGACGGGAAAGGCGACTTCTCACCACCAACTCTCAGGCCTTTGTGTCCAGCCAGGTTGTTGGTCCCAGAGGTTGAGATCTATTGTCAGAGAATTGTTGGATTTGTCTAGGTCGCAGGAACATCTCCCAAAGCATCACTGCAGCCAGGCAAATGATGGACCGATAATGATCGGTCCCAGGTTATATGACACAAAGCCACCCCCTTCTCCCTGGAGCCAACTACATCCAAAGCAGGGATCAGAGTGATTCCCCAGAGAGAAATCGTGGAGTTCTTTGTCCCCCCAGAAGGCCAAACGGCTTCTGCAAAAGCAGAAGAAATCCACTCTCGACTCGGAGAGAAGCAGTTTGTGAAACACAAGCTTAGCGAGTTACCCTATAGGACACTCTCCTGGCTGTGCATTCCTGTAATACCACTGCTTGAACAGTAGCATTGGATCTAGTTATATTGCAAGTTCCCTGCTTCTTACCTAAGCTAATTTTACTTCTGTGAAGTGGACCATTGTTTCTAAGAGAAAGACATACTTTTCTTAAGTAGCTAAAAAAAAAAAAAAAAAAAGGATAGCGCAGTGGTTAGGTAAGACCCAGCGCTTCCGGAGTCCCCACTCTGCCACTCGATAGCCGTTCAATGTTGAGCGAGTTACTTAACCTCTCTGAACTTCTTTTCTGTCTACTAATGAGGGTTAATAAAAGCTTCTTCTCATTAGGAGCGTTAAATGAGATGATGCGCCCTTGGCACTTGGCACGTAGAGCTGGCTCAGTAAATATTAGCTGTTATTTTTAAGAGCGAGCGTATCAAGAAATCATGGGCTCACTGTGCTGGCCCTGCAAGAATGTTTAGTATAACCACACCATGTTTTAGTGGAGGAAGCTAAGGCGAAAAGAGGTTGAGCAGCGACCACTAGGTCCCACAGCTCAGGCGGCACCGAGGTGGGTTAGAGTCAGGGCCCCCAGCTCCCAGTGGAGTCAGCGGCTCCATGTTGTGGCGAGTCTCCCACACTAGTCTGGGACAGTTGAGCCCATTCCTAGGACATGGAGTTCAGCAACCCGAGTGTCCTTGGCCATCCATCTGTCTGGGAGGGGAGCTGAGTCTTTGCCTTTGCAGAGACTCCTTTACGTGAAGGGAGAGCCCTCGCACCGGAGATCCAGAGGCCTGGCCTCTGTGTGTGTGTGTGTGTGTGTGTGTGTGTGCTTGCACGTGTGTGTGCTTGCACGTGTGTGTGCTCCGACTTGGTCGCTGGGCCCTGGCTCCCGAAGGAAGCAGCCATGATCATGGAAGAGGGGCAGGCACCTACCTCACCCTGAAACTTCCCCCTCTCCAGGCCGAGAGGCATCACCTCGCCAGCGTCAGCTCTATGCCTCCATGGCTTCATGAAGGCCCCACACAGCCAAGCCGAGAACCTTGGTCTTGACAAGGCCACTCCTCTGAACAAGGCAAGAGCTGAATGCCCCTGTGATGCATTTGTCCTCTTGGGAGGATCTCACTCTGATTCCTGGGGGTAGGTGCCAATACGGACCCTGCTAAACCCAGGCCCCCTTGTCTGCAGAGCACTGGTGCCCCGAGCCCTGCTCACTGAACACCTACATGCATCTCTGGAAAAGACTCAGCGTTAGCATCAGGAATCTAGTCTGAGGCCCCGTCTGCCTGGTCCTTTCGTGCTGCCCACCTGGGGGACAAGTCACTTACCTTTCTGAACCTGTTTCCTCGCCAGTGAAATGGAGGTATGCAAGTGTCCTCACAGATGCTGCCTTGGTCCTTTTGGGCTGCTGTAACAAAATACCATAGACTAAGTGCCTTATAAACAATAGAAATTTGCAAGTCCAAGATCAAGGTGCTGGCAGGTGCATTGTGTTGAGGGCCTGCTTCCTGGGTCATAGGTGAGCCTTTCGGATGTATTCTCGTGTGGCAGAAGGGATGTGGGAGCTCTATGGGGCCTCTTTTATTAGGGCACTAATCCCACTCACGAGGGGACCTCATCACCTCCCAAAGCCCCCCCAACCCCCTGCCGATACCATCACTTTGGGGGTTAGGATTTCAACATACAAATTGGGTGCAGGGGGTGAGGCACAAACATTCGGTCCACAGCAGATGCCACAGAGGTGAAATGAACTATGTGCGAACACACCTTTGTAAACCATGAAGTGCTACATGATGCTGTGGCCAGGATTGGGTGTGAAAATCAATCCCGGGGAGCTGACAGGGAATGTTCTAGAGGGAGACCTGTCACGGACAGGTGGCCAAGCTGTGGCGGTTAGAGTGACAATGAAGCACATCAGGGAGGCCAGGGAGCCCCCTAGGGATGGGGGACAAGCTTGTGTCCGTGTCCCACATTGTCCCTTGTGGTCGATCTCTTCCCCTGCCGCAGAGCGCTTGCGAGCATGAACACACGTGTGCGGCCCTGCCTTCCCCCGGCAGTATCAGCTTCAGCTAGATGGTAGGGTGGAAAGGATCTAGAAGGCTGGTTGAGGTGTCCTCGTGTCTCTACTAACCCCAGAGAAGGAGGCTGTAGCCAGCAGAAGGAATAGTCGGGGAGCTCTTGGGGAGAGAAGGCCTCCAAACCCTGCCAGACAGGCTCCTGGTTCTCAAACCCGCCTGCACATCAAATATTCTGGGGGAGTTTTGAAAAGAAGAACACACAGATCCACGGGCTCTTCTGAATTGTGGTATCTGAAGGTGGGTCCTAGGAATCCATAGTAATATAAAGCTCCCCAAACATCCTACCGTTCTAATCACCAGGTTGGGAATCGCTCACTCCCAAAGCCATTCGTCTTGAGAGCCCCAGGCCTGAGCTACACACCGTCCCTCCCAGGCCCCTGGGTCAGTTGCTTCTGAAAACAGAGCAAGCCATGCTCGAAGATTTATGTGGCTCCTGGCCGACGGGACTGCCAAGTCCCTGGAAAGGCTTGTGTGGGTGTTGGCAGCTCCCCGCCCCCCACTCCCCGCTCCCCTCCGACCCAGCAGGACTGCTGGAGGCAGCAGGTTTCCTGGAGCAGGCCTGCCCACCCGGGCCGGGGCTCCTGCCTGCAGATGCCCAGGTTTACCCAGGGTGGGCTGGACGGAGCTGGATGCCGAGCCTGGTTCTCAGGAATTTGGATAGCTCTCCCTGGATAGCCCCCAAGACGCTGCCTTGCAGACTGAGGTGGAGGGTGGAGTGCGTGGCGCCGGCAAGATGCTACAGGTAAGGAGCTTGGTCTTTCTGGTGTTTTCCACCAAACTGGCATCTGTCAGCTTACATTATTGTCCTCTTCCA
This sequence comes from Neomonachus schauinslandi, assembly GCF_002201575.2. Lineage (NCBI taxonomy): Eukaryota > Metazoa > Chordata > Mammalia > Carnivora > Phocidae > Neomonachus > Neomonachus schauinslandi. The sequence goes on from NC_058413.1 coordinate 99,349,959, forward strand.
TTTAGGTCCCTGCTGCGTGATTCTTTAAAAAAAAAAAAGACGAGGGAAGCAATCTGTGGCAAGGCTCCAAGCTTCTCTTAATTGCAAATTCCCTTACGTACCACTTCCCCAGAGCTCCAGGCCCTGTCTGCTAGTCAGGACGGCTTCAGCCTGGCTGATTTTTAATAGGCACGCGATCATTTTCAGCCTCTTCGAACTTTCCCTTTTGTTCGCCTGCAAATCCTGCATGTCCTCATCCTGTGCAAGGGATCTCAAATTACTGGAATGAACCCGCCCCCTTTCTTTCATCTTTATGTTAAAAGGAGAGACAGAGAAAGGGTGAAAGAGAAAATCAGAGAGAGGGAGAGGAGGAGGAGGGTCGGGGGGAGCGAACAGGGCTGATAGGGCAGCGGAGGACCGTGCAAGGGGATCCAATATTGAAATATGCTTAGACTCGCTGCCTCCCCTTGCTCCAGCCCCTCCCCGGAGCCCCCCACCCCAGAAGGGTACACACTAAAGGGTGTGCCCCTGGCACAGCAGGGGGTTTTCAGGACCACGCTGGACCCTAAGACATTTGTCCCACTCGGTTGGTGCCCTTGCGTTAGAGGATGTTAAGTATTTTGAATATCACTTTGGGCCAAAGCATGGAGAAAAATGGGGGTAGCTTTGCTCTTTCTCTTGGGGGGAGAGGGAAAGAAGAATGGGGCAAAAATGGGATGTGGAAATCAGCAGGCAGCATCCCTACGTAGCAGGTCAAGTAACGTTTGCGTGACTCAGTTTCTGCCTTGTGAAATGGGCCCGATCATAGCTGCTTTAGAAGTGATTCGGGGCAACGCGAGTGTGTTACCAAAGGTCCCAGCCAGCCGTGAGAGCCGGGACACCTGGCTCTAAGAGTTTGGCTTGGAGGGGGTCATTCTCCCAGGCGAGCCTGGCTGGCCCCAGGTGGCACCTGCTACTGGGTCCTGCAGCCGGGAGAGGTGACCCGAGAAAGCCCAGCGAGACTTCATGTCAGAAATTGCTCGAGTGATGCAAAATACACTTGCTAAATTGCCCTGGTGCCCGGGGAAACAGTTGCACAGGAATGCGGAGAGAAGTGAAGGCCAGGAGATGGGAATTGTTCTGGACACTTCATTCTTCCCTGACGCCATAGACCCTCTCTGCTGTGACTGTCAGGCTGGTGACCCGGCCTGTCGGGAGTCCTACAGGGCTGCCAGAGACCAGGAGCGAGCCCTTGGCTCTCCGAAGGCACCAGGCCGCCGAATGCCTGAGGGAGAGGCATGGCCGGTGCAGGGGGTGGAACTGAGGAGGGTCAGGGAGACCTGTCCCCGCTGCTGTCCCCAGACCTGCCGCTGGCTGCTGGATAGCCTAGGGCAGACCCCGCCACCTGGCTGGGCTCTGGATTTCTTGGCCCCAGAGGGGACTAGCAGCACCTACTTTGTGGGAATGGAATGAAAAATGCATGGGAGAGTGCTTTGGGGATCAGAAATCCATTTACAGAGGCAACGAGGTTATTTTTCTCACCGACCATGTGGACCATTTGTGTCTGCCCCCCCCCCTCCCCCACCAGGCGGTGAGTGAGCTTCTTGAGGGCAAGGGCTGTCTGAATGCCAGGTGGCCAGCACAGAATGGGGCACTGAGTGGGTACTCAGTCACTATTTGTTGGTCTGAACTAGATTAGTTATTAGGATGAAGATGATTATGACCACCCTGAGGACTCCTCCCTGCCAGCCCATGTCAGGCTCATTCTGAACCCCAAAGGTGGAAATGCGCTTGAAATTACTCTTTACCGCTTGTCCTGGGCAGCCCTTCTCCACTATACTGTATCTGTGCAAAGAGCCGTGCCCTCCAGGAAGACGGGGCTAGGGGGCGGGGCTGTGTCTGGGCAGCCCCCGTGGCCATAGCAGATTACGCTCTATGTGAACAGCGCCCCCTGGAGTTGTGCGGCCCAGATGCGCTTACAGCCCAGGTTCTGGTGGAGCAGGAGAGACACATGAACCAGGAGAGAAAAGTCCTCCCTGGAGACTACTCGGGCCAGAGCAGGCTGGCTGGGCTGCCATCACAGCTGGAAGAAGAGGATAAAGGGCGTTGACACCCCCATTTTGTCTTCACATACAAACCCACTTAAGGCTCACTTTCTATGGCTCAAACCAACTTGGAGGCTCTGCCTAAAATTCAGTGACACCTCGTATATCTCCCCATTCCCTTAAGGCTGTCTACAAATCATCCCCGTTAGAGAGAGAATGGGATTTGGAGCCAGACACAGTTGGGCCCACAGCATTCACACTGCATACTCTCAGCCTCACTGAGCCCCAGAGGCAGACTCCGAAAAAAATGGGGTCAATAGCACCCACAGCCAGGCTTGTGAGGACTCCGTGAACTAGATAAAGAATCTGCATGGTGCCCAGGCCATGGTGAGAGCTTGGTCTTTCCCCCTTTCTCTCTGCTCCGCATCTCCTAGCCATTCCTTCCTGCAGCCTGGGCCTCGCCTGGAAAGTGAGGATGGAAACACCAATCTCTCGGGGCTCTCAGGGGGGTCAGTGAGGCATGGAGGTTCAGTGTCTAGCGTAGTGCTGTCTATCTCCCCTCCTGTTCCCTGCCAGCTCAAGCATCCTTTGGGTCTAGACATGAGATCCTGGTTGCTTGGGGTTTCCAGATGTGCAATCACTCAGTGCAAGTTTCTGACCAGAAACCCAGTCCTACCCCAGGCTCAAGGAACACTGGCTCCATCTGCTGACATTTGGCTTCTCTCCTGGCTCCCCATTCCATCTCTGCAATGCTTGACCTTGCTCTTCCCCAGTACCTCTCTCCTTTGGGGCCTCAGAGCCACATCCCCGCCAATAATCCTGGCTCTTGGCTGCGCCATGCCAGAGGCAGATGGTGTTGAGTAATGGGGCTTCTCCCTCGGTTGGATGGGCCAGCGTCAGCAGAGCTGACTTCAGCAACACGCTGGTATGCAGCTTTGGAGCTTAGCACTTTCTCTTCTTCACTGTCTGGGTGGGGAAGGGGGAGGGAAGCAGGGAGGACTGTTCTGGAATCTTTCCTGAAGCTGGGGTATTTGTGGGCAGATTGCATTTTGAGCCCTCCACTTCCCTGCAACGGAACTTCCCCGAAGACATCTCTCTTTGTTTGCCTGTACTTCACTCTGTCGGTGTCTAAAAGGCTTCTTCCATTTGCTTTTATATATTCATTTGAAATGACTCCTCCAATATTTAATCTTTATCAGAACCTGGAAGCCTGGTATTTATTTTGCAGGTCAGTTGCTCATCCATTTTCCTTGAGGCCTCTGGCAGGAGGCTGGAGAGCCTGACGCCCCCGGGGGGTGCTGCCATCAACATTCGTCCCGGTGACAGCAGGACAAATCAGAGCGCTGCGGGCTACCAGGGAGAAGATAAATCTGGCAGAAGGCTAATGAGTAATCTGTGGCTACAGAAGAGAGGGACTTCAAGAGTTTCCAGGCCTTCTTGTTGTGGGCAGCGGGTCCTCCAGTGGGGCCTGGAGGAAGGGCCATCTGCTTGGCAGGGGTTGGGTTCCCCCGGACTGAGGCGGCCGGGCACCAGAGTTTAACCTTGTGGGCAGTGGCAAAGGGCAATGAGGAAGGAGGCCTCCACTTCTCAAAGCATATGGTATCTCCCAAGAAGGAAAGGCCCAGGAGTGGACTCATACAGCAGGAAGGATTTGGGTTAGACACGTGAAGGGATTGTTAGAGAGTCAGTGGTGACCAGACACCTACGGAAAGTTGTGGAATAGCTTTCCTCTGTGGTCCTGGGGCAATTTAGGATGCACGCTCATGTCTCGGAGACTAGTTACCTATTTCATCTCCAAATACATGTCAAACACACACTTTATACAGGGACCAGAGGGGCTCTTAGAATATAAAGATAGTGTCACTCGAAAGGAACTTATAAAGGGAGACCAGAGAACCAGGATTGCAAATAGGTGTCCATCTCCTAGTCAATTCCACTTGATTGGAAGTGGTGGCCTGGGGGCTTGTGTTCAGGAAAATTGGAAAGCCTCCTCTAGGTTCAGGAAGAGTGAGTGTAGAAGTCGTTTAGCGATGTCTGCGTTGGGTAATGGTACCTGCTGGCCAATGCTGTCAAGGGAATGGAGCATAGTGAGCTCAGTGAAGAGGTTTCCCACATCCACCATGGCCCCAGTCCGGTGCTGGGATCTTGGAAGGGGGGGTGGTTGTACGTCTCTAAGCAGAATCCAATCTAGCTGGACGAATATAGGAAGCAGCGATGAAACACTGTTACCAGCACTTGTCTGAAATCCTCCCAGAGAGGGAAGCTGGAGGAGCTCCGGGAAAGGAAAGGAAAGGTGGGCTGTGGTTCTCAGGCATGCTTCCGGGAGTGGCAAGAAGAGGGACCCAGGTAGGTCCACCTGGAACATCAGGCTTCTGCCATCAAAAGCTGTTCTTGAAGAGCAGGTGAGAAAGGAGAGACCAAGGAAGATAGCAAAGCCCAAGTGAGCCAGGTTGTTCTTCTTACTTTTAACTTTCTCTGCCCCCTTCTCTCAGAAGCCTCTGGGGCAGAGGGGGGCCCCGAGCGAGGGTCGGCTGCTGGAGGGGTGCTCCCAGTCCACCAGAGCTGGTGCATTTCAAAGCGCCGCCTGGGTGGAGAAGCTGTTCCTGGGGAAGCGTGTGACCCTGCTCTTGCGGGCATGTGATGAATATTTCATAGCCCCGATGTAATCCTGTCCACAATTTTCTCTCCTTCCAGTTTGCCAGCGCCCCTCTCCTCGGGGTCCTCCACCTCCACCCCACCCCAGTCCCCAACCGTTCCCAAGTCAGGTAAATCAGTCAAAACATTTATCAGGAATCGGTATGAACCAGCCAAGCGCTGTGAAGAGCTAATCTGTGCAGAGCTAATAAGAATGAACAAAGTCACCACAGACTTCGCCATGGGCATCACTGATAAGGATTTGTCAGAAGAATTGCAGGTAAGATCTGAACAGCCCCAGGAAGTGGAATGAAAATGCCTTGCTTCCCATCCGCTCTCCTGGTGCCCCCTTGGAGGCTCTCCTGGTGCCCCCTTGGAGCCGACTGGGAGCCTTGAGAACAGAGGCAGACACTCACCCAGGAGCGGGACAGGCAGGGAGGCTGGTTGGGAGAGGGGGTCCCCGCAGAACTGTGGAAGGAAATCAGCTGAGCATGCCCCTGGCTGGGGAGCAGCGGTAGGTGGGGACTAAAGGGGAGGGAAGGAGGAGGGAGCTCGGGAGAGCATCTGTGCTCCCTTCCTTAGCACAGGTTGCAAGCTCCAAAGCAGCCATGGAGGGAGCAAGGATGGCTGTGAGCCAATAAAGCTTTATTGATAAGAACAAGAAGCCAGCTGGATTTGGTGTGGGGGCCACAGTTCCCCACCCCGGGGGTAACTATTTCAGCTGGCATGTCTTGTAGGGACTTCCAAGCGGCAGACCAAGGGTCAGGCTGCCTTTGAGCCAAAGGGCTTCCTGCAGAGGTTGGAGGGAGCTGGAGGGGCGAGACCCCCAGTTTGCAGAGGCTGGGCAATAGGGCATGGGTGGGGGGCAAATTCTGATAGATCTCAGAGAGGATTTCCCTATAAATGAGACATTACTGCCCTGACTGCGTTATATGTTTCCCCTCAATGCATCTTCACTGCAAAGTTTATTGTGGGGCTGATGCATTTTTACTGCATCTCTTAAAAGTAGACACATTTTCATCTTTTTCTTGAAATACATATCGTTAAATCTCTCTACCAATTCCTTCTGGCTTATTGGACTTGGGAGCAAGCTGTGAAGAATGATTTGTTTTCAGGCCACAGAGCCACCCCCAAGACAGGCCTCTGTCACACCCCTACAGCCATGGGGGAGAGTGGAGATAGGGAGGGTGGGAGGCTTTGGTGGGGGTTGTAAATGAGGTTTTTGAATAACATTGGTTTCCTATTCCCTCACATGTTTTAAAATCTGATAGTTTTCTCAAGTGCTGAACTTGCCACTCTCCCAGTGCAATAATATTGTCTTGCATTTGTGTGGGGCTTTACGGCTCAGAAAATGCTTTCAATCTATGTATTACCTCTCGGTCCTCACCACCACTTTGTGGAGTCAGCAGATGGGGAAAAATCATTCCTGTACCTCAGAAGGGATAACCGAGATTCGGAGAAGACACTCTAGGACCCTTGGACACTTGTTCCAGATGAGAAGAGGTAGCAGGGGTCTGGGGGGCAGTAGGCGAATATGTCCCTGCAAAGATGTCAGGTCGTAAGCTTGGAAGCCCTTGAATGTTTTCTTATTTGGAAAAAGGGTCTTTGCAGGTGTGCTTAAGTGAAGGATTTTGAGATGGGGAGGTTATGCTGGATTTTCTCCGGTGGGCCCTAAATGCAATCAGAAGTGTCCTTATAAGAGAGAGTCCATGGGAGATTGCACATGCGCGCGCGTACACACACACACACACACACACACACGGCAGTGTGAAGACAGAGCAGGGAGAGAGACTGGAGCATGCTGGCCTTGGACACTGGGATGCTGTGGCTACAAGCCAAGGAGTCCCAGCAGCCCCTGGAGGCTGGGAGAGGCAAGGAACAGACCTCCCGACTGGAGGGATGCCCCAATTTCATCCCCGTGATGTTGATTTCAAACTTCAGTCCTCCAGAATGTCCAGAAAATACCTTTCTGCTGTTTTAAGCCACCCACCTGAGAGTATTTGTTACAGCCACCGCACACTGGCCCAGGTCATGAAGCAGGAGCAGGGAAGCCAGCCCGTGTCCATGGGGAGTCCAACTCCGATCTCCCCCGCTCCAAACTCCGCTACACCATCCATCATCCTGAGGAAGGATGGGGAAGGGCTCCTCCCTCAGAAGAAGGGTCAGGTCAGTATGGATGATGTGGAGCTCAGCCAACCAGTGGATGTGGACTGGGCCCTCCCTGTGATGCTTGGAACCGTGGGCTTAGCGGAGAATTGGAAGCTGTGGTCCATGCCCTCAAGATGTGTGCAGGCTGGCCAGGGAAGCAGGGCACAGGCGTGAAACAATTAGCAAATGGAACAGGACAGCGCATGATGAAGTGCCTCCCTTTGAGATATGCACCTTAATTCCCGAGGTTTTCAAGCTCCTTGCACGGGCTGGAACGTGCTCTGGCTTCCCTGTGGATGGTCCAGGCAGAGGACCCAACACCCCACGACTCTTGGGTTCCCCGCCAGGGACACTGCAACCCTTTGTGTTAGGTGGACTACTTGTGTGAAAGCACTCTATAATGCAGGTGCTTATTTCCTGTAGTGAGGACAGAAGTGGCCGTGTCCAGGCAGGACCAGTGACCATGTGCCAGATGTCCTGCATCCCTGTCCTGGGCTTCATCTGGGGGCGGGGATGGGAAGGGTGATGTTAGGTGTGGTCGGAAGGAGGAGACGGGGGCATTAAAGAGAAGAGTGAAAAGAAAACAGAATTGATTTCTTGTGTGTAATAGAGTTTTTCTGTCTTTTTTTTTTCTTTCCTGAAACAGCATTTGGCATATGTAATAAGACACTGTCTGAAGCCACTCCAAGGAGTTGGAACCTAATGGAAAGAATGGAATGGGGGGCAGGGCTTCATTTGAATTTCCCCCAGAGCTAACAGCTTTCCTCCCAGCGTCCCAGGGAGGGGCTCAGTGTCACCCAGCGAGGGCCACCCTGATGTCCACCCACTTGACAGCCAGTTAGGAGAGTCCACCCCTCTGGCCCACCTCCTGGAAAGTGGGCATAACTTCGGGTGGAACCTAAAACGTAAATATCCTAATTGGCATCTTATTAGTACGGGCAGAAAAGCCCATTGTTATGGAAGAGAAATCTCCCAGTCCCCTACCAATTAGTCTTTGGCTATAGGAGGCTCGTGCTCACCATATCAATGGGGGGGCTGGGGTTCTGGAGCGGGCTGCAGAAGGGGGGGACAGTAATAGGTGTGGCTGCAGAGTCCCTGAGCTGGAGAACCCCGTCCTCCTGGGGACAGTGCTCCGGCCACCCCCCGGGGAGTATCCCTACCGTGAGGACAGCTGCTGGTGGTCCAACCACAGGGAGGCTACTGTGGAGGAGAGGACACGGGTGGTGGAGGACTGTGGTGGACATTTGTTGTTTCTTTCCTTTGTGGGGCTCTGCAGCATCCGAGCCGCTTTGCTCATAGTATGGGGATTTCCCCATCATTTGAGTCTTGGTGGGAGGCAGAGTGCGCTTTCCTCTAAAGGAATGGAAAATTCCAGCTACTTGCTTTCCAAGCAGGGCTGGCGTATGCCCCAGGCTGGGCCATTCTGGCCCTCCCACCCTCAGCTGACCCACCCAGGAGGCAGGTGTTGGTGGCAGGGACAGGTGATTCCAGGGACGGCTGCTAGGGAGACTGGTGGGTGGTGCCATCCGAGGGACAGGAGTTCTATTCTGTGACCCGATTTTGCTGGCCCTCCTGGCTGCAAAGTCTATCCTCCTTTCGCGCATTTTCCAAGCCTTGTTTGTGATGCCCTTACGGATAACTGGGAGCCACTGGACATCTTTTAAATAAATTCATTTTCTGCTTAAATCTGCCAGAATCTGTTCTGTTGCTCGGAAATAGCACATCTGATTACACGATACATTTTATGGGGCAGAACAAGAGGTGAGGAGGGAAATTCAGATTTCTGGAGAGCCTGACATGGGTGAGTCCCAGGAATTGTTTCATCTGATCCTACAAAACCCTTTGAATTATTTCCTTCATTTTACAGATGAGGAAGCTGTGGGCTCAGATCCTTGGCTCACCCGCAAGTGGCAGAACTGGGTTTGAAGCCAGGTCGCAGTGCTCCACATCCGGGTTCTTGCACAGGGCCACACTGCTGCAGGTGCCTTGGCCGAGCGGAGCAGGTTTCGACCTTTTGGAACATGTCCTCCTCTGTCTGGATCATCGCCACTCATTTGGTAAGGCTTGGCAGACAGTTTTCCTGGGAAGTTCTCTAAGATCCCCCACCTCTTGATGCCCCTCCTCTCTGTTCCCACAGTGTGCAGACGTGGGGGGCTTCTCCTAGCTCGGATCCTGCTCCTCCGTAATGCTGGATGCTCATCGTCTTTTCCAGAGACTGTGAGAGACCAAGAGTGAGGTTTTATCTCACTGGGTCTTCTAGCTTTAGCATCTGACACAATGCCTCGCCCTCCTCTTGGTGCTCAATACATGCTTATCGAATGACATTAGTAATGATCCAAGTCTGGGCAGCACAGATAAAACTGAATATCCCTACAAATTTTTTCCGTACAAAAGGCACCATCTGATCCAACAGGGGGAAACCCCCTTTGGGTTTTAATGATAGAACCCAGAGGCAGGATTGATCAGTCTCTGTATAGAGCTCTTTCCTAATTAGGCTGTAAAAGGTCAAGGACCCGTTCAAGGCTCCGGGTCCCATCTATGCCTCCTTTGGCCTCAGGGCTGCTCATTAGGGGACACCTGTTGAGAGGCTAAGGCAGTGATGGCGGCTGCACCCGCCTGGTCTCCATCCTGTCCCACCCCTGGCCTTGTAGTGGGTTCATAGGCTTGGCTCTATCTACGTGATGGTAAATGCCCAGAGCGCACTCCACAGCTCCTGGTTCCCACCACCACCTCCCAAAATGACCTAGTTTGATGGACTTTTTGGGAATGTTAGTTTTAAGAAAAGATACCAGGGTAGAGATCAGCAGCCTGCAGATGGATAGTGAAGGTGGCTGGGGTGCTTCCCATCGGCTCAGCTGGGCTCCAGGCTCCCAAGTGGAGCTGTATTAATTTACAAACGCTGACTGGAAGAGACACATTGCCTGTAGGTGGTGCTGCCTCAGCCACTTGCTCCAGGAGGCCATGTTTGTACTCCGAACAACTTGGATCAGGTGAGTACTCCATAAACATGACTCGGAAGACCAGTCTGGACCACCTGTTCTGCATCAAGAGGTGGCCTTGGGCGTTAGCTCTTGCCTGAGAGAACATCCCTCCATTTCATTATAAAACTCAACTTTCTGTGGCCCAAGGTCCCCACCTGCCTGGAGCTCAACTGACTGAGGGGGGAGAAGACTGCCCTTGGATTGTTCTCATCACTAAATAATTTCCAGCCAGCTACGCAGGAGCCTCGGAACCATGCGAAGTGTTGTCTGGAGAAATCTTGCCGAGATATAACATTGAGACAACATTTAAAACCTCATTTAAGTGAACACAAAGAGAGGGCTCCTGGGTAAAAGAGACTTAATTAATCTCGTTTCTGTGTAGATACGTTTAATTAAATGTAACTCCACATTCCTTCCAAGTAGATTGGAAGGGCCGAGCAGCCTTGCTACTTGGTGGGGCTGGGTGGAGGGAGGCCAGCAGGTAGGTTCAGGCAATCTGAGATGCCATGGAGACTGGAAACCTGGGACGTGGGCCTGCCTCCTCCCTCTCACCATACCCCAGGCTAAATGTGCCTCCAAACATCGATCCACCTTCCCAATCATCTCTTGGGTGCCTCCTTGTCTCTTCATCCCACAACTTCAGCTCTAGCGCAGGCCCTTGTCATCTTTCTCCTGGATTATGACAATCATCTCCTCATCTCCTAACTGTTCTCTCTCTCCCCAATCTCAATCCCTTTCTGCCCACCCTGATTCATTCAGCTAATGACTCTTTTTAGATCCCCACTTCCATTGGGATGTGACTCCCCTGGTTATAAATTCAAAGTAACTTCTGTTTTTCTGATTAAAGGTAAGCCCTTGCTCTTGGCATGGCCAGAATATGGTATCTCAGAAGACTGGTCAGACTTAGGAGTGGCTATAGTGTCTGGAGGCTGAAATGAGGTGGGGGTGGGCCCACGAAGAAGTGTCCTGGGGAGAAATGAACCACAGTCAGGCAGGCCATACAAGTCAGTCCGAAGAGTCTGGACATCGCTGGGGAGTTTGGACCAGAAACAATGGGAACTGAGGAGACTAGAAGAGAGAGTTCCCATTGTAGGTGAAACCCGGAGAAATTCCATGAGGCCAGGACAGGTTAGCCACAGGGGATGTGTGTGGGGTAATGGGCTATCGTGGGCAGAGAGGAGGGACCAGGGTCTCCTGAAGGGTCTTCTACGCTATCATTTTTGCTCAACACCAGGTTGGATGAAGTGGATCCAGGGGAGAATTCAAAGGTTTTAGAGAATGACAGAGACGTTTGATGAATGGTCCCTGAGTCAAAATCTCCTTTCAACTCTGCTGCCATTTTGGATCGTGACATGACTAGGGAAGAAGCATGCACAATTCAAGCCCCTGAGACTTGGGGACCATTTGAGATAGGAGTTAGCCTCTCCTGACTCATCCAATAGGTATCCTGCCATGAGGGACACCTACAAGAAAAAGAAACGTGTAGACCTGAACCACATTCAGCCCCTGAAGATTGTTCCATATGGATAGGGCCACCTCTCAGCTTTATCTGTGTCTCTTGGCCCTTCTTCCCTGTTCCTCTGTAACCCTGAGGAGTCCCCGGTGACTAGGAGTAGCACCTGGGGTGGGCCCTGCCTTGAGGGGGAGAAGTGCAATCCTTAGTGGACAGATTTCTGCCTTGGCCCTGCTGCAAACCCACAGGTTTTTAACAAGCAATTCTGTTTCTCACTCACAGGCATGTTTGCTGACGAGGGTGGCAGGTCTGCTTTGGGCCATGGACTGTGTTCAGATCTGCCCCACGCGGCTCTGATTCTGGGCTCAGCAGCCTCGCAGCAGACTGCAGAAGCCCAAACCACCATGCCAACCCTCATAAGCACACTTAAGCTACTGCTCGTGGTACGTCCACTAACATTTCATTAATCCAAGCATGATGCAAGCGCAGAGCCAATCGGGTGGAGGTGTTTACCGTGCAGACTCTGAGCCATGGCAGAGTATGGAGGAAAGAACCATGGACCCATCATGTAATGCACCACGAGCGCCATCTTCCTAAAATCCGATGTCCCCGGGCCAGTAGGACTGTTCGTTTAAGTGAGTGATGTCAGGGGCTTCCGAGAGCTGGAGGGATTGGCCAGGCTGTTTTGGGTAATGGGAAGGGAAACGAAGAGCCTTAGTGTCTTGTTCAACTGCTAAGTGACCGTGAACATTTGGCAAGTCACTTGTCTCTGGGCATCAGTGTAATTATCTTGGACAAGAGAGGTGGGCAAGGTAATGTCTATGTCCTCTTAAGGTCATACCACTGGAGACTCTAAGAAGCCTGACCCTGTGATCCTACGCCACGATCTCTGAGATCCCACTGTCTGCAAGCCAGGCAAAGCCCCGGCAGAGAATGTGGGAGATGATGATTTTTGGCGGAGCCCTCCCCAGAGGGATGGTGGGGAAGAGAGGAGCCTGAGAGAAGACTCAAGTATATTTCTCTGTGCACTTCTAAAAGCCGTTAGATCAGGCTGCTCAGGGCCTGATAATTTTTCCATTAAGAGGAAATAATTTTCTGGGTCTGTTTTGGTTGTATTTATCTGCAGCTGACAGCATCAGCCGCCACAGCCGTGACATGCCGCCTGTCCCCCAGACCAGGCATGTACTTTGGGGAAAAGAGAGAGGCAGGGGTCTCTGTGTCTCCCGGCCTGGATGAAGGAAGCAGGCAGCTACCACAGGACCCTGGGATGCATCTTGGACGACCCAGCTGTGACCTCAGGTACCTCCCACTCCATTTTCTTCCTTGAAAAAGAAATGTAAACAACAGCCCAACCAAGAAACCCACCACTGTGCTATCTCCGGCCGGCCCCCACCTCCTGCCTATCGCTTCTTCTAAGCCAGCTTGACAATAACCATTCATCACGAAAAAGAAAACAAAGTACGGAGAAACAAAAACCAATCTAAGGCCGCAAATTGACGTCAAACTTTGACAAATGGACCACGAGATGGTTGTACGGTGAGCTCTTTCTGCTTTCCAGAGCAGACGGGGCTGGGCGCCTCCTGTCATACACCTTCATGGCCCCAAGTTCAACTTGGAGGTGACTACAGTGCAGGGAGCAGATCTGACTTCCCGAGGTGACATTGGGATGAGGAGGGGTGGAAGAGATCTGCGGGGAATCGTGTCAAGGGAGAGCTACCGCGGGTGCTGGAACTCCGCCCACCCACCCCCCGGGGGGGAGGGCCTGGAGGGGGCTTGATCCGGGGAGAGGGTGATGTTGGCTCCAGGCCATCCTTCTGGATCCTGTTCCCTGTGGAGCTGGCAGATTGGCTCCAGGAGAGATTGAGGAAGGAACAAATCACAGATTTTGATTCTTGGCACTTGAACGTACGAAGGGCTTTACCAAGTTCAAAGCGTTTTCAGAGGCACGATCTTACTCCAAGCAAGCCTGCGACATACACAGAGCAACCTCTGCTGTTTGCACAGCGAAGGAAAGTAAGGTGCGGGGGTGGCTGTGACTCCCGGGAGTCACACAACTTGTAAGTGACAGGGCTGGACTTGAACCTGGCTCTTTCTGGCTCCAGAGCTGATGATCTGTCTCTTCGGGAGACTTGGACTGGGCAGGAAGGAGTCTGCGGTGTCATCACAGGATCTGAATGCCTTCGTTTTGCTTTGAAGGGGAATCTCAAGGCCAGAGAGGAGAGCGGACTTAGCCAAGGCTCCATAGTTGTTGGTGGGGGTCGGGGTCCAGCCCGGTGCTCCTGATCCCCAACCAGGTGCTGGGAGTCCATGGCTGCCACGTCTCAGTGAAGACCAGGAATTCTACAGTGGGACTCCCCTGGGAAGTGGCTAGGACGATTGGTGGGGGCCAGATGGGATGTTTTGCTCCTGGGCTTTGTCCGGGGACATAGTACCTGCTGTTTGTCCCCTAGACCAGGCCTGAGGCAGCTATAGGATGACGGAAGTCTGGGATGGATGGCGATTAGCCTCCAGCTAGTAATGTCTGAAGAAGGGTTGTTCTGTCTTCTCGGGAAACCACTTTCTTCCCTCCCTTCTCCTCTTGGAATCATATACCTACTCTCCAAGTTTGTCACCCAGTGCCCTTGGCCTGTCCCAAGATGCTCAGGATTCCCTAAGGCGCTGGGCCAGATCTATCCTCTCAAGGAGCACCAGATCCTGTGGGCGTCCCCCAGCCCCCTCCGCCCAACAGCAGACATCCCCCTCTCACGATCCACGTCCTCAGGGTCTGCACCGTGTGAGAGGATCCAGCTAATCTGACAGGCTTAGTGAAGGCAGACTGCCTGGGTTCAAATCCAGGTTCCAGCACGTATTAGCCCTGTCTCCCCGGGCAAGTTAATTAACCTCTCTTAGCTTCAGTTTCCTTATCTGAGAAATGAGGATAATAATACTCACTTCGTAGGGTTATTGGGAGTTTTAAATGAATTTGTGTAAAGAATTTAGCACAATGCCTGAAGCATAATAAACATTCAATAAATGTTAGTTATTTTTAGTTTTTAAACCTATTCATGCTCCTGTCTTGGTGGAGGCTAATGACTCACTCCAAAGTTAAAATAGACGTGTCTTTACCAAGATCTAATTGAGGAAAGGGCTTAACCAGGGAGGCATGGAGACTTTAGCCCCCAAGTCCCACTCCTCCATGGGGAGACCCCTCCTGAGTGGTAGAATCTTCTAGCTAACCCCCTCAGGGCACATCACAGGACCCAGACATGGATCATGAGTTGGACATCTGGATCTGTTTGCCACAATCCCCATTTGAACTGGGGCTCCCACGCCTCAGCTGAAGCCCAGAGCAAAGGATTGTAGAAACCATAGCCAGGTGACCAAGGGGACGCAGGTCGGGGAGTAAAGCTCGAAGGGGCAGCAGGTCCCGGGGGCCTGGGTGCCACCTCAGCAGGGCAGATGGGACACAGGTGAGCTTTGCAATTGGATGACTGGGACCCCAGGATTGCCCCCCTGCCCCCTCTATTAATGGTGTGATCTTGGAGAAGCTATTCACTTTCACTGAGCTTCTCTTTCCTCGCTGGGACAAAATCAAACTAGATCATGTAGATAGAAAGCACTTTGGAAACGACATGCTAATGTTTTTTTATGGTTTGTTGGTTTGTTGGTTTGCATAGCTGTCATTTGAAGTCAAGTAACTTCAGATTTGGAAAATCTAAACTCTAATGCTCATGGACTCTGTGGCCCTGCTCTTGCCCGAGCTGTGTGCAGAGCAGAGATCCCTAGAAGGACACCCAAGCGTGTGGGGGGAGGCGGGGGAGAGGCAGCTGAGGACAGAGTGTCACAGGTGCCGGAGGGGAGGGGGCTCAGTGCCGGAGGCTTCGTGAGGAATGAAGGTGAAGGTGAGTCTGGGTTCACAGCAGCCCCTGGGAACTGCGTCTCTGTCTCCCTTGGGCAGCCTGGTTTTTCTCTCTCAGCATTTTGGCTTTTCTCTGTGCATCTGCTCTGTTTTCTCTCCAGTCAGCTGGTGCTGCTTACTCACCATTTCTAGCCACCTGTAATTTCAACTGGTTGCACCCATGCCTCCCAGTCTTGTCTCTACACAAACTTTCTGCTCTACTACCCGCTAGCACCAATGGCAGTTTCCCTCTGAATGTCTTTGCTCAAACCCCAGGAAGAATCCGATTCTTTTTAACCCCTCAGGCCATAGATCACTAGGCACACTATGGGTCAGTGTCTCGTAGGTCGCAGACCCACCCCGTCATCTGCTGGTGCAAGAGTGGTGGAGTAGGGCTGATCCACATTTTTGGAGCTCCATCTAGTTCTTGCCTTGCAGTGACCCCCACCTCGGGGCTACCTGTTCCAGCCCCATGGAGGGTAATGTGTGCCCTGACCCAAACGCAGGAAGGCTCGTTCTGATCCTCCCTAAAGTGGCGCACAGAAGGATCCACTTTAGGTAACTACCCTGTGATTGCACCACCATGCCCCTCGTTCCATAAAAGCTGGGGGCTAAGGTGTGGACCGGGCAAAGAGGAGCTGCGGAAAATGGCCGAGTACCGGTTGGATCATCGTTCGTCAGCTCTCTCGCTGTAAGTCACCCTGCGTAAGACTGTGTGCACAGTGTGGAGTGGTTTGCTTTGTTTTTTCGGTCCTGAAGTGCCTTGTCAGGCTGGAGGAGCTTTACAGACCATCCTGCACCTTCTGCCAAGTGGGCTGACCAGGCAGGAGGCCGAGGCAAGCACGGGTACAGGGTGCCGTGGGGCAGAATCCCTGGCTGGCCAGCCACCGCCATGTGGGGAGACCTGGCCGGGCCTCTGGAGCATTTCGGGCCAGTGTGTGAATACAGGGACGCCCCAAGAATGCCCGAGGGGTTGTTAGATGTCTTATCGGAAGCGGTAGGGAGGAGGAAATGTGGAAGGGAAATGAACAAGCTCTTGGAGTAGTAGCTTGGCCGTTGATCTGAGCTCTACAGACACCGTAGAAAGGGAGTTACGAATAAGGAGAGAGATGGAACACACCGGAGAAGCGTTGCTTTGGAGAGGGTTGTGCGGGGTGCACGTTCCTCTAGTACGTTGTGTCCAGGGGGGTACAATGGCAGGAGGAATGCTTGGAAGTCATGGCGAAGATGCACGGATGTAAGCTCCTGTGCATTCTATCTCGGGAGAGCTGGGACCCTGAGGGACAGGATCCCTGGGACATGACTCCTCTGATGAGGACCTTATTACAGAAGAGGAAAAAGATCTATCCACACTCTTTGATGCAAACTAAGGCTCAGGCTACTTGTGAGCCTGGAAATGACCAAGGGGAGGTTCCCACTGGTCAGAAGGTAACCTTGAGGGACGTTCTGCCACCGAACTTGTGCAGCTCCTCAGCTGCTTTAAAGGGAGGTGGGGGGTGTTTCAACTGGGGGATCCTGGGGGAGATGGGATTGTGTTGGATGGGTTTGGGATGTTGGGCTTGACCTCGGTTACACTTCTCCATCTGCCTTGCAACCAAGGTTACGTGCTGTAGGTGTGGGGCTTAGAGAATTTGATTGATTGGATAAACAGTAGCATTGAGATAACCTGGTCTAGCGAGGGGGATGTGCCCTCCTCTTCCCCCATCTCCGTTGTTAGGCTGGACCTCTATGGAAGAACTACACGAAATTGTGTGTGAACTGGGGATGAAACATGCCATGTATGCCCAGCATCTTAGAGGCCCAGGCGAAGAATTTCTTTCCTCTGATAGGAAAGACCATATCTCATGGTCCCCGGGGACATGGTTTGGGACTTGAGTATCTGTCCTCACCCCTGTGGCTAGTTGGCCCACTGTTACAGTGGCCACTATGGTGGCTGACTTAAGTGGAATCGAAGGAATCCATCATAAGGGAAACAGACGGGTTGGAAAACAGGAAAACAAAGGATCCTGCCAACAATAAACTGGAGGAAAAGGGGCCCACAGAGGTCTCTCGTACACAATGGTGATAAGATCTAAAGTCTTCTGGGACCCCGAGAGAAAATCTAGGTAACCCAATTCAGTCTCGTTAAGTCTATGGAAGTTGTTGCTTAAGGGAAAGCAGGTGACTCACTTGAAAGAAGGCTCAAAAAAGTCAGGTTTGTTGCAAAAGGGCCCTCTGCTAATGGAGGAATCTCAGGGATGGATACCACGACCCCTAGAGACTGGGGGTTAGGTCAACATGGCCCTTTAGTTTGTGCAGTAGGGGGCAATCGGAAGCCCTGTGCAGAATTCACCATTTATTGGTCTCCCACTAACAGACTGTATTGGTTTCTAATAGACACTGGAGCTGAATGCACAGTTATATATGGAGAATTCTTGAAATATCAGAGAGGCAAACTCTCAAGACAAACCAATCTCTGCCTACGTACGTGCAGGCTCCCTCCCCACTGTTTCCCAGTGCATATTTCCCCCATCCTGAGTGTGTTTTGGGCAGAGAGATTTTACAGGATCTGGATCTAACTAAGGTGAATTCAGGTTGCATAACCGAGTAGTGAAATCCGTCATCGGGGGTCACCCAAAATGAGAGTCCACACAGCTGCTGGTTCCCGTAGAGTAATAAATGTAAAACCGTATAACCCATGGGGAGTGGGGGCATGGCAAAATTCCTGCCATCTTGAGAGAATTAGAAAAGGTGGGGGTAATCAGGCCTGCTCAAAGCCCATTCAGTAGTCTCGTTTGGCCTATGGAGAAATCTGGGACCTGGCCAATGACAACAGCTTATAGGAAACTCAGAATTATCCCCCCCCCCCGCCATCCCGCCATGCCATGGTACCTAATGCAGCTTTATTGTGAGGTCTTAATGGATGCTGTGACTTTTCTCTATCCTTGTGTACCGGACCCACAAAATGTGGAATAAGATGCTAAGACTGTATGAATGTCAAAATAATGGATGGGAACTCAACTTCCTACTAGGGAGGATCTGCAGTGGGACGCGAAGCAACTTCATTCCTCAAATCCCGATCCAGGCCCCTACTCCGCAGAAGTAGCTAGAGCCATCCTCGCCCTCTCCCTCAAGAACGAGGACCAGTGAAAAGCCAGGGGTGGTACTGGTTAGTCCATCGCTGTTTCTATTGCTGCTGTGCTGGAACAATCTCCTCCCACTATCTGGCTCTAGGGTCCTCACAGAGGAAAGGTGTGTGAAGACTATGGGCCATAAGGATGCTGGGGGTGGAGGGTAGGAGGGCTGACAACACTGACCCCAGCTTCAGCCTTCCATCCTGTTCTTGCCCCACAGTGACCTCCCACGGGGCTACGTGTTCTGGGCCCCGTGGACATTAATGTGTGCCCTGACCCAAATGTAAGGAGGCTTGTTCTCATTTTCCCTAAAGTGGCGCACAGAAGACCCCACTTTAGGTAACTCGTAGGGGTGGCCAATGCGCAGAAGGCCCCACTTCAGATAATTACCCTGTGACCTCACCACCATGCCCCTCACTCCATAAAAGCTGTAAGTTATGGTCCAGATGGGGGGGGGGATGGGGGCAGAGGATGGCCAAGTACCACCTGGGTCATCTGTCCACTTGGTCTGCCCCTCCATCAGGAAGTTTCTCTGAATAAAATTCTGAACATGGTATGGAGGGGCTTGCTTTGTTTTTTGGTCTTAGAGTACCTCCTCCATCTGGAGGATGCTTTCCTGACCCTCTTTCACATTCTAACAAGTGGGGTCTTGTGCTACTTACCTGATGAGGGTTTAGGGGGGCAGGTTCCCTTAGAATGGGATGTAGATGGGTTAAGAAGTGTTTGGTGATCCTAGGACATGTAGGCAAGTCACAGTGTCTCAACAAACTCTCCAGGTTCCTCATTTGGAAAGCAGGTGGTTACGGAGCTTAAACAAGTCTGTGAAAGTGCCCACCATAATCTGACCCCTTCTCTCCAACCCCTTCGTCACTTTCTTAACTCTGCCCTTTATCTCTTACCTGGACTAATCCAGAAATTCAACTAGACTCTTGGCCCCCAATTCTGCCCCTACCCCCCATTGGATCAAATCAATTTCCCATGGAATTGCCTAAAATGTAGATTTGAAAAAATAAACTAATAAAAACATGTAGATTTGAAGAACCTCAAGATCAAGTGCTGGTGAGGCCGTGACGATATAGGCATCTTATATTTTACTGATGGGAAGTATATCCCTACAGTTCTAGGGAAAAGTGAGGTAGCAATATCAAAACTGTAAACACCATAACCCTTGATTTTTGCATTCCCACTTTTGGCAAGCCAGTGGAAATAAAAACACCCCTACATGATACTACATGGAGGTGGCCATTGTAGCATTCTCTTAGGTGTCCATAGAATTGCAAATAGCCTAAATATTCTACAATAAGTGGTTAAATAAACTATAGCCACACACTGGAAAGTGATACACACACTTTAATGAATGAGTTCCATATCAATTGACTAGGAAGTACACCATGAGAGAAGCAGCTCGCTTAGTAAAAGGTAGGATGTATTTTTGAAAAAACAATTAGTACATAGTGGCATAGAGGTGCATGTGTTCATAGTTGCTTGATGAACATGGAGAACAGGTGTAGAAAATTCCTGCCTGGGGCAGGTGTCTCAGTCCTCATAAGCCTCAGAATCACCAGAAGGGTTTATAGCAGATTGCATTTTTTTCTTCCCATTTTTAAAAAATTGAGACTGATTGACCTCTAACCTGAGTTTCAGGTGTGTAACATCATTGATAATGTGGTGATCATTTTACAACAGATGTAACTATGGTAATGGGTGGTAAGATTTAAAACTTTTTTCTTGTGATGAGCCCTTTTAAGACCCCTCTCAGCAACTTTCAAATCTACACTACAGTATTAAGCATAATCAGATGGCATTTCTAACAGGCACCCAGATGTAGGTCATGCTGCTGTTCCAGGGAACACTCTTTGAGAACCACCTGTACAGAGGTGTAACAGAACTGGGGTGGGAGAAATTATGAAGGTTTTCTTTTTATAACTTCACAATTTTTCACTGGTCTTAGCACACTTACATAACTTTCCAGTTTTGAGGAATACAGTAAATGGGGGGGGGGGAATCCTAAAAAGGAAGAGATTTGCTTAGTCCAAGTCCTTCCATTTCTAATACCCTTGAGTGCCTCCCTGTTGCACACGGAATAAAGTCCAAGCTCCTCAGCGTGGTGTCAGGGCCTCTTGGGATTGGGTCCCTGCCTATGCCCTCTTGACCCCCAAGCAGTCTGGTAGAACGTGGCCAGTCTACTCTGCACTGCACAAAGGTGCCCACCACTCCTGAGCGTGCTCGCTGTTGCACACGGCCAGGCCTCGCTTGTGTAGTTGCCTTTGTAAGTGTCTCAGAGGCAGGACTGACTTGTCCTTGGATCCCCAACGTGAAGCGCAGTTCTGCGCAGATATAGTAGGTGCTCACTAAAGCTTGTTGCATGGAAGACCAATGCATGAACAGTAGGCATCCAAAGCAAGCTGCTGAATGGGAACCACCTCTCCGGGGCTGGCCCTCTCTGCCAAGCACTTTTTCCCAAGGGGCTGGGTGGTGTCTATGGTTCCCAGGTGCTGTGCATTAAGGAGATGCTGATAAGAGCAAACACCAGGCAGAATGGGCAGGTGTGGGCTGAGCAGACTGGGCTCCAGCCCCACCTGCTTTTCCTTGAAACTCTTCAGCCCCTCCTCAATCTTCCTGAACCCACTCAGTCTAAGTGGGTAATGGTAGAGGGAGGATCGAGGGCGTAGGGAGGTCCCAGCATGTGATTTCACAGGGGGCCGCATCATTATGCTAATTTTTCCTTGGAGCAAGAGTGTGTGTGAATGCATGGGTGCCCGGGGATGTACGTGTGTGGGCATGCATGAGCTCCTCTATAATTAAACCTCCTATTTGTGTGGTACTTTACAGTTTATAAAGTGTTTATGTCCATGATCCCATTAAGTCCCCCATGAAACCCTGTGACTTATGCAAGCTATTATCATTTCTGTTCTTCTAATGAAGGAAAATAAGGCTCAGGGAGTTAAGTGCCTTGTTCAGGATTACGCCTTGAGGATGCGCGGCCTCAAGGGACCCAATTCAAGAGGTCCTCCTTCCAGGGACCCAATCACCCCTCTTGCAATGGTGCTGCTCCAGCGTCCTCCTGCCCTATTAAGCTCATGACTCATGATGGTTGTGGAATTCTGTGATCTAAATATATTTGCTCTTTGACGCTGGTTCCTGACAGAGCTTCTAAATCCTTTGGAATGTCCTAGGTCCTAAAAATGTCTTTGTCTGCTAATGAGATTACTGGTGTCAGGGAGTCCCCAGATAGCTTCAGGATGGTGACTGGTTTCTTTTTTAAGATTTATTTATTTTAGAGCAAGAGGGTGTGCGAGTGGGGGGAAGGGGCAGAGGTAGAGAGAGACTCCTCAAGCAGACTCCCCACTGAGCACGCAGCCCGATGTGGGGCTCGATCCCACAACCCCGAGATCATGACCCGAGCCGAAATCAAGAGTTGGCCGCTCAACCAGCTAAGCCATCTAGGTGCCCCAAGATGGCGACTAGTTTCTGGAAGACCATGGCATGATTTGAAGGCCAGAACTTTCAGCCCCACCCCCACCTCCAGGGAGAGGGAAGGGGCCGTGGAGTTAGTCAGGGATCATGCAAAGCCCTGAAGGGCAGAGTTCAGAAAGCTCCAAGTTGATGAACACATCCATCTGCTGGGAGAGTGGCACACCCCAACTCCATGGGGACAGAAGCTGCTGCACCTGGGACCCTTCCAGAGCACCCTCCTCCCCCCGTGTGCTTCTTCATCTGGTGGTTCATCCGTCTCCTTTATTGTGTCTTACTAGCTGTGGGCTTTGGGGCAGGTGACTTAACCTCTCTGTGCCTCAGTCACTCTCTGACGTGGGATCAGTAGAATCTACCTCCCGGGGTTGCTGGAGGTATTAAATGAGGAAATCTCTATAACGTGCTCTATAGAATGTCCCGTACATAGTGAGCCCACAATGACAATTGTTCCAGACGATGCAGTCAGAGGGAGGCTCACAGAAGAGGGGCCTCTGGAACTGGGTCTCTCTGGGTCTGACTGAGTCTCTGTGGCCTTAATTGCTCATTCAGATGTTCAGAGAAGAGGGCCAGCCTCCTACGGGTGCTGGGACAACTTAATAGAGGAGGTTGGGGGATGATCTAAGAGGAGAGGGTGCAGAGTGACATAGACAGAAAGTGTAGTACTCGGCCCAGCAGCTACCATTCAAGGAGAGGCTGAGTGGACTGGGAGACGCTGGCCCCTTCGAGGCTGGAGGATGGGACCCGCCGTAAGTGTACAACCCCATATGTCCTCTTCAGTCTTTCAGACTCTGATACACTTCTAGCATCCGCCTTAGTATCTGCTGTGGCCTGCATGTTTCTGTCCCCACAAAACTCCTATATTGAATCTCAACCCTCAGGAAGTAATTAAGTCATGAGGGTGGAGCCCTCATGAAGGGTTAGTGCCCTTCTATAAGGCACTCTAGAAAGCTCCCTGCCCCTTCCACCATGTGAGGATATGGTAGAAGTCAGTCTATGAACCAGGAGGTGGACCCTCCCCAAACACCAGATGTGTTGGCATCTTGACCTTAGACTTCCCAGATTCCAGAACTAACATTTCTGTTGCTTGTAAGCCATCGAGTCTGATTTTTTTTTTTAAATAGCGACTGGAATTGACTGAGACACTCTCCTTTTCCTCTTTCTTTCAGTCTCTGGCTCTTTAGAAGAGGCTGGTGGAAGAAGCCAGGGTTTTAAAGCTAGGTAATCTGGTTGGATCCTGCCTTCCCTACTAACTAGCTGTATGATCTTAGACTGGTCCCTTAGCTTCTCTGGGACCTATTTTCCTCTTGAGTGAAGTGTGGATGATGGTAATAGTACCAAACACAAGTTTATTGTAAGGATTAATAGGATAAGGCCCCGAGCCTGGCACCTGGAAGCTAGGTGATGAATTTGAGTTCTCTTCCCTCCTGAACATGACTCTGCTTTCTAGCCCCTCTCACCAGATCTCAGAACGATCGTCCACCCGTGGAAAACTGAAGGATCGTACCTGTGTTTATATGCACTTATCTTTCCTTTTCAAAATGTGTAGGGAACTAAATACAGCTAGGAGCAGCCCCCTTCCAGGGTTGCGACCACAGGGACGAATTGGTGGTAGACAACAGGAGAGCAGAAGGGAGGGTTCTCAAGGCAGCCCCATCAACTCCCTCCTGTCTACCTTCACAAGATCGTTCTAGAACCTTCAGATCATCTTTGGACTCCTTTTTTACCCTTCTCCTAGATTCAATTTGCTATTCTCGCTACAGATATTTGAGTGCCTACTATGTGCTAGACACTTCTACATCCTTTGCTTCAAACACCTTCCTGCGACTTTGCCTGAAGGCGACCCTCTGTTTATTGAATGCCTACAACTTAAGCCAGGCTCACTGTGTTGGGTGGCTCCTCCTATCCTCTCTGTTCTCACAACCACAAAGGAGGGATGATCTAATATCCCCGTTTTGCAAGCAGGGGTCCTGGGGATCAGTGAGGCTAAAGGGGCTCCCTGGCACCCCACAGCTAGTGAGTCAGGGAGCTAGAATTCAAACACATAGTGGCCTTGTCTCATGCTAGGACTATTGCAGTAGCATCCCCACCCTTCCCTGTCCTCCTCACGCTTTTCTCACGTACCTTTCTGACCCTGTCTTCTGGTGCTTGCCTCAGTCCCCAGCTGGAGCCATAGCTTTCCAAGCAGCCCTGTGCTTTGCACATGCAAGTCGGAGTCCCTTTTCTGAACAGCAAAATCAACACTCCCTTCCTCTGTGAGGCCTCTCCTGACCCCTGGGGACAGAATCAATAGTTCTATTTGCTGTTCCCATAGCACTTGCCTCTGATTCTACCATATCCCCCATCCTATAGATTATGGTAATTTGTTCTTTTGCATTCCTGGCTGAGTCTTCTCCTTGTGTTTCCAGTGTCTTGTGCAGTCAGGGTATGGCACATAGAATGTTCTAGATGGGTTTGAGCGGAGTTAGCCAAACTACCAGAGCTATCCCCCTACACACTCCCCACCTGGGTCTGCTTTCTGGGCACTGCTCTTTGTGAGACCCATGCCCACGCACACCCCCTCCAGACCTCCCCTGGGTTTCATTCTTTCAGGAGCATTTGACCGAGAGCCAGGAGTCCTGTCCCAGGTCTTGGCCCCACTGTCACCTTACTCAGTGATTGTGGCAGGTCTCTGGGCTCTTGAGGTCTCTCTTGCCCTGCCACTCCCCATCCCTCTGAGCACCTCCTCACCACTGAAAGAAGCAGCTGGAGAATGTACCCTGGCTCCCGAGGAATTCCTGTGGGGAGGGATGGGGTAGGAATTGTCCAGATGGGTGAATGCTGGCCAGGTGCAGATGCGGAAGTAAGCACCATCCCAAGGGTAAGATGCCAATCACAAGGGACAACATCCTCCAGAGAGCAGGTCTTTGTGCCACCTCCGGAGGGCTGCAGGCTTTTTCTGCAGATAGGAAGAAGAACCTTCCACTCCACCGGCCCTCCAGGGCTGGGGTGAGGACGGTGAGCTCACATTCACTGAGCACTTTCCCTGGGCTTTGTAAACACCGTTAGGACAAACCCTCAATGCCCCGAGGGTGGTCACATCATCACCCTCTCCTCCCTGAAGAGAGAAAGGAGCTTGTGAGGGGCATGTGTGCGGTCACCAGAGAGCAAGCTAGTGGGGGTAGGATTTGCACCCCTCTCTGAGGAAAGGCCTAGGGCCCAACAATCTGACATGCCTGAGGATGGCTGCTAGGGTCCCTGACAGGAGCCTAAACCGAGCAGTGGGGAGGAAAGTGCTCTCTGCTGGTTTCACCCAACCTTCTGAGCTTTGCTTTAGAACCACACTCTTCCTAGCTGGCTGCCCATTGCGTGCTGCCTGACTTTGTCCCCAACAAAGATTTGCCTCTCCCTGGGCAACTTCTCCTGCCCTTCCAGCCCCTTGTCCCCAGCTCCTTTCTAGTGGCTGTGGACCAAGACTCTCCCCTGACCAAACTTTGATCAGGCCCCTCTGTGTGTTCTTGTCTCCTAGGCCGTGACCTTGGCCTTCTGAGCGTGCCCTTGCAGAGTCCAGTTGCAGCCAGGATCCTGCTATGCCAGTTTAGAGAGAGCCCCCCCCCCCAATATCTGCTCATCCAGGCCTGCCTTCAGCAAGAACACGCCCCGTCCCCCACTGTGATGTCTCTCTTGGCAATTTTCTACCTACTGCTGACCCCCTTACTCTGCTCCTTGGCTGTACCTCCGAGTCTCTCTCCACTATCCTGATAGTCCTGATTAAAGTCTTCCTCCTTGTTCTAACGAGTGTCAGGATACTTTTTTTTCTTTCGCACTGCCCCCACATCCTGAGCATGGGCAGAGGCAGAGACGAGCAAAAGTAAGTGAGTCATCTCACACCTTCCCACCCTCGTCTGTCTTTGGTCCCGACTGGCAGAGTTGAGTAGGAGGTGCTGCAGTAATCAGGGTGGGGCTCGGAGCCTCAGGACCCCTGAAGTGAGCGGGCAGGGCAAGAATGAGCTGCCCCCTGAAGAACAGGCTGCCTCGGGGCGGGTGTCTCCCTGGTAACGAGCTGCCAGTCTGCGTAGTAAATCTGGATTTTCCCATGTACTCTCATGTACAAGGAATAGCATACTACTCTATTTCCTTTTGGAGTAAATGAAATCTGACCTTGGGGTCCCCTTCCACCAGGTTGGCAGAGATTCTTTCCGACCCTTTCTCTTGGGCTAAGGTCCTACACAGAGCAGGCATTGGTCTTCGGTCCCCACTGGTACCATTACCAGACCTACATGACCCTGGAGTCGGGGAGGGGGGGCGGGGGAGGGTTGCGTTGCCTTTGTAACAGATTAGAGATTAGGAGGGTTATCTTGCTGAGGTTCTGCGGACACAATAAGCCATTACCTCCGAGACCTTCTCCCCTGACGGGTCTTAGAAATTCCTCTACTTCCCGGGTCTCCAAGGAGCCCTCTTTCTTACCTTCTCTGGGAAGGCCTGCTGTAATCCATCCAAGAAACCAAGGATGGACTTTGTCTTCTCGTAACCTCTGCCTCCGAGCAGGCTCTGGAACAGGTGGATAGCCTTCATAGGAGGAGTACTACCTACATTTTCCCCTCCCGGTACACCTCCGGCCACCCCCAAGGGCTTGGCCAAGGCTTAACCAACTCTGTGTATTTGTTTATAGAATTTGAAATGGAGAAAGGGTCCAGAGCGAAGATGAGAATGATAAAACTCCTGCTGGGGCCGAACCAGCGCCCTGTCCCCCCGCCTGTCTTCGGATGCCAGTATGCACTGGGGACTTTCTGCAGGGGAGGGAGTCCTGCGTGCACCTCTTGGTTGTGTCCATGCAGGGGGCCTGCGAGGGTTCGCCCGCCCAGCACGCGCAGGGGCCGTGCAGGGCATGCAGAGGATGCATAGGAGGGCTGGGAGGGAGTGGCTGGCTGCCCACCCACCTTGAACACACTATGCTAATGAATGAGGCATCACAATGCCAGTCCCCTCGGGGCTCAGATCACATCTCCATTAATACACTCCTGGAGTTCATTGTGATTGGCATCGCTACAATAAACAGTAAATGAGTGAATAATAATTGGCCATCTATTTGAAAGTGTTACTGAGGTTGCCATGGAAATCACAACTTTTATTAAGCTGCAGCTGCTGGGACTGAGGGGGTGGGAGCGGGGCCTCCCCGAGCACCCTGTGGGGGGTCTGACCTGCTCCGTGACCTTTCCCAGAATCTCTAGAGTACAGGGGCCAGATCTGGGGGCACAGCCTTTTTTTTTTTTTTTTTTTTTTTTAAACCATTTACCTTCTCTGGGCATTTGGAAGGGCTCCTTTAATCCCCAACTAGCAATGAAAAGGTCTTCCTCCTGTCTTTTCCTCAAATCCTTAAGGAACGAGGTAGGGGACAATGTTTCATTTTTGCCCTGAGCATTACCCCGCCCCCAGCCCCCAGCTAATAGTAAAAATGAAAATGAGAAAAATTCTAAAAACTAAAACTCATTTTAGGGGCAAAAATTATATTCATTTTATTTTAGAATGATTAAAATCTTTCAGCTAAGGTGCTATTATCCTGTCTTTATTATTCCTTTCCCTACCCACCCTCTACCAGTGAATTCTAAATCCCTCTATGCAAGGAAGAGATTTTAATGTGAAACCACCTAGAATATCAGATCATTGTAATTCCCGTCCATCAGGAGCAAGCCGTGCTGTATCAAATGTAAGAGTATAAGACACTTTTTCTGCATCCGGGGGGCGTATCATTTCACACACATACAGAAAAGAGATTCAGGACTTCTTTGCTTTTGAGTCTTGCTGAATTCTGATCTCTGTGCCAAAGGATGGAGAGTGAAGGACCACGGAGAGACCAGGAACCCCTCCTTCATTTCCGTGGACTTTTAAAACCAGTAGCTTATCGTTACACCTGCTCAGACCTCTCTACCTGCCGGAGCCGGAGCCGTCAGGCTGGGAGATACTCACAAAGCAGGGAAATATTAACTTGAAAATATCTTTTTCCTACAAAAGGTATAGGTCATATTTTCTGTAGTTTATTTCAAAATACTTCAGTGTAGAGTGTGAGCAGAGTTGCCAAATTTAGCAAATAAAAATACAGAACACAGAGTTAAATGTGACTCTCCGACAAACACCAAATATTTCCTAGTAGAAGAATGTCCCAAGTACTATATGTTTTATCTGCCAACCCTAACAGGGAGCTATCCTTTTGATCAGAATTCTGGGGGGGGGGGGGGGGGGCGATTAGTCACCCTGTGAAGAATCTTGATCAGGGAATACATACTTCAGGGGTGGGATAGTTGATATTTGAAAGCCCTCAAGCAGAAACCACACTCTCTGGGCAGCGATAGCAAGACTTTCAGCTGTTTTTCTCTTATCAACACCAGAGGCTTTGCTAATTAGCATGATGGTTGTTAGAAATGGTTTTCTTTGAAACAAGTAGGGTTTGAAATCCATATATTGGCCAGAACATCCTACAGGAACCCACCCTGCCCTGTATGGGCATAAATTTACCAAGTCCAACGGTAGCATGTGTTCTTTGGAATAGCACCCCAAGATTCTAAGCCAGTTCTATTTATAACCACTACTCGGAATTTCAAAGCCTGACTCCTAACCCACCACTAGAATATTGCCGTATCTCCACGCAATATGTTCCCGCAGTGCCTCCAAGTTCAGAGGCTGCAACTTCATTGTTTATTGGAAAGACCATTTGCTTGAGGCCAGCTTGCTAATAAATATTTGTATGCACGAGAGAGTCTGGCCTGAAAGTTGTGTTTATTGTAACATCCCCCTTGGGAATGAGAGCATGGCCCTCAACTATCTACAGAAGGTATCAAATTGGTTTAGGGTGGTTCATAACAGAATCTTGCAGTAGCCAGGGCCAAGCTTTGGTTCTTGGTGTGTGAATAAGAAATGGAGGATGTGGAAGAAGCAGGAAGGGTTGAAAGGAAGAGCTGACGGATCCCTTGGGAGCAAAAATTACATTCAAGGAAACTTTTGTGGGTTACCGTTTTAACCATTTTTAGATGTACGATTCAGGGACATTAATTCACAGTGTTGTGGCAACCTTTCTCATCATCCCAAACTGAAACTCTGTCTCCGTTAAACAAAAACTCCTCACCCACTCCTCCCTAGCCCCTGACAACCTCCATTCTTCTTCCTCTGCATTTGCCTGCCCCGTGTACCTTGTGTGAGTGCAATCATGCAATATTTAACTATTTGTGTCTGGCTTATTTCCCTTAGCATACTGTTCTCAAGTTTCATCCGTGTTGCAGCCCGTATTAGAATTTGGTTCCTTTTGGAGGCTGAATGATAGACCATTGTATGAACATAGCACATTTTGTCAATCCATTTATCCGCTGATGGGCATTTGGTCAGGGAATCTCTCTGACCAGGAGTGAGTGTGGGATTTGGGGCCCGAAGACAAGCCTGAGCTCTGCTGTTCCTGTGTGACTGTGGGTAAGTTGCTCAGCTTCTCTCAGTGACCTTTTCCTTGTTTTTAAATGCAAACACCTTTTTCTACTTTTGTTGTGAAAATCAAAGTAATGTATGTCAAGGAGACTTATAAAGTGAAGGACCATGTTGCATATTACTTAGGTTCTTGTCCTTATTATAGGTATTAGAAAATGCCAAGAAACAAGACCTTTTCCCATTTTATTCCAATGCCGGTGATTTCTTCTGTTCTCAAGGTTTTGCCTATTTCTCAAATGCCATTGAATACAAACACCTTGAGGCTCAGTATCTTGTAGCTCAATTTATTACAAAACTTTGAAATATTTAAAGGTAAATTCAATTAGTAAAAGTGTAATTACTGCCTGAATAAACTATACGTTAAATTTTAATATGCCAAAGAGGATCATTTTATGAGCAGAACAAGCTCTATGTTATACATTTTTAATGCTCCTAAACTAACAAAGTGACATGCTATCTATAAAAGGCACTAAAAAAATTATCTTGTTCATTTCACCCACCCTACCCCGAATCTCCATCCTGTCCTCAGCCAGAACAAATGAACCCATTTTATTCATTGGCTTCAACAGTTCCAGGCATCTTGCATGTTTAATTGTGCCCATACTTGGCAGGTTCACTAGTCCAACCTGGCCAACTGGAAGAAAGGAGCTATAAGGGGTTAGGACCCAGGGTTCATAGGAGAAGGGAGGAGAAGACATTTGCAAAGAAGCTGCACTTTGCACCAAGTCACTAGCCCGCAGCCACACAGTTGAACTGACCTCTGCTCAGCGTTGGTCCTGGACTTGAGTTCTCGTAGGTGCTTGCGTGCGTGCCTAGTGCATTGGAGGGCACAGGGGCTCACTCTGTGGGGTGGGACCAAGCAGGTGGGGCCTGGTCGGAGTCGTCTTCAAGGATGCCAGGGGACTCTGCAGCTGCCTGTTTCCCGGCACACGCCCGGGGCCTCAGGCACTTGCCGACAGCCTTGAACCTGGGCCAGCCTAGCGGAAAAGGCAAGAGAGGAAAGAAAAGATGGAGTGTGTACCCACAAAGCAGCTCCACCCTTGCCCATCCACGCTGCCTAATTTTCAGCTGGGCTTCCAGCTCGCCCGAGACATGAGGCCCCGAGTTGGACAAGCTCTCACCCGCAGGTTCCCAGACACTTGGAGGGCCAGTGATTACCCGGTAATTACCCCGTTTATTGCCTCATTACAGGTGACCACCTTTTGGCAGGCATTTCCCTGGAAGGGCCCCTTCCCGGCACCGGGTTCTCAGTGCCGGCAAGGAAACAGGCAGGCCTGCTGGGCCCTGCTGCTGCAACCATGCTAAATTGTGCTCCCCAAGTCTCCCTCCCACCACCACTCGCCCCTCCCTGGCTTGCCATGGCTTGGCCCTGCTCCAAGGCCCCCCTCCTCCACTTGCACTCATGGTTGGCGGGGGCCCACGGGTCACCCCAGAGCAACTCCCTCCCACTCGGCGTCAGGCCGGCTCCCAGTTCCTGCCCTGTCACAATGGCGAAGGCCCTGCCAGAGTCTTGGGGTCTGGTCCTCCCCCTGGACCTCCCCTGACCCCCCGCCTCTCACACACCGTGGCTGCAGGTGCTTGGTGCAAAGGGCCTGTCTAGTGTCCCGTAGATTCCAGGCAGCTTGACCCCTTCCCAGTTCTGCCTGATTGATGTTCTCACCCTGGGCAGCTGTGAACACCCCTCACACTGTGGTGAGCGGAACTTCGGGGCCTGCCACTTGGAGAGCAGGCATTTAGGATGGGGGAGCGGGATATGCCGAAGCTCGTACCTTCCAAATAAGTTACCTGCAAAATTGACTTGGTCAGAGGACAGTGGGGCTGGAAAAGAGAACTCGGGAGTTTTTATTTTTTTACAGAATACAAAGGAGTAAATTTTTTTTTTTTTTTTTGAGGATGGGGTGGGATGGGGATTGGCATGGATTCATGGCCAATAGCTCTGGGGGGACCTTGGGGCTCATCTAGTCCATCCCCTTATTTTATAATGGAAAGCTAGAAGACTGCAGCCAAGCGGTGACACATCCTCAGCAGATCACTAGGGACCCAGTCCCTTGGCTGCTGGTCCAGGGATACCCCCTCTGTGGGCAGCGTCCTATTTGCATCTTCCAGTCCATTGCTTTCGCGTGCTTGTCCCTGCCTCCCCTGCTGTGACATTTGAGGTCGCCTTGTCTAACTATGGCTTGTGAAAAATCTGGGACTCTCTTCTGACCACCAGCCCGGGACCTCACGTGGTGGCTGGCCTGGGCCTCCATGATCCCCCTGCCTTCAACAGTTTTTTTTTCCCCCCCTTGAGCCTGGGGCACCAAAGGCCTCCCATTCTCTCACAGATCCCCGCCCTGGCCTGGCAGGACACCCCAAGGGCTTCTTGTCCATTCACCTCCCTGAGCATGTCCTCCTTTCCCACACTTCCAGAAAGAGCCATCTTGCCTCAAAAAGCTACTCCTTCTAGGAAGCCTGAGGTAAATTTGGGCCAGGCCCGCTCCTGGCTTCAGTGTCCGGGCCTGACGGGGCCTGGAGCAGCAGGGGTGCGGGCTCCCGTTTGCACATGCTCTCCACACGCTGTGCTCCCAAGCGGGGTGGGACCAGGCGCCGGATTTTATTGTCTGCAGCTCCGTCTCTATGGAAGCCGTGGTTGCTAAGCTACCGCAGCCCCTTCCACAGGCCTCCCGAGCTGGGGAAGGGGAGCTGTACAGATGACGTCAGGGTCCTATGCAAGCAGTACTCGAGGCTTCGGGCCAGAAGCCTTTGTTTAGGAGAAGGACTTTATCTCCTCCATCCCTCCAACTAATATTTATCGAACACTTCCTACGTGCCAGGCTCCGTGCCAGGTAGGGAGGATGCAGGCATGAGCCTGCCTCTCCACTTTTATCTGGCAGCCCACTCCCCTCTTTGTTAACTAAGCTCCAGATCTCCATTTCCCTAAGATAACGACAGCGTGGGCCACCGTACAGTGATTTCTATGAGCCGGGCACTGTGCTAAGGGCTTAATGCTTATCTACTCAACTGATCCTCCCGACGGCGCCGTGACGTGGTGATTCCAACACTGTCCCCATTTTACGGAGGAAAACGGAGGCACAGAGATGGGAGCAGCCCTTTATGGGCCAAAAGCTAGCATTAAAGCCTGGATTAAACCCAGCACATCTGATTCCCAAGGATGTCCTTTGAACCATAAACTCCGCTGTTGTGCTCTGCCTTTGTTTGGAGCAATGGGAAAGCAACAGAAGGTGTTAAGCAGGGGGTGAGCTTGATCACAGGGGTTTTCAAAACCAAGAGTGGCTGTGAAAATGGCCAGGATCAGGGCAAGAGTAGGTAGAGATGGGCCTGGCAGGAGGCCTTTGCACGGGGCCAGGCGAGAGCTGGTGAAGCCACAGCGGGGGCATTGGTTGGGAAGAATTGGACCAGCAAAGAATCATGTCCATGTTTATGGCCTAGGTTTAAGTTTCTTATTTTCCAGTGTCTGCTTTCAACTATGTTCTTTTCCTGCACTCTGGCACCTTAGACAAGGTCTTTAATTTTATGGTCACCTTTGGTATTTGAAAGACACAGTCCAGTCAGGTTTAAAAATCAAATCCCCAATCAGGCTCAAACTTCATCTGTTTCCCTTCTCTAACTCTAACAAGGCTTTGGACTTGGAGTGGGAATGACGTATGGACTTATCTTTTCATAATTTTCTGTGCTTCAGTACCTCCTTTGGAGTGGAGAGGCTGAGTGTGGTCAGGTTACAGGGTGGGCACCTCCTCTTTGCTCTTCGGAGTCCCTTCCTCTGGGTGAAGGCTGGAGGAGAAGATTGAGCCGCTGTTAGATCGGAAGATGCCTTTCTGAGAATAGTCCCTTACCCATAGAAAACACCCAATAAATATATGCAGATTGAGTGAATGACAAAAATGAATTTAGAAATGAGTAAATGAATTTATGATCCTGCAGGTGATGTGGTAATGTCCACTCTGAAATGAGAGCTCCTAACGGGCAGGTACTCTGTGCGTGCATCTGCACCTGGGTAGAGGTCGACACGTAACTTTTCCTTCTGTTTTGATCCACTCGGTGTCTAGACAATAGGAGACTTGAGAGGTGATTTTTGACCGTGATGACTCTGGCCTTCAGTGCTCCATGGTCCAACCCACTTCTCCAATTTTAATTTCCCTGCACAATTTTTCCGCTTCGGTAAAACTCCTTGCTCTCCAGTATGTCGGGTATCTTTGTTTGATGTTGCCTGTATGTGGGGGCTGAAGTGAGGCATCTCCCAAGAATCTGTAGATGAGGGAACTAGGATTGTCTGCTGAGAATTCAACCTCAAGATCTATAGAGAGCAGAGAGATGCAAAGTCACCTTCAGGAGATAGCATAGTTCCCTGGGTGGCAATGCCTGACAGTAACCTGATTGAATGTATTAGCACACCTACAGGAAGCATATGTTAATCAGAAGTGACACTGCTCAGCCATAATACAAAAAGAAAATAGAGTCACCAAGTCAGTGACCATACGAAGGAGACCGAGTGTGGGCCAACAGACCTGTAATATGATGGCAAGCCCTGTTACGGTGAGGGAAGTGGCTATTCTATTTCAAATATTTTGGTCTCCCTGGCTAGACCACCTTTGTTGGGGAGATGGACACATCAGTTCATCTTAGTGTGATGCCATTATTTATTAGATATGTCTACGTCTCTTTTTTCCTTATTTAGATAATGCTTCATGCGTGTTTTGCAGAGTTAAGACCTCCACAAATATGAGCTATTATCTGATTGTGAGTTGGCTTTCTACATGAGAGGCTGTACTAGTCAAATGAACAGAATTACTCTGTCTCAGTACAATATAATTCTTGATTTAAAAAATAAACTGGCACTCCAAGTTTCTATATGCTAAATGTTAGTAGTCTCTGAACTAGGACTCTCCTTGGTGAGCTAAGAAAGTCAAGTGCTCCAGCTTGCAGGACAGACCGTCAAACCCTGGATGGAGTGAAATTTTTTTCTTTTTAAAGATTTTATTTATTTGAGAGAGAGTGTGCACATGAGAGGAGTAGAGGGAGAAAATCTTCAAGCAGACTCCTCTGCTGAGCATGGAGCCTGACAGGGGTCTCCATCTCATGACCCATGAGATCATGACCTGAGCCAAAACCAAGAGTCAGATGCTCAACCGACTGAGCCACCCAGGAGCCCTTGGTTGGGGTGAAATCCCGAAGGGAGTAAATGCCAACCTTAGCAGCTTCTTAGAAACGGCTGGCTTGGAGTGAAACCAGTCTGTGTCCTACACTTGGCCCCCCCAGCTTTTTCTATCTAAAGCCCCCCCCCTTCCTAGAAGGCTCAGCTTAGCCATGCTCTCCAGTGACACCAACAGTGTGAGTTCCCTCATCAGGTTCCTTCATACCTGCTCTCTGAACCCCATGGGACAGAGCACAAGTGGGCAGAAGTGAACTACCCGAGTTAAGCATAGGGGCTTGTAAGTTACAGGCTCTTGAGTTGGACTTAGCTGCGTGATTTCGGGAAGCTCCATCATCTCTCTATGCCTCAGTTTTCTTCTCTGTAAAATGGGTATAAGCATCCACTTCATAGGGGTATTGCACAACTTGGTGATGAATGCATGTAAAGCCCTTGGTACTATGCCGTTGACCTAGTGAGTGCTCCATAAGTGTTCATCATTGTTGTCAGTGGCTGCTTAATCCTCCTAAGCACACGTCCTATCCCTGCAGCTCATGTGTGAGCTCCTTTCAGTAGAGGCTTTGTCTGTGGACTTCAATTCCTCCATTTATAAAATGGGAATAACAATAATAGCGTAGGTTTATTGGGAGAATAAGTTAGAAAATAAGCATGGTTCCTGTATGTACCAGGTGTTCGAGAACTCCCTTTGGTTATTCTAACAGTATTATTATGCATATTTGCAGGTCTTCCACTAGGCCCGGGCCTTGACCATAGTCGGCTTTCGATGTGTATGTGACTATGATGATGAACAACCCTTCACACAGGGCTAGGATGTTATAGCTCCTCTTCCTGGGGCGGTGGGAGCTAAGGCCCCGGGAGCTCACAGCCTGATCCCCGGGAACTACGTGGGGAAGGGCACATGCTGTCCATGTCCTGGGACATGGGCCGAATACAGGCATATGCTAGTCCTCGCATCCAAGGCTCTCTCCCTCGCTCACCCTCCGAGGCCCAAGCAAATGTTACTTCTTTGATCTTTCTGACTTTCTCCCTTCATTGCACATCCCTTTACCCCAAACTGTTCCTTCCTCTAGCTTTTCATGCATCATGGCAAGAGTCAGACTTTATTATTCATTGATTCATATATCCTATATATATATGCATACAGACGTATACTATATATATCTACATCTACATATCTGTGCTAGTAGGCAGAGACCATGCCTGATTCATAATTTATTCTCCAGCATCTAGCAGCAGCTTAATTGCAGTTATAGATGAGGATAAAAGGGCTGAAAATGTTTGGTGATACATGGGCCTCAGGTTCCTTTTTCAATGCTGGGGTCGGGGGTTGCTCTCATCCACCTGTACTCCTGCTTTAGGTCCCTGCTGTGACCAGGAGACCGCCTCTGCAGCAAAGAAAGATCAAAATAAACTCAGCCCTTCGTACAGAGCCTGGCGCCAAGCAGACCCAGGGCGGCTCTTACTATTATGCACATGTGCGGGGTGGCAAGTCCCCACACAGCTGGGGACAGCAGGAACAGAGGTGGTCCGGGCCCCATTGTCCCTGCAGATTGCTTCTGAGAGGTGAAGCTTTCTGTCTTTTTTTTTTTTTTTTTTTTTTTCCTTCTGGAAACCCTGGAGAAGACAGTGGGAGCTGTTTTTGTTTTTCCTTCTGTCCTGGCTGGAGGGACGTGAGCATGGCCTCGATCTTCTGGACCCTCTGGGTTGCAGACATTGGAGTGATCAGGGACGAGGTGGGTTTTAGGACTATAGGGAGAGCCACGTATTCAAGAATCTTAAGGAAAGGATCATTACTGATAAACACAGGCTCTGTTCTAAAGCAAAATTTGTGTTTTTCTCTCAAGGGTCCCGGGAAATCAGCAAGCAGCCCACGTAGCTGAGAACAGCCAGGCAACCCCTCCTGACCCCAGATTACTGCTAATGATAAGAGCTGGAAGACCAGCTCCATGCACATGAGGGAGGGTAGCTCCACCCCCGGAGGTTAGAGATGCGCTTCATCTTTTGGGATTTTCCACAATAGGTTTATTTTTAGCAAGAAAAGATTCAAAATCTCAGCAACTCCGTACAACTTGTTTGCTTAAAGCAAGTTGCTTCTCAGGAGGGAGTTGAAGGAGGAGGTTTGACAGTTCTCCCCTCTGACCACGGAAGGTAATATCATTTTGCAGAAGTCACCAAGAGTCCTGATCCCAGCAGGTAAGCTTCTGGGGACCCCTCTGAGAAATAATGTTCTGTTCCTACAAGCCCTTCAACCGCTCCTTGCCCCCTTTTCTCTCCTAATTTCACGGAGATATACATGGCATACAG
Organism: Neomonachus schauinslandi; assembly: GCF_002201575.2. Lineage (NCBI taxonomy): Eukaryota > Metazoa > Chordata > Mammalia > Carnivora > Phocidae > Neomonachus > Neomonachus schauinslandi. Next base: position 99,386,541 of record NC_058413.1, read on the forward strand.
CACTGGATAAGTTTAAGGTACACAACATAATGACTTGACATACATATGTTGCAAAACAATTACCACCGTAAGTTTTAACATCCATCAATTCATATAGTTACACATTGTTTTCCTTGTGATGAGAACTTTTAGGATCTACTCTCTTGTAGCTTTCAAATATATCATAAAGCAGTATTAACTATAATCCTATTATGTGTTATATTCCCAGTACTTATAACTGGAAGTTCCTACCTTTTGAGCCCCCTTCCCCAACGCCCCCCCCAGCCCCGTCCCCAGTCACCTACCTCTGGTAACCCCATGTCTGACTTTTTTTCTATGAGTTGGGTATTTTTAGATTCCATAGGTAAGTGAGTTCATACAGTATTTGTCTTTCTCCATCTAATTTGGCTTAGCATAATGCCCTCAGGGTCCACCCATGTCACTGAGGTAGTCTAGGACCTTGTTTCCTGAAGACTCTTCTGTGGATCCACAGTCCCAGTTTGTGGCTCCTAGAGAAAATACTCTGTAGTCAGAGGGCCTGGGAAATACTCCCGCTCTACTTCCCTTACTTCACTCCAGCCAATCTTGCTCCTTTATTTTTCCTCAAATATGCCAGGCACACTCCTGCCTCAGGACCTTTGCACTTGCTGTTCCTTCTGGTTGGCAGGTTGTCCCTCCAGATATCTGCATGGCTAACTCCTTTATCTTCAACTCTTTACTCAAAATTACCTTTTTGGTGAAGTCTTCATGAGACACTTTTATATCTCACTTCCGTTTTATTATTTTTCTTAGCACTCACCACTGATTTCAGTGAATCGTGATACTTTCTGTTCTTTCACTTAGAATTGCTTAATTCTATTTTAAGGGTCACTATGGCAGGAAAAATAAACATGGCAAACTGTCCATTGGCTTCTAAAGCTTCCACAGAAAGGAACACACCTCATTTAGGCTCCTATTTCATTAGACCAAACAAATCTCATGGCTACATCTAACCTCAAAAGGGAGAGGAAAATGCATGGGGAACCTGTGCCTAAAAGGAGAACTGGAATATCAATAGTTCTTACGACTACCATACCTGTTTCATACCCTTCAGTGGCTTTCAATAGCTCATGGGGTTAAGTCCAAATTCCTTTATAGAACTTTACGATCTCTGCACCATCTGGCTCTTGCTTACCCCTCTTAGATTCACACTTCCGCTAAGAGGTCCTTTCTTGTAGGAAACCCACACTGATCCCTCTGTCTGGGTAAGGGTCTCTTCATAGGATGTGCTTCCAGAAACTTGGAACTTGTTAGCACATCACGACTTACTTGATTATATCTCTTACTAGAAGTTTTCCAGTGATCTATCAGTCAGTCTTAAAGTCCATCCAGTTGCTCATGACCAGTATTTTGAAAAAAGAGACAGAACATATTAGGACACATAATGGTATATCTTTGTAGTGAGGATTAGTAATGCTCTGTGAAACTTTTGTTGCTGTGTATGTGTGTGTGTGTGCGTGCGCACGTGGACTGGTCGTGTCTGTTGGGTTGACTTGTAAAATGTATTTCTTAATCTGGCTTGAGGTCAAGGACTGCACATTTAGTGGGGCCTGGGACCACCTCTGTTTCATCTATCCCGATTCTGCAGTGCCCAGCACAGTGATTGCACAAAGGGACTTCAAACTTTTTTTTTTTTAATTTATGAATGAATTCTCCATGACTTGAGCTACCAGCAAGCTTCATTAGAAGCAGTGTGGTTGGTTTGGGTTTGCTCTTGATGAATAGAAGCTAGCTTCGATTTCCAGTGCCAGGACTACCCTCCCTTCCTGCGCCTGGTGAGATGGATGGCTCTCTGCCCATCTCTGCAATCCTCTGGGCCTGGGCACGGAAACCTGGAAGAGCTCTTTCTTTTAATCAAGGCCCTCTTCGCTTCCTTCTTAAATCCAGTGCCGTCTTTATGCACAGGGGCAGTGAGCTGCTATTATGCTGCACTAAATTTACTATCAGGAGTCAGAAAAACAGGAGTTCGAATCCCATTTTATTACTTCCTGGTTGCATGACTAAGCAAGATGCCTCTCTGAACTGAAATGTCTTCCTCTGTAAAATAGAGGTGATATTCTGTTCCTTTCAGAGTTGTAAGGATTAGAGAGGGTGTTTATTAATCCCCTCTGGCAATGTAGGCATTTAATAAATCTTGGCTATTTATTCTCATTATTATTATTGACTTTTTAAAGTACTTGAAATTCATCTATGAGGAGCTCCTTTGAGTTAAGCATCATTTACAACAAAAATGTTCTAGTTTCCTCGGGAGGGTTAAAGATCTGAAGTCATTATCGATATCTTTAGTATCTTCTTTTTTTTTTTAAGGTTTATTTATTTAGAGAGGGCATGAGCAGGGGGAGGGGGTGAGGGGGAGAATCTCGAGTAGATGTCATGCTCAACGGGGCTCAATCTCACGGAGATCACAACCCGAGCCGAAATCAAGAATGGGCAGTGAACCGACTGAGCTACCCAGTTGCCTCTTTAGTATCGTTTAGTAACATTAAAGTACGAATATCTTTAGTATCTGTAGTATCTTCATAGTATGAGTATCTATATTATGAGTATCTGTAGTATCTTCTCGTACCTGTATTGTAGGAATAGCTTTAGGATCTATAGTAGGAGTATCCGCAGTATCTTTTAGTATCTTTATAGTATGAATAGCTGTATCTTTTTTCAGCATAGGGTCAGCTGAGATCTGGTTTGCTAGGAGGGAAGGAAGAGAAAAGAAGCCTGGGGTGAGGGAGGAGTGTGGCCAGAGGACAGAGGGGATGTCTAGAATAAAATGTTTTATCCCTTACAGGTACCATCTCGGTTGCAGGAGGCTAATGGGGATGATGCTACATCTTCGTGTCCGCTTCCCCCTGTAATATGTATCCCTTTTAGCAGGTCAGCCACATCTTTGCCAGGAACACGTATAGAATAAAAGTGTAGGGCTTATTGTTCAAAAAGGAGGGAAAAAAGCTTTTTTCTTTCTCTCTCTGGATGTGTCATGGTGTTTATTTGCTATGTAGTGTGTGCTTGCTCAGGTGCGTGATACTTGCAGGCAAATACCGACCTTCACTGGCACTGGGTCCAGGCCTGGGACTTGGCAAGGGCGGTATGCTCCCTGGACCCTCCTGCACCTGCACCCTCCGGGGACGGGGTGGCTGAGCACCTGTCCTGGGGAGGCAGGGGGTAGGAGAGTCCGAAGCACGCAAGCTGATGTTCCAAGCCCCAGCACACGCTCCGTGGTCCGGTCAGACTTCACATACGAACCCCAAACTCAAAGATAAAATTATCAAAAATTTTGGATGACAACTAGAGGTCGTTAAACCCCAGGCATGGGGCTCCTTTCTGAGCGTGGGTCCCTGTGTGACCAGCGTGGTCACGTGCTGCTCTGTGAAGCCAGCCCTGTCTTCAGCTCTGCTGAGCCCTGCTTCCATGATCCCACGATCACTGGCCTGGCTGCCTTCTTCCTCTGACCTTCTCCAAACCTTCCATCTTCATCCCAGGCACCCTTGGATCCCCGGCAGAATCCCTAGAGGCTGCTGCCGCCCCTCCCTCCCCCTGATTCTCCCTACGGCATCGGTGGTGGGATGACAGTCCTTCTCCACCTGTGTGGTCTCCTGGTGGGTGCAGCTGGGAACCGGAGCCAGAAGGAAGGAGAACGTTCTCCCTCCCAGTGCGTCTGCAACTCCCCTCCCAGCTCTTGTCAAGAGGTCTCTGAGTGAAAAACGACTATTTGTGTACGTTATTGATCACCCTACCCGGGAAAATGACTGTAACCTTTCTATCTTGGCAGCCACAGTACCCCTCCCCTCCGCCTTGGCTGGGAGCAGCCTGGAGGTTTTGAGTGCCAGCCAGGGCTGGGGAGATGTTTGCCGCCGGCTGCTTCTCTTGCTTTCCCTCTCCACCTGGAAAGGAAGAAGTGCTTGACGGACACAGAGCAGGTTGGATCGCAAGAGCTAATACTCAGAAGCCTCTAACAGAGGTTCCGTCCACTGTTGGGAGAAAGCACAGGTGGATGGCTGTGGAAACCAAGTCAGAGCTTGGGATCTGGAATTCCTGAACCTGGGTTCGAGTCCTGGCTCAGGTACTTTCAGACTGTACGGCACCGAGACTCTGTATTCTTATCCACAGAATGTGTCTAGAAATAATTCCTGTTTCATCGTACTGTTGATGGGAGGAGCAAATGAGCTAATGTGCAAAAAAAAAAAAAAGGGCTTCTCAAGAAGCTGTAAAAATATTTGCCAGCCTTGTGGGAGGTGGTACAGAAAAAGAACATAATTCATGATGGTAATACTGGTTTTGGGTATTCCAGCCTTATGGGTCCTATACTGTGCTCAAGAACAAAAGTACTGGTATTCTTTTGTTGGTGCAAAATACTGTTATTTTTATAATAGTAAAATAATAGGATTTAACTGTTATAATTTATATAATCCTACACTATTATATACTAGTATAATGTTTGTATAATATAAATAAAATTTAAAGTAGGTTATTACATCCTAATAAATTTTGAATACTATTATTTCAGAAGTTGTAAAAACGTGAAATCTGAATTATTCACATCCCGAGGCATCTTGGGAGGGATTTCCTGCATTAGAACTTCTAATCAAAGAAGCCTTATTTAGACAGCATTTGACTGTATCCTTCCTCCATTTGAAACTTTTCAAAGTATCTTTTTTCATTGTTATTCCCACTTCACAGTGTTACTGGTAAAGTCAGGTATTATTACTTATGTTAATGATTTCTATTTTCTCCAGAGCTAGTTTGGCTCTCCATGGGCTGCCAGAGGGTCCTGAGGGGGTTGTCTTAGAATCAGTGGGACAGACCATCTTAGGATGAGGGGGGGCAGGAGGAGAGGGTGTGGGGGAGGGATTAGGGAAGAAGAGAGAAGAGGTCCCCTCTTTCCCCTCCAAGCTGATCACCTCCCTGTCCTCCACACCCCTGAGTGGCAATTCCTCTGCCCCCCTTCCCTTGAATCTACCAGGTTCCAACATCACTTCTTGGGGACTAGGACAAAGGACTTGCTGCGCTGGAACTGGATAGCTTTCTATGGGAACATCTGAAAATAAACTTTGGAAGAATTGCCATTCAATCTGTCATTGTTAGAAACCCCCAGGATTCAATATGAGGAGGATTCAGTGTGCTTTTTTTTAAATTTTGATATTGCCTTCCCTGTGGATAAAATACAAAAATTTGGTTTCTGACAACTCTGCCATATTTGTCACCTTAGCAAATCCCATCACCTTTCCAAGCCTCTGTCGTCTTATCTTTAAAATGGGAGTTAAACGGTGTTGTGGCTGGAGGTGAATGGGATCGTCCCGAGGTGTTTTGTGTGGCTCTCGGTACATGTTGCTCAGTGAAGATGGGATCTCCTTCTTAACTATTATTAGGCCTCACTATTCCACCCTAGCCCCGAGAACCATCTAATTAGATGAATCCCAACACTGTCCCCCCTTCTACCCAGACAATGTTTAGTCACGCCATCTAACATCTCCATTACATAATGTTGGTGTCAACGGCTGTGGTGAATTGAATTCTCTGATTAACCGAGTGTTACTGAGAAAACCCCTTTTGTCCTCACCACCGCAGTCACATATCTTTGTAAAATAAGAGTATAATCTATTTTCCTGCCTTAGCAAGTAGGGCTAGAAACAAAATAGGCTCTCTGTCTTTTTGAGGACTCCGTGGCCCTCTCAAAACACTGCACAGCCCTGAATAGAAAGGGCAGAAGATTCTGCGCTGAGCATATCCTGGCCTGGAAGATGGATTCCAGAATAACACCTACACCCACTTTGTTAGCTCGCCAGTTCCCTCTCTCTCGAGAAAATTGAGAATCACAAGCTATAGGAGTGTGTAGTCGGGGTGAGGGGGGGAAGAGGCGTGTGCAAGCTAAATCCTTAAACTAATGAAGGATTTCCAGTGCATGTTGGTGGGTTGTGGTTATTTGAGAATTCCCTTTAGTTTAGAGGTCCTTGAGCTGTCTGTCCACAGTAGCATGCTCCCAGTTGCCACAGCCAGACCAGCCCCTGGGAAAAGCAGTACAACTCGCTGCCCAGTTTGCTGTGGACAGAGAGAGCAGGGAAGGCTGTGGTCGTCTAGAGGATTCCTCTGATGCACACATCCCAACAAGCAGAGACTCACTTGGCATGATTAGCCAACATCTGTATTTGTGTTGTTTCACATGCATTATCATCCCATTCCTTCCCCCCAGGACGGTCCCTATTTCACTGGTGAAGAATTGAGCGGTTCAGAGAAGCTAAAGGACTTGACTAAGGTGAACCAGCTGCGGCTGGGCTGTTTGTCGGATGTGTAAACTCCAAAGCAGTTTGGTCTTCCAGGCTATTCCTCTTTTATGTTGCAAATGTTATCCTATTTAAGTATGTTTAGATCATCCACAGCGCAGTTAGAATAACTTTGTTTTTCCTTGATAAGTACTTTTTATTTTTTTATTTTTTATTTTTATTTAAATTATAGTGTATTATTAGTTTAAGAGGTAGAGGTCAGGGATTCATCAGTCTTATGTTAACACCCAGTACTCAGTCTACCATGTGCTTTCCTTAATGCCCATCACCCAGTTACCCCATGCCCCCACCTCCCCTCCAGCAACCCTCAGTTTGTTTCCTGTGATTAAGAGTCTCTTATGATTAGTCTCCCTCTATGATGTCCTCTTGGTTTTTTTTCCCTCTCTTCCCTTGTTTCTTAAATTCCACCTATGAGTGAAATCATATGGTATTTGTTCTTCTCTGATTGACTTATTTCGCTCAGCATAATAACTTCTAGTTCCATCCACATCGTTGCAAATGGCAAGATTTCATTTTTTTAAAAAAAATTCTTATCTATTTTACAGAGGGGGAGGGAGGGAGAGAGCAAGCACAAGCAGGGGGAATGGCAGGCAGGGGAGAAGCAGGTTGCCTGTTGAGCAAGGAGCCAGATGTGGGGCTCGATCCCAGGACCCTGAGCCTAAGGCAGACGCTTAACCGACTGAGCCACCCAGGCACCCCACGATTTTATTTTTTGATGTCTGGGTAGTATTCCATTGTGTGTATATACCACATCTTTTTTATCTATTCATCTGTCGATGGACATCTGGGCTCCCTCCACAGTTGGCTATTGTGGACATTGCTGCTATGAACATTGGGGTGCAGGTGCCCCTTGGGATCACTATATTTGTATCTTTGGGGTAAATACCCAGTAGTGCAATTGCTGGGTCATAGGGTAGCTCTATTTTCAACTTTTTGAGGAACCTCCATACTGTTTTCCAGAGTGGCCGCACCAGCGTGCATTCCCACCAACAGTGTAGGAGGGTCCCCCTTTCTCTGCATCCTCACCAACATTTGTTGTTTCTGATTTGCTCATTTTAGCCATTTTGACCAGTGTGAGGTGGTATCTCATTGTGGTTTTGATTTGTATTTCCCTGATGCCGAGTGATGGGGAGCATTTTTTCATGTGTCTGTTGGCCATTTGGATGTCGTCTTTGGAGAAATGTCTGTTCATGTCTTCTGCCCATTTCTTGATTGGATTCTTTGTTCTTTAGGTGTTGAGTTTGATAAGTTCTTTATAGATTTTGGGTACTAGCCCTTTATCTGATATGTCATTTGCAAATATCTTCTCCCATTCTGTCGGTTGTCTTTTGGTTTTGTTGATTATTTCCTTTGCTGTGCAAAAGCTTTTTATCTTGATGCAAGTCCCAATAGTTCATTTTTACCTTTGTTTCCCTTGCCTGTGGAGATGTGTCTAGCAAGAAGTTGCTGCGGCCGAGGTCACAGAGGTTGCTGCCTGTGGTCTCTAGGATTTTGATGGATTCCTGTCTCACATTGAGGTGTTTCATCCATTTTGAGTCTCTTTTTGTGTGTGGTGGAAGGAAATGGTCCAGTTTCATTCTTCTGCATGTGGCTGTCCAATTTTCCCAACACCATTTATTGAGGAGACTGTCCTTTCTCCATTGGACATTCCTTCCTGCTTTGTCGAAGATTAGTTGACCATAGAGTTGAGGTCCATTTCTGGGCTCTCTATTCTGTTCCATTGATCTATGTGTATGTTTTTGTGCCAGTACCATACTGTCTTGGTGATTATAGCTTTGTAATAAAGCTTGAAGTCCGGAATTGTGATGCCACCAGCTTTAGTTTTCAGAATAACTTTTTTTAAAAAAGATTTTATTTATTTGAGAGAGCGGGAGGGAGAGAGAGAAAGAGCAAGCAATCAAGCATGAATGGGGTGGTGGGGAGAGGCAGAGGGAGAAGCGGACTCCCCTCTGAGTGCAGAGCCTGATGTGGGGCTCGATCCCAGGACCCTGGGATCATGATCTGAGCTGAAGGCAGATGCTTAACTGACTGAGCCATCCAGGTGCCCCTAGAATTACTTTTTAAATGCAGTGAGTCTTATCCCAATATCTAAGTGATATCAACCAGACAAATGACAAACCTGTGTGTGTGTGTGCATGCCTACATGCCTGTGCATGTTGTGGGGGAGGTGGGAAGATGCAGGGCAGTGCCCAGAGCAAGGCTCTGCCTAGGCTGAAGATTTATAGAAGAGAGGGACTCCAGCCACCACCATGGGCCACATTATCCCATTTGATCCCTACAACCTGATAGCTCAGATACTATCTTCTCCATTTTATAGATGACAAAACTGAGGCTCAAAGAGATTAAGCAATTTTCCTAAGGTCATGGAACTAGGAAACAATAAGACCAGCCTAAGCTTCTTGTCTCTCAAGCCTATATTTTTCCACTCCACATTTTTTGCCTTCTGGGACATTGGATACCTGAGGGATAGGTTTTGGTGTTAGTTTTCCAAGGCCTTTGTAGACACACAGAAACTGTGGTTCCCACAGATGCTCCCAAGCATGCTGGGTGTGCAGATGAGGAGGCTAATTTGTGACACTTTTAGTATAACAGGAACAAGAAAAACAGCTGCAGCAAAGCAGGACAACCACATCCCAACTCCAACCTCAGAAGCTTTGACCTTCCAGAGGCTTAGGGACCGTGTTTGAATTCTGTAGCATTTCCTGAGCCAGAAGGCAGGGCTGATGCTCCCTAGATCACATCGTTGTCCCAGCAGTGACACAGAGGGACCTGGGTGTGGGTTCTGAAGCATCTGTCCTTCCCAGGGTCTCTGTGCAAACAGTGGGTTGCCTGCGGTTCAGGGTCAGGGTGGGATGGCCTCCCAACGCTTCATCCCAGAGCCTTTCAGTAGCAGACGTTGCAGGGCTCCCATAGCACCAGGTACCGACCATGCCAAGGTGATTGGTTTTGGTCCCACGTGTGTCTGGTGCACCTGCAAGTTGCTGCCCTCTGCCTTGTCCTTACATGTGTTACTTCCCCAACCACCCTGGATGTACTACGAAGAGGTCCATTTTGTAGATGGGAAAACTGAGGCTCCAGGAAGGTAACTTCTCAAACGGCACATAGCTAGTGAGAGATGGGTGCAGAATTTGAACTCAGTCCTTTAGATTCCTGAGTTCATCCTCTTACAACAAGGTGCTTGTGGTCATCTGCTTTCTGATGTACATGACAGTCCTGATTGGTTGTGTCTGAATCCCTGGGAGCTTAATGTTTCTATTGCTGGGGCCACCTTGGAGTTCTGTTCTAGAGGTTTGGAGGGGGGGAGCTCCTGAAAGTGTAGTTTTAACAAGTTCTACATTTCCACCCCACATGGAAGAGCAGATACCCCGTAAGTAGCTGTGTTCCTCCAGCTGCCTATGATGTCTTCTAGCGGGCAGCCCATCCTCCCTCCCAGACCTCTGGCCAAATCCCCAAGGCAAAGTTTAATTTCTAACTTTGGCATCTGTCCCTTGCCTCTGTGCCTCACTCTACCAGTTTCTCCTCTTGAAATGGCATCTGTGATCGTTTTGTGTGTCAAATTGGCTAGGCTATGATACCCAGTTATTCAATCAAACACTGATTTAGGTGTTGCCATGAAGGTATGTTATAGATGTAGTTAACATCTGTAATCAGTTGGCTTTAAGTCAAAGACATTATCCTTGATAATGTAGGTGGGCCTTGTCCAATCAGTTGAAGGCATTAAAACCAAATATTGAGATCCCCGCTCCCCCCAAAAAAGAAATTCTTTCCTAAGACTACAGCTTTAACTAGTGCTCGCATTTCTAGCCTGCCCTATGAATTTCAGACTTGCCAGCCCTCTCAAGTGCAAGAACCAGTGACTTAAATCTCTTAATATACATACATACATACATATGCACCTACCTACGTATGTATGTGTGATCTCACCGGTTTTATTTCTCTGGAGAGCCCTGACTGACATAGCATCCTTTCTTCCCTCTTAACTAATTGTCCTCCTTCCCCCCCCGTCTACTCCCCCTTCCTTCTTCTTCCCTCCCTCTAACCGTCTCTGCCTTCTTTCCTTCCTTCTCTCCTACCCTCCCTCCCTCCTTTCTGTGAGCCAACAATGCCTGTCACATGTCAGACACCAAGGTGAGCAAAGATCATGCAATCCGTGAATAAGATGTTTCTCCTGCCCTCCAGGAGCTCACAATCCACGAGTTATGCATAAAATCAACAAGGGACTTACATTTCATAAATCACTTTTGCTTACATTCTCTCCTTTAAATCTGGATGTAACTCTTTTAATTAAAAAGTATAGCCGTGATTCTCCCACTGAACCTGAGAAGGTATAGCGACATCTTGTGACCTGCCCTGACTAGGAACGGTGGGTTCCTAGCCAGGAACGGTTGTGGCTACCCACCACCCGCCCCCCCACCCAGTTATTTCCACAACCCCCTCTTTCCCCTGCACTCTGCTCCCCACCCCTTCCCTGGCTGGATTTCATCACTCCCTCCTCTGCATTCCCCTTAGTTCTTGTTTATGTTTTTCTTTGACACATTATATCATATCTTGCATTTCAGTTATTTGTTTACATAAATGTTTCCTCTCTGTATTGTAAGTTTCTCAGGGGCAAGATACAATGCTTTACTCAACAGTTCTTTTTTTTTTTTTTTTTCCAGCGCTTATGATGATATGGACACATTTTTCTTTTGCAGTGATTCCGCTCAGTCTGCTGGGTGTGAATCTTGGTTTCCTCAGTGTGTGTGACCTTGGGCAAGCTACTTAACTTTGCTGTGCCTTACCTCCCTCATCTGTGAAATGGGGATCCTAACAGCATCTACCCTTTAGGGTTACTGGGAGTGATAAATGAATTCATTTACATCAAGTGCTTAGAGGGAGGCAGGCACTCAAAAATATTAGCAATCAATAATTAATATTCTTAGCATCTCAGCAAAGAGTAAATATTTATTAAGGAAACGTCTGAATGGATAAATACAGGATTCAATTAAGCTTGGAATCGTCCCATGTAATGTCTGCTAAAAAGCTGCAGGGTTCAAGTTAGTAGCAAAGCAGAAATGCATTTCAGCTGACTTGGGTTCTAATCCCAGTTCTGCTGCTAACTGGACATTCGAGTTTGAGCAAGTTATTTAACCTCTTTACACTTCTTGTTCCTGATTTGCAAAGAGGAAATAAAATATATTGCAGCAGATGCATCCTGACATCCAGCGCTTACATCTGCCTGCCTTTAGTGTCGGGTCCACACGAGGGACCCTGGCTGCAGGCGTGATCCAGATGCCCCTGCCCGGATCGCTGTGACCCAACTCTGAAGGGCGAGTGCTCACAGCTCGGGACTTGGTGCCTTTGGTTATTAGCACTGAGGATCCTGATACCAGATTTATAAAGTCAGCGTTTGCTGAGTCGTCTATTGTGATCCGCTCAAAATAGCCTTCTGCCTCGGTGCAGGGTATCAGGCCTTCTCCTAATACCCAGTAACTTCATACTCAAAACATCAGCCTGCTATTGTGTAACTCCAATGCCAGCAGGTTCTTGCTACAAATCCTGAAAGCTGTCTCCTGGATATCCTTAACGTATTCATAACATTGGTATTTATGTATTTATCTCTGAAAACCATAACCTTGGAAAAAGCATTTAGGGGAAAGAAGGCTGTAGTGATTAAAGAAAGCTCTGTTCATTTGAACAACATTAAATACAACTGGCATAATGACAACTGTGAGATCTGATAGAATATAGAGAAGGCTGCAAATAAAGGGCTTGTATTTTTCCCTGATGTAACATAATGGTCACATTTTTCTTTCACAATGGTTTTGCCGAGATAAAGAACAAATTATACTGATTTGATTGCTACTTAGAAATACTTAAAATTGAAAAAGACAGCAGGTGGGCCTGGTTGGAAAGGATGGTTATTTTAGCATAACAGATGCATGCATAAAACATCGCCCAGCCAATTTTTTAATCATAAGACCCCCCAAATTTTTTCTCTATTCCTTTTCCTTGGGATGTGAGCAAGTGGGAGAAATAAGTAGGCGCTGCTTGAGGGCACCCTCTGGGCTCAAAGAACCAGCCAGCTCCAGAGAAACCTCTGGGAGGAAGGGGTTCTGGGATGAAGTGAGCCCAATCTCTGGCAGATTACAGCTGGGGAGGAAGAGCCAGACCAGGGGACCACCAGAGCCCAGGGGACAAGCGCACAGGGCTTTAAGTCACAGGAAACTATGCTCTGCCCTTTTAAAATTTGGTTTCCCTGTTGCTGAGAAAAGGATGTGTCTGGCTTCCCAGCTTTCATTCATTCCTGGGCTTCTTTTTTCTTGGACCTCTCCAGTCCTTAGTATCACCAGGACGGCAGAAGCCAGGGACTCTGCCAAACCCTCCTTTTCGACTTCCAGTTTCTCTGCTTCCAAGAAACCTGAATTGGCAGTTGTAAAATGAAGATGTGCTCATTTCCGCCTCCAAATGATGCCTTGTGGACCTGTAACCTTGCTCCCGACTCCTGGTCTACACCCCTGTCTCCTCTGTTGGAAGGTGCATGAGCCAGCGACTTGCACAGCTATTTGTTAAAAATGAAAGAACGACTTTATTCCAGGTGAGTAAGTCCTGGAGTTGGGACTATAGAAAATAACAGGTTTTCAAATGGCTGGTGTACTGCAGAGTTTCAGAGCTGAGCTTTGTCTTGCTTAACACAAACCCTCTGATCTTTGCCCTAGTTTGCTCTCAACCAGGCAGACTATCTCTTTCAGATTTGGAGGACAGGGTAAGCTGGATCATTTCCGGCAGGAAACAGGCAAAATCCCCAGGTTCAGGAGGAGACTGGCTCTCCCCAAAATGCCCCTATTCTCCTGGCCTATTGCTTTGTTCTTGTTGGTTTCCCAATGTTGGAAATTTATCTGATTTGTTTCTTTCTCTGAGCATCCAGCCTCAGTCACCTTCCACGAAGTGCTCACACGGGTCAAATCCTCTAGTTTCTTCTTTAGACTTAAAAAAAATAAAGTTTATATTGTAGAATAGTTTTAGATTTACACAAAAATTGGTAGATAGTACAGAGAGTTCTATATAGCCCACCCCAATTCTCCCTATTGTTAATATCATACATCAGTGTGGTACATTTGTCATAATTAACAAACCAGTATTGACACCTAATTGTTAACTAAAGTTTTTATTCAGATTTCCTTATTTTTCACCAATGTCCTTTTTCTATCTAGGATCCCATTCAGGGTACCACATTATATTTGGTCATCATGTCTACGTAGGCTGCTCTTGGCTATAACAGTTTCTTAGGCTTTTTTTTTTTTTTTAAAGATCTATTAATTTTAGAGAACGCACATGGTGTGGAGAGGGGGAGAGGGCAGAGGGAGAGGAAGAGAGAGTCTTTTTTTAAAATATTTTATTTATTTGACAGTGAGAACGCGAGCACAAGCAAGGGGAGCTGCAGGCAGGGGGAGAGGGAGAAGCAGGCTCCCCGCCGAGCAGGGAGCCTGATGTGGGACTGGGATCATGACCTGAGTGGAAGGAGACGCTTAACGACTGAGGCACCCAGGTGCCCCGGAAGAGAGGGAGAGTCTTAAGTAGACTCCTTGCTGAGCATGGAGCCTTATGTAGGGCTTGATCTCACACTCAGATTAGGACTGAGATGAAACCAAGAGTCAAACACTTAACTGACTGCACCACCCAGGCACCACTCAGACATTTATTTATTTAGTTATTTAGTTATCTATCTATCTATTTTGAGAGAGAGCATGCACGCACGCATGTGGGGGGGGATGCAGAGGAAGAGAGTACTAAGCAGACTCCCAGCAGAGTGCAGTGTGTGGAGCGGGGCTGGATCCTAGGAGAGATCACCACCTGAGCCAAAACCAAAAGTTGGATGCCCAACCAATTGCGCTACCCAGGCTCCCCTAGACTTTTAAAATTTGTGACGTCCTTGATAGGTTTGAAGAGGACTGGCCAGGTGTTTTACAGAACGTACCTCAGTTAGGATTTGGCTGATGTTATCCTCATGGTTATACTAGGGTTATAAAGGGTTTGGGGAGGAAGACTACAAAGAGAAAGTGCCCTTCTCATCATGTCACGGGAAGGGTACACACTATCACATACATGGTGTATCACTGTTGGTGTTGACCTTATCACCCAGCTGAGGGTCTCTCTCTTAGGTTAATCCACTGTGAGGTTACACTTTTTTCCGTACTGCCCTGTTTGGAGGGAAGTGGCCCACACTTAAGGCATGGGGAGTGATGCTCACTCTTTGTTGAGGGCAGAGGATCTGCATAAATTATTTGGAATTCTTTTGCCCATGTGTTTCTTCTTTCCCATTTATTTATCTATATCAGTATTTATATTACTACATTATTTTATAACTTGATTATAACAAAATGCTACATGATTTATCCTGTTGCTCAAATTTTTCCAGCTTTGGCCAATGGGAGTTCTTTCAGGTTGGCTCCTGTGTTCTTTGGACCCGTTCAATCTTCTCTGTTTTGAGCACTTCCTTACTTTCTGGTACTACAAGATGATCCAGCCTCAACTTATGTATTTCCTGCCCCAAACCTAGAATCAGGCATTTCTCCAAGGAGCTTTGATTCTTTTCACTGGAGAATGGTATTACCAATCAAGATCTGGGTGTTAGGTGTTCCTTAGACCTTTTAAAAACTCTGTTCTTTAGGTTCCTCTTTGTCTTACCCAAATCTCCTCTATTTAGGTATTTACAGTGGAACTTTTCCAGCCTGTCATCTCCTGCCTCACAATCCAGTATTTTCCAAAGTCCCTGTATAAACGAAATACATACCACATAACCCTGATCTATGGCTAATGAAGTAATAAGGTACAACACGGTGACCCTATTTTTGAGGAAGTTCAGAAGTCCTCACAGGCTGCTCTGACGTTCCAATTCTGTATTGCAAATCTCTTCAATGAACACCAAAATTCTCCATCCTGAAAAGATACACATCGGGGGTGTCTGGGTGGCTAAGTGGATTAAGCATCCAACTCTTGATTTCAGCTCCCTGATCTCCGGGTTGTGAGATTCAGCCCCACATGGGGCTGCGTGCTCAGTGCAGAGTCTGCTTATCTCTCTCCGTCCCCCTCTGCCCCTCTCCCCACTCCCTCTCTAAAATTAATAAATTAAAAAATCTTTTAAAAAAAGTTACATCTAATCTCCACATGGATAAGAAGAAAATGTCCGGATGTAAGTGTTGTCCTATGCAAAAGAGGCCATCTAAGGAAGAGAAAAGAATCTCTTGGTCTCGGGAGGCCAGACACTGACCCATGTAGTCTGCGTGAGGGGCAAGCATGCTGTAATAAGATAGGACCCAGGGCAGCGTCTAAACTGGCCCCATCTGCCGTCACTTGGGGGAGAATCTATGCCTTCACCCTTCATGCCTCTTCTGTTTCATCTTCTCTGATGCTGATCATGCTCAGATACTTGGTTAGAAGACAAAAGCTTCTAGCACAATCTTATGCTATCAGGGGAGGAAGGATCCTTGGGGGTTATCTGGGCCAATCTCACATTCTGCTGGGGCTCCTTTGTCATGTCCCTATCTAGTGGTTGCCCAGCCTCAGTTTGGATTCCTTCTGTATCAAGGAGATCATGACCTGCTTGGGACATCTTTTATGCCTTTCGACAGCCAAAACCATTAGAAAAATAATTGCCCCCCCAATATGTTTCTAGGTAGTCTTCTCTTATGGATACTATTTCTCTCTCTCTCCCCCAGAGCCACTCAGAATAAATCAACTCCCTCTTCTATTTAGCAGCCCTTTATATATTTGAAAATAATTTTCTTTTTAAAATATAATTCTATATCATGAACGTTTTCCCGTATCCTTAAATATTCTTTGAAAACATGATCTTTAAAGGCTTCATAATATTCTTGTGTAGTTATACACTATAATTTATTTAATCATTTTCTTATTGTTGATATTGAGCTGGTTTCCGATTTTTGGTTATTGCATATAAGATGCGGTGAACATTGCATAAATCTTTGTGTTTCAATTATCTCTTCAGGGTAGATTATTAAAAGTGGTATCACTGAGTCAAAAGGCAACTGTGACATTGTATTTTGTTAGAGAGTAGAGTCTTCCTACGGTATGAAGAGATCTGAGCATCACACTGTGGTGTGAATCCAGTATGCGGAGATGACATTTCTGAGTGGTTCGTGGAAGGTGGGGAGCCTTGATTGAAACTGAAATATGGTGTAGAGTAGATCACTCTGTCTTTGAAGAAGTAGCTTTGGTGGCCAGAGTGTGGGTTGTCCTGTGTTGACATGAAGGTGAGTGGCTGATGTTTAGAGCAAAAATTTAAAGTCACATTTTGGATGGCAGCAAATAAGCCTGCAGGTGAGACCCCTAGCAAGTGAGAAGTGGCAGATGCAGATGGAGTAATGCCAGAAGCAAGTCTGTGTGAAGGCATCCACATTTTTAAGACCAAAGTCAAGCTGTCCACAGTGATACATGGAGCAGCTGTCCAATGGCCCTGTGGAAATATTGAAAAAGTCAGAGATTTCGCACATTCAGATCGAAGGATGGTTGAAGAGTTAAAATTAGATTCAGGGACAGATTCATTCTGGAACGAAATCTGAACTGGAGTAAAGTTTTTATACAACTTTTGCTAAGCATTTTCAGTGATGAAGGGAAACAATGAAGTCTTGGCATGTATTCCAATTTTTTTGAGGTAGACAGATAATATATTTTGAAATAAAATATTAACTTGGGATGGTGTGCGGTATTGAAAAAGAGCATGGGCATTAGCACCAGAGGGAGCTAGGATTAACTCTAGTCTCTTCCACACTAGCGGGGTAGCCTTGAAAGTGTTAATTAACTTGTTCAGCCTCAGTTTCCTGCTCTAAAAAAATGAAGATTATGCTTCTTACTTTATGGGCCTACTGGGAGGGTTACATGAGATTAGATGCAAATAATCATTTAGGACCTTGTCCATTCATTTATTTATTTAATCATTTATTTATATCAGTATGGTCTCATGGATTTTATTTTATATTTTGGTTATAAAAAATACTGCATTATTTATTCTGTTGCTCAAATTTTTCCAGCTTTGGTCAAGGGGAGCTCTTTCAGGTTGACTCCTATGCCCATCCTTTTATTTTTCTGAGCACTTCCTTACATTGTGGTACAACAAGATGCTCTAGGCTCAACTTATATTTTTCCTGCACAGACCCCTAGAAATAGTCATTTCTCCAAGGAGCCAGGATTCTTTTTATTAGAGAACGGTATTAAAAATTAAGATCTGGGTACTAGGTAGTAGGTGCCTAGTTACTGCTCCCTGTTGCCATTTCGGCTGTGAGCTGGAAGCTAAGAGCCCAAGCATGCCATGGAGAATTTCAATATCTCTCAGATGATGGAAAGTATGAGCCAAGACCAAAAGTAAAGACAATGTTGATTTATTTCATTGACATCAATAACATTATTCACACAGAATTCATTCCAGAAGGTCAAACACTCAACCAGGCTTGTAATGTAGAAATTCTGAAGCGTTCGAGAGAGTTTGAGCTACACAGAAAGAGTGAAATGTGACCCCTTGCTTAGGCAAGTCTCTCAGGTGGAAGAAGGGAAGGACTAATATATCTTTAGTGCCAGTGATGTGGCTGATTTTGGACTAAACCCTTTCCATATGTCATCTTATTACACCCCGAGAACAATGCTGCAAGATGGATATTTGTGTCTTTATTTTATAGACACAGAAAATGGCAGAATCATTACCTGCACGCGAAGCCAGGGCTTGCCACTCAACCATGCCAACTCTAAGAGCAAACTTGGTGACCTTGTGCAATCACAGACTTTTTCTGAGTCTCAGGGTTTTTATTGTTAGAAATGGCAAGTTACCCCAAAAAGTGGTTATTACTGAGCAAAATATGATATTACCCACCTTGGTCAGCCACTTTATTCACTGTGATTGTCTCCCAAAGACTTCAGACTCTGCAAATCTCAAACCCACGCTCCAAGAATGGAGACTAGACCCCATGACAGGCACATATGTAACCTCAGTTTCCCAGGCCACAGCAGCACAGAGGGAAAGGGCATAAGGAACTGTAAAAAAAAAAAAATTGCTGATCTTTCTCTCAGCCCTCACAGCTCCTCAAACCCTTCCCTTCTGTTCCCTACCCCCACTGTTCCCAGGTTGTGGTCTTCTCCTAGGGACCATTTAAGGCTTGTAAAGGTAAAGGGGCCAATTGCCCTACATGCCAGCCTCTTGGCATCTGCAGTTGCTGTCACTCTGTAACTTTTGATCAGATGGTCCTACTTCATCTTATTTTGGGGGTCTGGTGCCTCTCCCCAAAGGAATGTCATTTCTGTTTCCTCTTCTGTTCCCTGGCCAGTCCTCAACTCCAGTGGTAGAGTATCACTCCTTCCCCAGCTCCCCACTGGATCCTTGAACCAGGATTAGGGGTTCAAGGGCAACTCTAATACCCCTGTTCTAAAACTTTCAGAATTGGTGCACATCTCCTTTAAGAATGAGAGCAAAGGAACAGTGTGGTAAAGGGCCATCAACTGGACCATCTACTTCCACAGCATCTGGTCTAAGCTCCACTCTGCCGTGGGACCTACCTTTCACTCTTTGAGGATTCTCTGACATCAGACCCACTTGTAGGTTCTGGGTGTTTCCCTGAACTGACCTTTGGTCTTTGCTCTGTTGACTTATCCCCCTCTGACTGCAAATATGTGCAGACTTCTGCCTTGGTCTACCTTCATCCAGTCCTGATATGAACAATTATTGCCCCCAAACTACCCCCACCCTGCACCTAGCTCCACTCTGTCCTCTGCTGCTCTTGGAGCCAGTGCTTGTTAATAGGTCTTTCACGTGGCTCCTTCTTTCATATTTTATGGCACTCTTTCCTGGGCTTGGCACCAAGTCCCTCCAGAACAGTGCTGGGAGATAATACAAATGTCACTGTTAAGGGCAACAATGGATCATCCCTCTTCTTCAATGATCTACCAGTGTCTGTGGACCAAATTGTTTCTCTCTGCTGGGACAAGACAATGGAGGTCACTGCCCAAGAGATTAAAGTTCAGTCTTTTTCTGCCTTCTTGACAGCTCCAAAAGTCTCAAAGTTCTGCTGAGATCTATTGCAGCCTCATGGAAAGAAAAACCCTGGTGGATGCCTGGATTCCTCTGGAAACAGCAGGAAGCCCCTGTCTGGGGTTGTTATTTATTAAAGTCACTTATAGGAAATTTCAGAAGAGATGTTCCAAAAAATGCTGGAGCAATGGCAGCCCTGTTGGATAGGAGTGAGAACACAGAAGGTGGAGTCAGCCTGCCTAAGTTCAGATGGGCAGAACCAGCTTCTCACTTTTCAACTGAACAACCTTGTGTGAGTCACCAAAACTGCCCATGCTTTTGCTTCTCCATTTGTAAAATGAGGATGAAAAGAAGGGCTTTCTGACAGTGTTAGTTTGGACATCAAATAAAATAATAAATGTGAAAGTGTACTATGATGTGTTGGGCACTTTTTAATGTTATCTATTAATAGTAAAATAGATTATCATTAGCCCATGATTCCACAGGACGCTTTAGCAACAGAGAACAGAAACCCTGGGAACTTCCTGTCTGAGATGGTGGCAGAGGAAGACTTTGAACTCACCTCCTCCAGGACCGAGCAAATCTACATTGAACAGCTTCTGCACAAGAAAAGATAGACCACACAGAGAACAGCAGGAGAACCAGAGGCTTGGTCAGGAAGGGAACCCCACCCTGAGCTGTGACCTGCAAGGGGAGGGATAGTTCTGGGGCACAGAAAAATAAAGCCACAGTTTAAAAGGGCATGTAGAATATAAAGGAACTAGCCCTAGAGCCTCACCAAATGGTGGTGGGGCAGCTGCTGGAACTCGCTCCAATTTGGCGAGGCTGGAGAGTGCCATGGTTTATGCTTCCCCAAAGAGGAGAGTAGGGTTCCAGGTCAGCCCTGAGCCTTAGGTCCCACCAGCTCCAAATGCCCCCAGGGGGCACAGAAAAAAAAGCCCTGGTTTCAAAGGGCAATGAGAATATAAAGGATCCAGCCCTAGAACTCTGCCAAATGGTGGGAGAGCTGAGTCACACCAGCCCAGCCATCCCACCAAGGCTCAGCTCACAGCCAGCTTGGGGGCACACACCAGGACACTCCTGGCCAGCCTTACCATACTCCAGCCCTCTCACCAAGATGACACATGTGAAAAGCACCCAGAACACTCCAGAACACTGTACCACTTGAGCTCCAGGTGATT
Source organism: Neomonachus schauinslandi (assembly GCF_002201575.2). Classification (NCBI taxonomy): domain Eukaryota; kingdom Metazoa; phylum Chordata; class Mammalia; order Carnivora; family Phocidae; genus Neomonachus; species Neomonachus schauinslandi. The sequence goes on from NC_058413.1 coordinate 99,407,027, forward strand.
CACCAGGGTGCCCCCTGCCCTGAGCACCCTGGGACCCCCTGGATTGTACCTACTTCAGCTACAGCTGTTCAGCCAGGCTGCCTCTTGTATGGAGCGACCTGGGACCCGTGGCCCATGCCCTGCTCAGCTCCAGCCACCCTGCCAGGGCACCCCTCCATGGAGTACCCTAGGACCCTGGCATAATATATTCCAAGTGCTGAAAGGATAAAAAAACCTAGAACCCAGGTGCCTGGGTGGCTCAGTTGGTTAAGTGTCTCCCTTCAGTCAAGTGTCTGCCTTTAGCTCGTGTTGTGGTCCTGGGATCGAGCCCCATGTAGGGCTCCCTGCTCAGTAGGGAGTCTGCATCTCTCTTTCCCCCTGCTCTTCCCCCTGCTCATGCTCTTGCTCTCTATCTCAAATAAATAACAATCTTAAAAAATAAAAATAAAAAAACTTAGAACCAAGAATACTCTACCTGGCAAGGTTAAAATTCAGAATTGAGGGACAGAGAAGGAGGTTCTGAGACAAAACAGAAGTTAAAGAAGTTCATCATCATTAAACCAGCCTTACAAGAAATGTTAAAGTATAAAATGAAAGGTCATAATTAGAAGTAAGAAAATTATGAATAAAAAGATGTAAAATATGACAACATATAAACTGTAGAGGGAGGAATAAGAAAGTTCTTTTAGAATGTGCTTGAACTTAACTGACCATCAACTTAATATAGGATGTTACATAAAAACCTCATAGTAACTACAGACCCAAAACCTATAATAGATACACAAAATATAGGGAAAAAGCCAACTATAACAACAAAGTCATCAGGAGAGCAAGAGAAAAAGAACAGAGAACAACAAAACAATCAGAAAACAATTAACAAAATGACAATAAGTACATCTATCAATTTAAATCTAAATGGTCTAAATGCTTCAATCAAAAGACATAGGGTGGTGGAATGGGTAAAAAAAAAAAAAAAACATCTATATGCTGCCTACAAGAGACTCATTTCAGACCTCAAGACACTCACAGACTGAAAGTGAATGGGTGGAAAAAGATATTCCAAGCAAATGGAAGAAAAAAAACGGGGTAGCAATACTTGTATCAGGCAAAATGGACTTTAAAACAAAGACTGTAGTAAGAGACAAAGAAGGGCATTACAAAATTATAAAGGGATCAATTCAACAAGAGGGTATAACAATTGTAAATATCTATGCACCCAACACTGGAGCATCTAAATACATAAAGCAAATATTAACAAATGTGTAGGGGACTTGAACACCCACTGACATCAGTAGAAGATCAAGCAGAGAATTAGTAAAGAACAGTGTCTTTGAACAACATATTAGACCAGAAAGACTTAACAGATATATACAGAACATTCCAACCCAAAACCACATTCTTTTCAAGTGTATAAGGAATATTCTCCAAGATAGACCACATGTTAGGCCACAAAACAAATCTAAATACATTTAAGAAGAGTGAAGTCATATCATGCATTTTTTCTGACCACATGGTGTGAAACTAAAAATCACAAGAAAAAACTGGAAAAAAACCCCACAAAAAACCCACAAACATGTGGATGCTAAATAACATGCTACTAAACAACCAATGAGTTTAGCAGCAATGAAGCAACCAGAGAGGAAATAAAAAAAAGAGAGACAAATGGAAGCAAAAATACAGTGGTCCAAAATCTCTAGGACACAATGAAAACAGTTCTAAGAGGGAAATTTATAGCAATATAGGCCTAACTCAAGAAACAGGAAAAATCTCAAACATTCTAACCTTATACCTAAAGGAACTGGAAAAAGAACAAAGCCCAAAATTAGTAGAAGGAAGGGAGTAATAAAGATCAGAGCAGAAATAAACAAAGACTAAAAAAAAGGAAGGGCAGGGGGAGACAAAAATAGAATGAAACCAAGAGCTGGTTCTTTGAAAAGACAAAATTGATAAACCTTTAGCTGGATTCATCAAGAATAAAAGGGAGAGGACCCAAATAAAATCAGAAATCAAAAAGGAGAGATAACAACTGACACTATAGAAATACAAAGGATTATAAGAGAATATTTTGAAAAATATGCTAACAAATTAGACAACTTAAACATACAGTCTTCCAAAACTGAATCAGGAATAAATAGAAAATCTGAACAGACCAATTACTAGTAGTGAAATTGAATGAACATAGATGTAAAAATCCTCAACAAAATATTAACAAACTGTGTTTAATAATACATTAAAAGAATCATTCACCAAGATCAAGTGGGATTTATTCTGGGATGCAAGGATAATTCAATATTCACAAATCAATCAATGTAATATACCACATTAAGAGGAGAAAGGATAAAAACCATATGATTTCAATAGATGCCAAAACATTTGATAAAATTCATCAGTTCATGATAAAAACTTCCAACAAAGTGGGTTTAAAAGGAACATACCTCAATATAATAAAGGCCACATATGGAAAAACCCACAGCTAACATCACACTTAATGGTGAAAAATGGAGGGCTTTTCCTCCAAGATCAAAACCAAGACAAGAATGTCCACCCTTGCCACTTTTATTCAACACAGTGCTAGAAGTCCTAGACATAGCAATCAGACAAGAAAAAAATAAAAGGCATCCAAAGTGGTAAAGAAGAAGTAAAACTGTCATTATTTGCAGATGATACAATACTGCACATAGAAAACACTAAAGACTCCACCAAAAAACTATTGGAAGTAATAAATGAGTTCAGTAATGTGGCAGGATACAAAATTAATGTACAGAAATAGGTTGCATTTCTATACACAAATAATGAAGTAGCAGAAAGGAAAATTAGGAAAACAATTCCATTTACAATTGTACCAAAAAGAATGAAATACGTAGGAATAAACTTAACCAAGGAGGTAAAAATCTATACTTTGAAAACTGTAAAACACTGATGAAAGGAATTGAAGATGACACAAACAAATGAAAAGATCTCCAATGCTCATGGGGCGGAAGAAGTAATATTGTTAAGATGTCCATACTATAATTTGTAATCTACAAATTCAGTGCAATCCCTATCAAAATACCAACAGCATTTTTCATAGAACTAGAAAAAATAATCCTAAAATGTGTATGGAACCACAAAAGACCCAGAATAGTCACAACAATCTTGAGAAAGAACAAAGCTGGAGGCATCACAATCCCAAATTTCAAGATGTATTATAAAGCTGTAGTAATCAAAACAGTATGATACATGCACAGAAATAGACACGTAGATCAACAGAACAGGATAGAGAGTTCAGAAATAAACCCAGAACTATATGGTCAATTAGTCTATGACGAAAAAGGCAAGTATATAAAATGGAGACAGTTTCTTCAACAAATGGTGTTGGGAAAACTGGACAGCTATATTCAGAAGAATGAAACTAGACCACTTCCTCACATCATCCACAAAAATAAACTCGAAGTGGATTAAAAACCTACATGTGACACCCGAAACTATATAACTCCTGGAAGAAAACATATGCAGTTATTACTTTCACATAGACCTTAACATTTTTTGGATATATCTCCTCAGGTAAGGGAAACAAAAGCAAAAGTAAACTACTGAGACTACACCAAAATAAGACCTTTTGCACAGCCATGGGAAACCATCAACAAACAGCAAGGCAACCTGCTGAATGGAAGAGGGTATTTGCAAAGGATGTATCCAATAGGGGTTCATATCCAAAATATATAAAGAACTTATACAACCCAACACCCCCCCGCAAAATCCAATTTAAAAAATGGGCAGAAGACCTGAATAGACATTTTTCCAAAGAAGAAATACAGATGGCCAACAGACACATAAAAAGATGCTCATCATCCCTTATCATCAGGGAAATGCAAATCAGAACCACAATGAGATATGACCTCACACCTGTCACAATGACTAAAATCAAAACCACAAGAAACAGCAAGCATTGGGGAGAATGTGGATGAAAAGGAACCTCGTGCACTGTGGGTGGGAGAGGAAAAGGAAGCTTTTCCCAGACCTTCAGCACCTTCCTCTTACATCTTATTCTATAGGAGTTGAATCATTCACCCATTCCTTGAACAATCAGAGGCAGGGACTCATGAACCAGTCAGGCTCCTGGGTTTGCCAGAGAGGTGGTACGGATCAGACCGGCGCTCGGGCAGGAAGAAAGCGGGTGATGGATGCTGAGTAGGGAAGCAATAGCGTGCGTTATTGTGATTATTGTTAAACTGTCTGCTCCGAAGGTGGGGTCTGTTTCTGGGTGACCCCATGTATCCCCAGTGCCTCTCACAGTATCTGGCACACTGTAGGTGCTCCCTAAATATTCGTTGAGTGAAATAAGTGACAGGCAACGTGAGATTTGATGGGATGTCACCATTTACATGAAAATGGCAGATACACCTGACTTTGTAACAGACGACCCTCGCTGAGTGCCCAGGCTATGTTCCTTGCTTATTCTCATGCTCCCAGCACCAAATGCAATGTCCTCCATGTAATAAGTACTCCATAAAAATGTGCTAAGTGAATGGTTGGCACATGCTCTATGGGAGAAATTAAGAATAGCAGATACTCACACAGTGCTGCTTCTGTTCCAAACACTGGGTTAAGTAAGCACTTAATATGAGTTGATTCCTAGGGGCGCCTGGGTGGCTCAGTTGGTTAAGCGACTGCCTTTGGCTCAGGTCATGATCCTGGAGTCCCTGGATCGAGTCCCGCATCGGGCTCCCTGCTCAGCGGGGAGTCTGCTTCTCCCTCTGACCCTCCCCCCTCTCATGTGCTCTCTCTCTCAGTCTCTCTCTCTCAAATAAATAAATAAAATCTTAAAAAAAAAATATGAGTTGATTCCTGTAATTGTCACAGCCTGTGACTTAGGCACTATAATTGTACCTATTTTACATTTGGGGAAAACTGAGGCACAGAGGCCTTACCAACTTGCTCTGGGCTACGTAGGAGGTTAGTGGGTGGGACTGGGATTTGAACCAGCTCTGCTGGCTCAGAGTACCTGCTTGCGGCACGGTGTCTGGCAGAGCTGCTGCTTCAGACGGCTCTGCGCCGGCAGTCTTCTGGCCACTGAGGAGGGGCTGGCCTGCCCACTGACCCGGCTCTTCTTCCTGTCTGGCTGCCCTGTCCCTGTCCCTGGTGTCCGGCTGTTGGAATTGCCAATAGACCACCTCTGAGGGGCTTCTTTCGTGGTGCATGAAGGGGACCGTGGTAGTGGAAGGAGAGGACAGGGCGGGTCAGAGGCCTCCTCGGAATGACCCTTCTTCTGATCACAGACGCAGGTCACTCCCACGTCCACCTTCCTCCCCCGAAGGGCCCCAATCCGCAGGAGCGCGGCTGTTTTGCTGGAGGAGCCCGCCGCACAGCATTGTTTATCAGCGGGTGCCCAGTTCAGGCCCTCCCTCCTGTGTCAGCAAGGGGGACTATTTATGGGGTTGCCGCTCCGCATAGACAGGAGGGAATCGGGCTGCAGCGGGGGTGGTGGTGGTGCTGTGGGCCGGCCAGGCTGGGCCGACTCGTCTGTTCATCTGCGGGGCCCGGTGCAGTGTAGAGATAAGTCTCTCTCGAGAAGGGCCTGCCTCTTCACTGGCCGCTCGGCTTCCCTCGGACAGCTGAGGGGAATTGGCCCCCTTAGGAGCTTTTGGTTCCATGCCCCTGACCTGGTCCCAGTGTTAAAAAGGGTATTGATGAACTATCACCAACCATTTATTGAGTATTTATTATGTGCTAGACACTATTGAACTAGTCTAAGCCCTTTCAAGTATTACATCATTTACTCTTTAAAACAAGAGCCTCCTTTGGTCTCCACCATGCGGATGTGGAAACTGAGGCACAAATAAGTTCGATTCCTGGTAAGCGGCCCGGTTGGGTTTTAAGCTCACACATCTGGTCCCAGCCGCCCTCACACACATGGCTGGTGCTACCTGAGTCTTTGCTGTGTGCCAGACCCCACTCTTAAGGCTTTGCATGCACTCCCTTGTTTGTTCTTCCCAGCAGCCCCCAAAGACAGGGATTGTTATGATCCAAAAGAACCAAAGTCGAGAGAGGTTAAGGAACTTGCCCGAGGTCACACAGCAGCAAGATGAGCTGGATTCCAATTCAGGCAGCTTGCCTGGGTCCTTAACCACCTTCTCCCCTTTTGCCAGAAGTAAGAATGGTTTGTCAGCCGAAACCATTCACTCTAGCCTGTTTCTTGTATGAACGTCCCCTGTCCCTTCTAGTTCTTTCCTTTGGGAAGCTCTTCTTCAGGTCCAACAGGAGGCCCTCATACGACTTAAGGATAGAGAGGGCTTGGCACTGGTTTCATAAGCCTGCGTTCCATAGAACCTAGGATCCCTCTGGGCCAAAGAGGCCTGCTGAGGTCCCCATGTCCATCTTCCGGCCCCCAGACAGGACTGCCCAGTGCAGCCTTGCTATCCTGATCACACGTTTCCTCCTGATCATTTGCAAGGAGGGAATGAGTCTCCCCAGGATGGAGATGTAAAGGCTCGCCCCTTCCTGCGCTCAGGGGGACCTTGCTCCAACAGTGGCCTGAGTGCCTGGGAGAGCAGGTGACAAAGGGATCCCGGCAAAGACTGGAGAGCACCAGTCAAAACCATTGCCAGCACCCCGACAGCCCGGCCTGCACCCCCGGATGCCAAATGCAGACGACAGCCCGAAAACAATTTGTCCGGCCTATGAGTAATGTCTAGTAACTAAATGCTAATGAATTTGCTGTTGCATTTGAGTTAATTTATGGGGTGTTCTCTTCACCGAGTAAATTTTAATTAAGAAGAGTAAAACAAATGACAAAGTAATTTCCAAAAAATTAATTTTCAGTAAACACAAGCCATTGTTTTTCTTTGTATCTATAATAAAAGTCAAAGTGAAGCCTCCCTAAGCCCGCCCCCCCCCCCTCCCCCCCCACCTCCCCAGCTTCGAAAGATGAAGTTTGAGCCTAAGCCAGGCTTGGAGGCAGGCAAATTAGCAGTCAGGCAGGGCCAAAAGGAACTGGGCAGAGAGCCTGAGAGAAATCAGGCAACAGGCCTCAAAGAAAGGCAACAATCGCTACTTCTCTGGTGTTGGGTCTGTCTAATTTTCATCCAACTCTGCACCTTTTAGGACGCAGGGAAGTGGGGGAAAGGTGCGCCATGCTTGTTGCTCGTAGGAGTACTAATGAGGAAGCAAGAGGCGGAGGCGTTTTATTATTATTTTTTAATTAGTCCAATTGCATAACCAAATAAGCAAGAGAGAAGGAAGGGAGGAAGGGAGGGAGGGAGGGAGGAAGAAAGATAGGAAGATGCACTTTGCACCACCTTGCCAGGCACTGCTCAGGGAATGGCACCTAGCCGCTCTGAGTTCATCTGCCGGACCGACCGTTCCTTGAGGGAGGGGAGTGCCTGTTGGCTCCCATGTGAGCGATGAAGAAACTGAGGGTCCAGAGCTGCCCCAGAGCCCCACGACCGGCCAGTTGGATTTGAAAACGCTTTGTGGCCCCTAAGCTCTTCCTCATCATCACGCTGTCTCTCCAATTATATGTGTGACAGAATGAGTTTTGAAATCAATTGGCCTGGTTGTGCTGGGTCTGCCGGCCGGGGCTGGGGGTTGCTGCTGGTCTATGTCTGGCTTGACGACCTGAGATTTGGGGGGGTGCAGCTGGAGGGATGAGATGTGGGGCAGCCGTCGAGACCCACTCCAGAGGGAGGCCTCGGGAGAGCAGAGTAGCTCTGAGCAAGTGCAGGGCCCGGGGTGGGGGGGGCAGGCTGAGCAGGGACTTGGGGCAGTGGGGTCCTCCCGTCCTGTCCCTGATGTCCCAGCCCTCACGCCCTCCCCCGCCACGCTCCCTGTCCTGAGTCAGGGCTGCACTGAACAGACTGAGAGCATCAAATCCAAAGTAGGGGCAGCTGGGCAGGGGTGAGGGGTGCCAGACTGGGCAGCAGAGTCCCTGCCACCGTCACCCTGCTAACTCGAGGGTCTCCACTTTCAGCATTCTGCTTGTCCTGCTGCAGTCACTGGGGGCTCCTATGAAAGTATGGATTTGTCTGGGTTTCTCTGTTTAATCCCAAATCTGTCAGGCCTTGTTAAATTTGATGGGGCCTGAAAGGTCTGGTGTTAAGCAAATATTCGGTGACCAGAGTCTTTGACGAGAATCAAGCTGAAGCTTAATCCTAAGGTAATGGCTTTCCCCATAATCCCAGGAGGTCGGGGCTAAGGAAGGGGGAGGGATCCAGGAGCCGCTGGAAGCAGAGCTCAGAGCCAGTGGGGAACCGAGGAGGGAAAGAGGAGGGTTGGCTGCCCCCTTCAGCTAGGATCCCCAGATGACCCATGCCACCCTCTGAGGTAAAGGCCATCAAGATGGCGAGTCACCTGGGGAGCGTGTTCTGCCAGAACTGGGGTCAGGGAGGGTCCCTATTCCCACAGACGGCTCTGGGTGAAGAAACTGAAGGGAGGCCAGGAAAGAGGGAGGGATAAGCCACTTCAGGTGGGCACGCGGGGGTTCTGCTCCCGCTGGGGTGTGCGTTCTGAGAGGCAGAGCTGTCCGAGCCCAGGGCTTGGCTGGGGTGCCTGAGAGGCCCTCTGCCTCCTCGCTGAGCCCGGGAGGCCAGATTCTGCAGACTGCAGGCTGCGGGAAACGGGGACCCCAATCACTACCAGATTGGGGTGTCTGGGATCACTGGGGCCACACTGAGAGTCTGCTGCCAGCTAGGGCGCTGGATGCTATGGGCTTGGCACTGTGGGGGGGGGGCGGAGAGAACCTGCAGGCGCGGGCTGGGGACAGCGAGTCAGAGGAAACGGGGCGGTGGCCGCACTCTGCCACCCTCTGTGAGAAACAGTACTGATCAGGACACCTCCGGCTGCTCTCTGGAGAGGACTGCTGTTCACCTCGTCAAAGTACCTGATTAAACATTCATGGGAAAAAAAATAAAATAAACATTTTGCAAAGAGATGCTTAAGCAATCAGGCGCTTCAGGGGGTGGGTTCCCATGGCGCTGTAACCACCAGCCCTGGGGGTAATCGGCATTTAACGTCGCCAGCACCTCTCGGTTCCACACCTGAGGGGTTGATGTCGCTGCCTCCCTCCCCAGAGGCCCCAGCACACCCAGGGAGACCGGGATCTCCTAGCCGGTTACGCTCAGCTGTTTATTCTTTGCTCGTCCTCGTCCTCACTTTGCTTTATTGCATCAAATATAACCTGTAGGGGAGGGAGGAGCCACCATCCCAGAAAGGGAGGCAGGGAGGGAGAGTCGTGCTAAGGGACAGGTCATGTTGTCCTTTGAGGTGTGAGCTTCCAGAAGCCAGTCTGGAGTCCAGTGTAGAGGAAGAGCATGGCCCCAGTCCGTCCTTTGTCACCAGTGAGTAGGGAACGATAAGAGAGATGTGCATGCCTGCCTTCTCAGAACTGGCAAGTTCCCGGAGGGGTATTGATAAAGAAACAGAAATCAAGGGTGATGGTGATGGTAGGCACTTAGCATGGGCCAGTGCTCATTTTAATATTGATAACACCTCTATGAGGAGGATGCTGTCAGCCCATTTTACAGATGAGAACAGGCAGGCACTGAGAGGTTATGCCACTTGCCCAAAGCTATATGGAACAGGGATCTGAATCCAGATACTTCGGCTCCAGGCGCGTGTCTCACCCCTAGTCATCTCAGGGTACTTAACAAATGGAAAAGTGCTTTGGGTCCCTTACAAAGGCTTAGGCAGCTATGGAAAATTCCCAGAGGAGGTGGCATCTTAGCTGAGTCCTCAGAGACACCGGACCTGGCCAGCCAACGGAGTTCACTTCCAGCACAGTGCACAGAATTTAAAGCCCAGGAATCTTCTGGTCTCCAGGTGAGATTGTCCCAGGGCTTGCTTCCTCTCCTCAGCCTGCTGCCTGCAGAAAAGTAAATGGGTATTGATGGCCGGTGGGGGCCCCTCTGCAGCTGCCCCGTCACCACCACGGGGGTCATAGGAGGAGGGATGCTGACACCCAGGCAGCTGTACAGATGTTGAACTAATATGTCCATGAAAGAAAAGAATCGGATGCATGCATCCTGAGCCTCTCCCACCCACTGAGCTCCCCTGCCACGTAGGGGCTCATCTTCTGGAGGGATCTGTCTCTCTGGTAGCAAAACAAGTTCTCCAGACCAGAAGAGTTTTCTTTGCAAATTAAAGCAATTCATTGTGCATCTGTAGTCAAATACACACCCGTACCCTCTTATTAATATGGGCTCTGTTTTAATTGGCTTTCTCCATAGCTAATTACCTGTCAGATAAAGGGTTACTCATTGCATGGAGGGTAGTTAACCATCAGGGCACGGGCAAGGCGAGGGCCACAACACTGCGGGCAAACCATCATCCTAGTGCAGGTCATGGGGCCAGGTGGGGTCCTGAAGTGACTCTGGGAGGTAGTCACCTTGGGGTAGGACCAGAAGATAATGGAGGGGGTGCCAGAAAGCAACGATGCATATTCATTTACTCATCCCTCTATTTAGCAACCCTTATCAGAACACCCTTTCTGAGCCAGACACTCTGCCGGGAGCAGGATTTATCACGAGTCAGGATGGCAGCTATGTGACCCTCTTACCTGAGCTGGTAGCCAGGAGTTGGGGGATCCTAAGACCTCAGATCTCCAGCTTTGCTAGTCCTCACTGACTGATCCATGCACTCCATGCAGGGCAGTGGGAAATGCACTGTTCCGGTGGAGACTGTGGGTATAGACTCATCTAGCCCAAGCAGGCTTTTAGACCAACCTCTTGATTTTGCAGAGGAGGGAAAAGTGCTTTGGGTCCCCAAAGGTCCCCTTTACCTCCCCAGAGAGGAGAGGTAAGCTGCCTGAGGACACACAGCGATGTTGGGACTTGAATCCAGCTCTCTAGCTTTTGTTTATCCTGCCCGCCAGTTTGGGGGCTGGGTGCGTCCCTGATGACAGGCAGGACAGGGCTGGGCAATAGCTGGGCCTAGGAAGGGGTGCTTTTTCTCCTGGGAAGTGCTTTCCAAGGCCCTCTTTTTTTTTTTTTTTTGCATTAAGGAATGTTTACTTTAGAAAGTGGGAAACGTGGCGCAGGGTAGACTTCGCTCTGGACTTCACTTTCTGTATCTGTCCAGCAGAGTCCATAGAGAGCGACAGGTCCCTTGGAGGTGAGTGAAGAGTGTTGCCCTGCTGTCAGGGAGGATGAGGGCTGAGCTGGTGATCGATGCTCCTGGTGGCAACATCCTGGTGAGGCTGCTAGTGGGTCCTGGGCCCTGGGCGTCACGTGGGATGTATTCTCTCTGGGCCGCGGAGGAGCAGGGCTGTGCATGTGTGCACGTGTGGTGTACGTGCCCGTGTACACACACATTAGTGGAGGGGACGCTACCCTAGGGGCAGTGGTGGTGATATGTAGCTTCTCAGCTAGGAGTGATATTATAGGTTCTGCTAAGGATTTCTCGGCTTCCTCTGCATTTGCACTTTGTCCCCAGGCTATCACCCCTCCATCTACGGGGGCGAGTGTTCTCAGAGGTGCTTTCCGTGGTACATCTTAGGGTTTAGTGGAGTGTGCACAGACAAGTTCAAATCCCAGCTTTGGCTCTGAATCTTTGGCTTCCGCTCCTCCCTGACTGGGCTTTTTAGACATCAGGGATGCCCATAATTCAAGGTCGACATAAAGAGCGTGGTGGTCTTACTAGCTCTGAAATCCTGAGAAAGTTACCTAAACTCTTTATGCCTCGATTTTCTCTGTAAAATAGGGACAATATGGTACCTCCATCAGGGGTAAGAATGAAAAGGGGTAATGCACGCAAAGCCCTGGGGTTCGCCTAGCCCGCGACAGGCACTCCAGGACTATTTAGCAGCTGTTCTTATTATTTGGCTTCTGTAGCAGGTAGAACTGTGTTTAGAGTCTCAGCTCTGGCACTAATTAGGTGTGATCCTGTGAGGTCCTCAGTTTCTTCTCTATGGACTGGGAGCACTGAGAGTCCTGCTTTGTGGGGCTAAGAGGGGAATTAAGTGAGAGCAGGTACATGAAGCATATGATTCCACGTCTGGAAGGCGGCAAGCACTCCGCAAATGTGGTTCTAATATGTGGGCCCTGCACTGCTTGCTGCAACCCTCTCCAGGGCTCTCCTGTCCACTGCCCCTGGTACCCACTCGTAGACTCCATGGTACGTGCCCAAAGCAGGGGGCTGGTGAAATCTCCAGAGCCTGTGACTCTCCCATTCTCACTTGCAAGCCTGCTTTCGGGACACCACCACTTTGCAGGTATGGAGCGCTTGATGATTTTCAAAGTGACTTCATGTCTTTAATCTTCGTTGGTCCACAGCAATTCTATAAGACAGGGTGTGGAGTATTCATCTTGTTTTGCAGATAAGGGGAGAGAGACCCCAAAGAGGTTAAGTGATTTATCCAGAGTCATTCAACAAGTTAACTGCATACTCACGTCCAAAATTCATGCTTCCACAGAAGAATGCACACTTATTTATTGCTTTGTGGTGAAGAAAGACCTCCTCATTCGTGGTCCTGATTGTCACAACTCTGCAGGGCTGGGTGTTATTGTCACCCCCATTCTGTAGACCCAGGAAGGTTATATGATGGGCTCATGATAACTCTGTGAATAAATGATGAAAGGGAGCTTTAAAGTCATGTTTCCTGGCTTCGTTTCTGTGTTCTGTTACTTGACGTTGTTTTTGGTCCTCGCTTCAGAAACCAGCTTGTCTTAAAAAAAAAAAAAAGAAACTAAAGACAAAAAAACAAAAACAAAGAATAAACCTCTAAACAGGGGCCGTAGCTACCCCCAGAGAGGCAGGTTGCGCCGTAACTTTTCTGACAACAGCATGGAGCAAGATCCCCAGCAGAAAGCGTGGAACTCTCCCAGCCAGCTTTGCACGGAAGGGTGTAATTAGAGAGCTGACAGGTGTACATGCAATGCTGCTAATGGGTCCACCTGTGAGAGGGACCTGGCGAGCACAGGTAATTTGGACAGAGTAGAGCACTCAAAGGAGATCCGTGCTTCAGGTGCCTGGCCTGCCCCCCATTCCCCGACCCGCCCCCCCCCGCTGGGGCTAGAAGCCTCCCCGGGCAACAGGAGGAAGGGCCTGGCCTGGACCCTGCTGCCGACACAGAGCTATTCGCTGTGGTGCTCGCTGCACATTATGCTAAAAGTGTGACAGATTTTATAGGCAGTCTGGGCGGGAACCATGGAAACAGGTTAGGGAAGAGGAGAAGCTGATTGCCGTTGTCGTGTGAGCAAGAGGAGGGTGGGCTGGGGGGACATGCCCTCCCTCCTCCACCGTCCTCGGGCCTGCTCCCAGTCCTGACCCCCAGGCTCCGTACCAGCATCATCCCCCCTAAGCATGCAGTCAAATTGGGGCAGGGGGGTGTGAGGCACGCGGGGCAGGCACACACAGACACTCCTCTGGACTCTCACACCAGCCTCGGGCATAATAATCCAGTCTGATGTGCCGAATACCTACCGTGCGCCAGGCACAGCATGGGGCGCTTCCTCGATGTTATTTTTGACCCTCTCAACAACTCTGTGAGATGGTATCATTACCCTAGTTGTGTGCATGAGAAATCTGGGGGCTGGGAGACTAAGGAACTTGCCCTCCATCACACAGCCACTGACAGATGAAGAATTTGATCTAGAATGGTCTCCGAAGTTTGCGCGCTAATCCATTCCATGGTGCTCACCTCCAAGATAACAGCATCCCTCTAGCAACACTTACAAGCTAAGTTTTCCAACAAATCATTTAGGGAAGAAAAAGAATTGGTGAACTCCTCTTTCAATTTGCATGAGGTCACCAGAATTTTCCATAGTGGTGGTTCTGCCTTCAGAAAAGCATTCGGATGGGATTGTTATACTTTGTGCTGGTGGGGCCGTTCTGTGGATCCAGGCAGAAGGGACGGATGCTCCATGCTGTAAGATTGCTTTCTCCAGGAGCCCTCACCAGTTCCTCTCCTTTCCTGGGGCTTCATTATGGCCAATCACCATGGTTCCCACACTCTCGAGCCGAGAATCCATGTTCTCTTCCAGGCAGGAGGAGGGAAAAGGCGCTGGATATGTGGCCTTGGAGAGGAGCCCTGGTCACACAGGGTCACGGCAGCTGGATAGAGGGGCTCACAGTTGAGCCTGCGCAGCAGAGCAGTCAGGGAGGGGCCAGGCTCCTGCTGCAGATCCTGCTCCCAGGTTCACAGAACAGTGTGTGATAGTGAAGGGGGAGGAGCCAGTACCCCACCTCCTGGGGGGTGGGGGTAAGCCCCAGTTCTGAGATGTCAAAGCTTTCAGTGCCCAGAAGCCTCTGGCCTCTGAGAGCCTTGAGCTTTGCTTCCAGGGACTTAGGTCAGACACTCCCCCCAAGGAGAGCTGAGGTGTTATGCGCCACACACCTGCTCAGTGCTACAGGGAGAAGGCTATGGGGCTGGGCTGACACCGAGGGGGTTGGACCTGGATGGTTCTAGTGGGTTCTAGTGGGGTGGGGCAGGTCATGGGGAGGGTATCCTAGGGAGGAGAGAGGGACAGAGACCTTCAAACTGGTGGTTTTCGAAGGGCTGGGGGGATGTGCCCTGGGTTCTATGGGAGTGTGGTTGGAGGACCAAAGCTGTCTAGGGGGCAACACTCCACTCTTCTCTTCTGGGAGCAAAGTTGAAAAGGTTTCCCCACCTAAACCCTCTCAAAATCCTGCATTTCTCCTTCTCGCTGGACTCTCTTCCCTTTCACCATACATGTTATTGAAAGGGTGATCCAGGGGCGCCTGGGTGGCTCAGTCGTTAAGCGTCTGCCTTCAGCTCGGGTCATGATCCTGGGATCCTGGGATCGAGCCCCACATCGGGCTCCCTTCTCCGTGGGAAGCCTGCTTCTCCCTCTCCCACTCCCCCTGCTTGTGTTCCCTCTCTCGCTGTCTCTCTCTGTCAAATGAATAAAAATCTTAAAAAAAAAAAAAAGAAAGAAAGGGTGATCCACATTTGTTGTCCTCGTTTTTATTCCATTTGCTCTCGGGTCTGTGAAGATGAGTTTCTGCTCCCACTATTCATGCATGCTTCAGGTGGAGGCATGAGCATCTGTTATGCATCACACACACACTCACACACTCACACACTCCTGTCTTTAGGACCTTACTTGCGTCGAGTAGGGCAGGCAGACCTTTACACAGGTGACAAAAATAAATGCTGCATGACCATGGCGATACGTGTTAAGTAGGCATGAGATGTGGTGTGATAAGAGCAAAATGGCAGGCAGATAGGACCTAGTTGTTGGGTTGCAATAGCATCTCATGGTCACTTCATTGCCAAATCCGATAGATGCTTTACAGGTGTGGGATGACTGTAAGACTGCCCTTGAGAGAGGCTCCAAGGAGTGCTCTGCAGGGCAGGGGAAGAGCCAGAACAGAATGGTACACCTAAAGCCAAAGGCTCAGAGAGTTCAGGTGGGGCATTTTGGGGCTCCCTCTGTCTAGAATACCTTCCTTTCCTCCTGTGATTGGCTACCACCCTTTCTTTATTAGAGAAATTCAAATTGGACCTTTTTTAGTGAAGTCCTCCCGAAGTCCTCCCAAAGTCCTCCACCCCCATCCTACTACTGACCTGCTCTGTACAGCACGCTGGATAGTGCTTTGCACACACTCCAACTCGGCACACTGGGCTGGATGTAGTCTTCATGTCTGCATACCGTCCCCTCTTGGGAATCAGGGGAGCATGGACCCGGGCTGGATGTGGTCTGACTGATCTTCTTATGCTCCTGCCTCCCATGACCCCATGCACATACCTAGCCTCGTATTGTAGAAGGGAGGGAAGGATGGGCAGATGGATGGATGAATGGATGCCTCTGAAGTCGTTTGCGGTCACACCCTCATTCCAGAGAGGCCACAAGGTATCATTGAGGGAACCGTGCCATGAGGACTTGGCCCCGGATTTGGGGCCTGGCTGAGTCACTGAGAGACATGTCATTGTTTGCAGTTTGCATCTGCATGCCCCCCTTGGTGTCCAGACAATGAGAAAACCCCATGATCTGATGTCTAAGCCTCCTTCATACTCCAAATTTCTATCTCTTCAAGGCGACTAAGACCATCTCTAGGGTAGAAACCATGTTTTCTCTCAGGTCAACAAGTCTTCCTGGGCTGCCCAATGTGAGACCAGCAACTGTGTGGTGGGTCCGGCTTTCTCAAGACGAGAGGATGAGCTCCTTGATGAAATGACTGGTTAGCTGGAGAGGAGTTGTGGTGAGCGTCCAGGGCAGGACTGGTGCATAGGAATCGCTGCTTACCTCGGTCTCTTTTGCTCTCAGAAGCCAAGATAAATGCCATCCTGACCCCATGCCCACAGCTATCCCCTCTACTTAGGAAAGGATTTGGCTTCTTCCAGCTCAGTGCCTCTGTACAGAAGCTTCTGCCCTGCTTGGGAGATGCTTCTAGCCCCTGAGGACCTGCCCTGGTTGCTCAGACTATAATCTAAACTGACAACAGACTTTCTGGTGTTTTTTTTTTTAAGTCCTATCATTTTCATTCTCTTCATTCAGCCTCTTTCCTCATTGCTCCCTCCCCCAGCTTCATCATCCCCCTTCCTCGGTTGATAGTGAGTCTTATTAAGTGGTGCTGTGTCATAAAGTGTTGAGTTGTGTCAGCTGGAAATGGAACATGATTAAGTATATAAAGGAGCCCCAGCCTCGCCTGCCACAACATTATACAACAGAAGCCTTGGCAGTGTGCGAACATCTTTTCTTTCTCTCCTTCCTGGGGAGAGGCAAGACCCGCCTCTCACCGTGTGGGTCCAGCGGCTGGTCCTGGGCTCCAGTTGGCTAAGTGTGGAGGAACAGGTGGGTGGAGGAGGGAGTGTGGTGGAGAGCGGCTGGTAGGGGGTGATGTTTTTGGGGCTCGGATAAAATCGGGCGCAGGCATGCCTGGTTAGGCCCGCTGGTGTAAGAAGAACTTTCTTATAGGAGAGGTGTCTCTCGCGGATCACTGGAGTTCAGATGAACCCATGGCTGTAGTGCTTCTTTGTCCTTTTTTCCCCTAAAATATGTCACCAAGCCTAGAAGAGTAGAAGGAACTTGGAGAGTGTGTTCCTAAGCGTGCCCCAGGGTCAAGTGCAGTTGCCAGAGGTGAGTGGATGCCCTTGACAACTTGCTCTTCCACTTTCCTCGTATGTGGCCTTCCGCGTGTCCTCTGTGTTCCTTCCGAAAGCACACCGACCCTGTGAAGCTTTCAGGACTGATCATAGGAAGCCTACCTAGTCCCTACCAGCTGCCCCTGCTCAGTAGGAAGATGCTAAAGAGGCCTGAGCCCTTCCTGAGGGTCCCCAGCAGGACATCGGCTCCTGCTGGGAAATCTGAGCAGCTCCTGTGTAAGGCAGGGCCCAGGAACTGGGACCTCTCGTCCAGCTGCAATTGTCCCCGAGTGGGCAGAATGTGGCAGAAACTGATGAGGTGTCCATGCCCGGTCCTGATTAAGCCACTGAGCATGGTACTAGCTGGGTAGAACTTCTGGATAAACCTACAGATGGACATAGGAGAGCCTGGCATATCTCCTTACGGCAGGAAGCTGAGTACCCCGTGACCCCTCTCCCTACCAATTTCTGATTAGGTACCTTTTCTGTCTGATTGCCTTGAACTCATCTGGTAGAACAGCATCCCATGTCGATGTCATGGGGGACCTGGAGACCTGTAACCACATCACCCTAATTCTGGTGTTTTGGGCTCCAGACACTGTGCTCTGCTTCTGGGTTTTATTTATTTATTTGAGAGAGAGAGAACACGAGTTGGGGTGGGGGGAGACAGAGAGGAAGAAGCAGGCTCCTCACTGCGCAGGGAACCCAACATGGGGCTCGATCCCAGGACCCTGAGATCATGACCTGAGCTGAAGGCCGATGCCCAACTGACTGAGCCACCCAGGTGTCCCTGCTTCTGGACTTTCAGGGGGCTTTACTTCTTTTTTTTTTTTTTTTAAGATTTTTTTTATTTATTTGATAGATAGATAGAGAGCACAAGTAGGCAGAGCAGTAGGCAGAGGGAGAGGGAGAAGCAGGCTCTCTGCTGAGCAGGGAGCTGGATGTAGGGCTCGATCCTAGGACCCCAGGATCATGACCTGAGCCAAAGGCAGCCGCTTAACCGACTGAGCCACCCAGGTGCCCCCAGGGGGCTTTACTTCTAAGTTCATTAAAATAACAGCCCTTGATTCAGTGGAGCTCCCCTGGGCCTTACAAACCACCTTGCCCTACGGATGAACCGGAGGTCCAGAGAGAGTGGTTGACACAAAGACCTATGTGTTTCCCATCTTCTTTTCCTCTTTCATTTCACATCAATCTCTGCTCTGATTTGGAGTTAGTGACTTTTGATCCACAGCAAAGGGTCACACGTGCCCATGAGTTCGGGATCCATGACTGTCCTCCTCCAGGACAGAGGACGTCCTGTGAGGCTCCGAATGCCCTCCCGAGCCCCATACCCTTATTCCCAAAATGCCTGCTGGAGGTCTCTGCTGCAGTCATTCCTGAATTCTCCTTTTTTCCCCTTTATGGCTCACATTCAGTCAACATCAAGTGCTGGAGATTCTCCCGTCTAAAGGCCTCTTAAATCAGTCACTGCCTGATTGTCTCTCCAGCCACGGACTTAGCTCCGACCCTGCTGGTTTCTCTGGGCAGTCTTGCCTCTTCTCCTCTCACCTCCTCTCCTGGCCCTCCCCCCATCCTACCCTCCTTCACTCCACCATATTGCCTCCAGGGCTGTCTTTCTCAGACACACACCTGATCAGGTCACTGCCCTGCTGGAAACTTCCAGGGGCTCTCCATCACCTTTAGTGTGGTGTCCAGAGATCTTCACAATTTGGCTTCAGTCTATCATTCTGGACTCCTCTTCTGCCCTTGTCCCTTTCCTATCCTATACCTGCGGCCATGCTAAATGACTCGCCATCCCCTGACACGCTGTTTTCATTCATATGATGGTGTCTTTTGTGTACCCTCTGTCCTCTACCCGGAAGGCCCTGCCCTGCCTCCCCCTGTCTGTCTCCCCTACCTGGTTTACTTTCCCCTACTCCCGAGACCAGGTTGAATGTCTCCCTTCTCCCTGAAGCCTCTTCCGACTATCCCAAGGAGTCAGAGCATCCTTCTCTGTGCTCCTATGGTGCATTGTTCACATTTCAGTCATTTATCATATTGGTTTATAATTAATTATAGATAATATAATTAATACCATAATTATAATTGTATGTATGTATGTATGCCCCTGCTATGTCCCCAAGGGCTCCTTGTCATTGATTTTCAGGGACTCTCCTGATGAAAAGCATTTAGTCCTCTTTTCTATTTATAGACATACGTACATTCACAGATCAGGTAAGATCCTTGACTGGCCATGATGCGTTTCTAGTTCTGCTTTAGAGAACCTCCTCACCGTAGCTCATAGCCTATGCAAAGGTTCCTGCTCCCCGGAGCCTTCTCTCTCACAAACTTCCAGCACTCCTCGCCTCTGCTCCATCTCATAGAGGTCTTGTGCATGCCCACCTGTGTTGCTATTTTGGGTATGAGCGAGGCTTGAAAATATGGTCGGCAAGCACAGAACCTGTCTGGTTCCCTCCCGGCCACCAGTTGTGGGAGGATGCTATTCTTTAGTTGCTGGAACAGCCTAGAGAAAAATCCATGTGTGGTTCATGAGAGCAGTAGCTCACCTCGGCTGCCCTTGGGAATGTGGCATTTAGCTAGCGTTTACTTGGCCTGCAGTGTTTTGTCCAATTCTAACACACGGCTTTATGTGTTTAGCTTGTGTACAAAGTTTACTCTCATAAATGGCTTATATTCTGTCTAGAGGGACTGTGAGTCCCGGACCAGAGTCTGTGAGCAGAGTGTAATATAATTCTTGTGTTTTATTAACCATAATAACCAGAAGTCTCCAGCTACTAATATATCTGCATAGAGGTTTTTCTGAAATTCCAATTACTTTAACATTCAATATAAACTGGACAGAAAATTCATTTCATGCAGTTGAGCTTTTTATTCTTTTTAAGCTGAGAGTGAGTCATCTGCTGCGTGAACCATAAGTCCAGGGGCAGCAAGAGGCTGTCCTCATGGACTTTTCCCTGCCACCGGGAATGGTCTCTGGAGCGGTATGGATTGAATAGATTTGGAGGAGCTTCTTTCCCCTTTCCCTGCTGCCTTGGCTGTGAACGAACCCCCTCAGGACCCAACTTGGGCCCTGTGAGATTTGACAAAATATCAGAGAGGTTCACCCCCCGCTGTGCCCCACCACCCCCCAATGACAGACCTGTTAGGCCAAGCTGTTGCTCGTTCTTTAAGAATTTTTTTTATATATTTCTGTGTCTATCCCTTTAATGGGTGATGAAATTGATTGAATCTCTGGCTGTAGATGACTTCAGAATATTAGTTGGCATGGTATTGATTTTTTTCTCTTTATAAAGGTTTTCTATAAAGTAAGCACCTGACGACTTTAAGTTACCAACTTTGAGTTAAATTATGAACCTTTTAGCTTTGCATTAGAAGTGGTATCTGGAACCTGATTTGCTAGATCAAACCACATTAGTTAGCTGTGTTATGTTATTTTCTAAAAACACATTTCAGAGAAATAACTCCAATCTGTGTTGCATTTTATAGAGAGAAATAATTGAATGGCGGCTGTTTGTAATTTTAGCAATCTCTTAACCTTAATCATATTTAATGGCTTTTCTCTTCAGGCTAACAGGAGAGAGAAAAAAGGTCCCAGCTCCGTTATAGAACAGTGCTACAGAAATGCACCCCGTCCTTGGCAGCCACTGTAAATTCCTCCTCTCTGAATTGTTGGTTCGGGACAATCATTCAGCAGGGAATTACTTTCTCATCTATGAAATAAATGAGATGTTAAACTAGTTTTCTGCTTCCTGTGGTACAAATGTATCAGTGTGCAGCCCCGGGCCGTGGGAAAACAAATGCCCAGGGCCCCTGATGGTGGCGGCCAGAAGCTTGAGAGGGCTCAGGGCTCTGGGGTCGGTGAGTGTGAGTGTGGCCCCTGGGAAGGGAGACTGAAATGAAATGAGATGTGAAGGGAAGAGTGGGGAGAGCATCACCGAGGTGCTGCAGGTGCAACCCTTGGATGCAGCAGAGCCAGGGATGCAGCTTGGAAACATAGCTAGAGAGAAAAGGATGCCCTGGTCCCTGGGGTCCCATGTGCTGCCATCTGCTTTGCATGGAGAACAAGAAGAATTGATTGGTTGCAGGTGACACTCCTTGGGATTTCTTCTTTAGAGCTTACAACACATTTCCACAGAGGATCTCCCTGGCATTTACAAAATGCATAGGACTTTGGGGGAAAAAAACAGGAAAAGAGTCATCCCATCTTAGGAATAGGGAAGTTGAGAGCTTGGGAAGGGAAGGTGATACACACCATTGAGTTAAGGGTACAGTTGGGAGCACAGCCTGAGGATCCAAGACCCCTGGTTACAGATGGGGGCACGCTGCTACTCTGCAAAGACAGGGGGGCCAGCCTTGCCACCTGGGTGCCAGAGACACCATCTTCTCTCCTGCACTGGGTCATCTTCTTCACAGTGGCCATCTTCATGACCCCACTTCCAGGCTCAGAAGACCTGATGGAATATGATCTACTTACGGAAGCCTTCTTAGAAGGCGGGCTTCATAATGAGGTGCCCTCCTGTGTGATTGCCCCGTCAGCTACTGCAGATTCCCTTTAGGCACAAGGCTCGGTGTTCTTGACTGTGTCCCCATGAGCCTGCTTAGACAGTCGTCAGTCCTCCTTTGGGGAGTGGGGAGTAGGAGATTGAGTTGTGCGTCCCAGAAGCTGGGAGGCCTTCTCCAACCATAGCAAGAGGTGTTTTTTGGTTTTGTTTTGTTTGTTTTTTTAATTTAGCACCTATTAAGTGTCTTATATTGTGCCAGGAGCCATAAGTCCATGATCTCAGCTGATCCTTACAGTAAACCTGTGAGGTAGTTATCATGTGCCCATTGTATCGGTGAACGTACGGAGGCTCAGAGAGTATGATTACCTTGCTAAAGTTTACACCTAAAATAGTGATAAGGTGGGAATTCAAATCCACCTCCCTATGCTTAAGTATCATTCCATCCATCACCCTTTTGACTACTTAATTTCTCAGCAATGTCTGTGTTTTCCAATAATCTATAACCTCCAGGAGGGTGAGAATCATGTCTTTCTTGGTCCTACCCTTGGCAAGTCTTGGGTAAATGCTGAGTGAAGGAATCTGCTCCTCAGTCTCCTAAGCCCAGCTCAGCCTGTAAGAGAATGGGTCCGATGGAGAGGAAGAGTGACCGCTTTGTTTGCTCATAAGCGTTCTGGATCCTGCAGGCTGTCTGCCTCCACTCGATTGCAAACCGAGATCCTAGGGTTTTCAGAAGCCCATGTCTTGGACCAGGGATGCAGCTGGTGCCTCATTCTCGGGCTTACTTTAGCCCGAGCCCCAGCTCTGCCGAGAGAACTGCTTTCAGATTGCCAAGGCTTTGTGTGTTGTTACTAATTAGGAAATTGCCTTTGGAATTGAAATATGTTTCACAGACGAATTTACTGAACTCCTCGCCGAGGTGCGATTCTTTCATGCTTGTTGTGAGACAATCCCACTCTGTGGCGGCATATGGAGATACCAGCGTCTCTGCAAATTACAAAATCATCAACACTCAAAAATACTCCCAGTGTCTTGGGTGCTTGCAAATAGTTGGGCTGACCAGTGGGGAGATCTGGGGTCTAGATCTGCCCGCACAGGGAGGCAGCAGCTTAATCCCACTGGCTGTTTAGTGTACTCTGCTATGAGTTCTCTGCTTCTGTCCCAGGGCTCGGAGAGAAGCCTTCTAGAAATAAATCTAGGAGCATGGTCTGTGGCTCAATCATATACTGAGAGCTGAGTTGAAAATGCACATCTTCACTATATTTATTTAAAATAGTACCATTTTCCCCATTGACTGGGACAATACTTCTGGCATTGTCAGAGAATACACCCTTAACGTGTCTAATGTTCCTAAAATTTTTTGGCACCATTAAAAAAAAAGAAATCTCCAGGAAATTGGAAAATGTATGGCCAAGATGGGCCAGGAGGTCTCACTAAGTCATGGTCAGAATTCTCAAGCCATGGAGGGAATGTGTAAGGTCAGAAGACCTTTGTGGATGGTAGGTTCAAATCCGTGAAGATAGCATTGGTACAACAGAGAGCCCCAGAATATTATTACTGCTCATACTAGTGTAATTACTGTTAGAATTGCTACATATTCTGTGTCATCTGAATTAATCTTCCCAATAGCCCCCTACTCTACAGGAGTGAAATGACCTCAGAGAGGTCAAGGAACCACCCAAGGCTACCCAGCTGGTATGTGGTTGAACCAGGTTTTAAACTTAGATCAGACAGCCTCCAAAGTCTGTGTTCTTGCCACGTTGTGATGGGCTCGAGGAACAACCTGTGGTGAGAAAGCATGAGGAGGAGGCCTGGGAGGGGCTGGGGGATGGAAATGGAGGCATTTCACAGTTTCTGAGCCCAACCATTGACCATGGTTGCTCAATCCTTTCTGGGTCTTTCCATCTACTCCCAGCATATTTCCTGGTATGCTCCCCTCAATAAATGTTTGAGTGGATGAGTATATATAGGAACAAAGTGGATTAACAGACACATGCTGTCTTTGGAGGCCACTCGTGGGCAGGTAAGAGTGAGAGCCTAGGTGTTGGATGAGGTATACAAACCTTGGGGGCAGAAATTCAGTCCGGATTCAGAGGCATCTTGCCGTGATTCTTAGAGGAACAGAGGAGCTCCATACTGAGACTGGCAAGAGATCCTTCTCTCTCTTCCCTTCCCTTTCCTTCCTCAACCCACCACCCCTTAGAAACCCCTGGGGGTTTTGCCTCCTACCTGCATTAACCAAGGACCCAAGGAAGGGAGGTATAGCTAGGATCACCTGGCTGCCTAGGAGCCAGCCCCCCACCCCCAGGCATTTTCTTGGTTCCAGGGACCAGTTTCTGAAGGCAGATGCCATGCCCCTCCCTGTGGGCCCTGCTGCCCCACACCCCGAGAACTGGTTCTCATTGGGCCTGGCTGCCCTTCCCTACCCCTCAGCCTGCTGGGCATGACAGGGGTGTCAGAGGCCTCGCCGGCAGATAACCACCTTTCTGCGGCCCTCCTCATTGCCAGTCCCCTCCTAGAGCGTGAAAAGCACATTTGTCTCGTTATCTGGGAATGTTGCTTGTGTGTGTGCGTGCATGTGTATGCGCGCTCGTGTGTGTCCAGAGCTCCCACCTGACATCAAAAGGGAGATATTAAAGAAACCAATCATTTCTCCCCCTCCCCATCAAAAGTACAAATAAATTAGTTATCTGGTGAGCATAATGCCTGACTTCCCATATCCCCCCCACCTAACGAGCTCTTCCTGAGCTGCCTCACAATCCTAATTGTTTTTAAATGTTTGTGCTAACCGCGTCATACCGAGAGCATCAATCTGCGTGTGGGTAACTGAGAACCAGACTGCCGCTTAGGATGAAACATTTTTGCAGTAATTAAAAACATGCTTAAGAAGACTCAACCCCTCTGTTTCTAAGATGAGGCTGGCAAGGGTTAGGGCTGGGCTGAGTTTCCAGTCTGTTCTGGCCCAGTGGGTTGGCAGCTGAGCCCAAGCCCTCCCTGGGGGCAAGAGGAGCCTGTCTGCCTGTTCAGTTGCTCGGGATAGCTCTCCATAGGGCCCTGCTTCTGACAGTGGCCTGTAAACCCCTCCAGGGCAGAAACGGTCTTCTGTCCACTTGCTCTTCCTCCCCCACCCCCCCCCCCCCCGCCCCCGATGCCTGGCCTGTGAGCTGTACCAGGTCAGCACCCAATCATCACTGCCTGTCTGACTGCCCTCCGTCAAGCTGCTGCTTATGGGCCATCGACGGGCTAGCCCAACTGTGCATAAATCAGGGCCCGTGCATTCGAAACCAGGCAGCAGGCAGGAGGAGACTCTGGGATGAATGAATAACTATGTCGAGTTTCCTTTCCATTCTCCGAGTTCCTGGAACCTTGGGAGGGGGAAGAAGTGGCCGTCAGTGTGTTTTCTACAGAGGTTTTGTGTTGCTGTACTCCCCAGCATCTGTAGGACAGAAGCAGAGGACAGTATGGGGTGGCAGGGCACAGACTGGGAAGCCAGATGGGGCCAGTGCTCATGGTAACACTTGAGGTTGCTTTTTGCATCTGTGTAGGTTTTGATGACCGTTTGCCAGGCTAGCCAGGAGAGGAATAAAGTCTCTACTGGGATAGACAGGAGTGGGAGGGCAGAAGCATTATGACGTTCTCGAAGGTTGATTAGGTAGATAGCAGTGTAACAAGATCAGGGTAGACAGAGATGGGCCGGGAATGAAGCAGGGTAAGATATAGGAGGTAGGCATGATTATAAGTCCTTGAACCCGTAAGCCAGGGACAGGTCAGGAGCATCTTCATCCCTGCGCATTCTAGTCCCACGAGGCTGGGCTGGAGCTGAGAGTGCAGAACTCCACCCAGAGGGCCTCACACTTCTGGCTAGAAAGAGCTAGAGTAGCATCTGGAGCAGATAGACTGGCTGGAGGAGCAGCTGGTGCCTGGCATATCCTGTTGCTCCCACCAAGAGCGAGGCCCCGGACACATTGTAGGGTCTGCAAGCTGCCCCCAACAGCAGCTCCCGCCCCACCCAGCTGCTCCTGGTTCTAGCTGTTGCACATCTGCTGAGGCCAGGCTAACAGAAAGCAGGGATCTGCTTGGGAAAATTTCCTCCTCTCTGGGCTCCAGACTCAGAAAATTTTTTCCAGCCACAACTGTACAAGATCCCACACCCCCCGATCAGTTGGGAGGTGTGTGTGCATGTGAGCGTGTGTCTGCATGTGTACACATGAGAGTTCAGAAAAACATAGGTCTTACAGATACATTTGGCCTGCCATACTCTATCTTTCCATGGAATTCAGTGATGCACCAGCTTCCAACAAAACTTGAACCTTGGTCCTGGTTTCATTTAAGCTACGTGGAAACAGTGCATCCCCCAGGTCGTAGGCAACCAGCCAATCAATCCATCAATAAAATAATAAATAGAATTCACAAAGAGTAGAGTGCTGAAGTCTGTCTGTTGCTGGAAGGAATTCTACTCCGATGCCCCCTCTCTGTGAGCAGGGAGGTGAAGCTAATTCAGGGAGATGCAAATCCTGCATGACTCTGAAGCCCTTTTCCTTTAACCAGCTCATTATGCATTAACCTGTAAGACAATATGTTTTAAAGAGAACCACATTCATCACCTCAGAAAAGTCATATTAACATAATTTCTGGGAAAGAAAATGGGGGAGAAATGTTAGTCATTGTTGATGGAACAGGTAAGTTCCAGTAGCATGATCTGATCTGTTGAATATTCATACGATATTGTTTTTGACATTTAAGAACTCAATTATCCGATGACTAATCAGTCTTTTACAGTATGTTATTTTTGTGACTAGGACTGAAATACCGATAAGCCCCAAGAGAGCATAATGTTCGGATGGATTTATTAGTATTTTTCAACCCTGGCTCTCTCTGGCATGCATGTCCAGGGGAATTTAGTACCTGTGACAGTGAGGGGCTGAGGGCCTGGTTGGAGTCTGCGAGTGCACGAACACCAGATGGTGTGCGGATTGATTTTGCTCCGGTGATTTTTTCTGTGAGTGAGGGGCAGCCAGGCCTGTGATGTGCCCTCATGCTTTGGGACCAGAATCGCCTCCGCTGCTCCTGGCTATCGTGTTTGCTGCAGGTCAGGGGCGAGGGTACCTGTCCCCACTCCTGGCAGTTCGACTATCTACACAGCAAGGCAGTTTGATGCTGTAACAGATGAATGAGGTCTATGTTTGGAAAGCATCCATGATGACTTTCTCTAGAACCCAGGTCTCTGTAGAAAATGAGCTTGCTGCCCATTCTTTTCTACCCCTCCTAGGAAAAGGGGTAGTCTGGTGCCTCTCCTCTGAAATCTGGGCTGAGCTTTGTGACATTCTTGATGGATAGAATGCAGAAGAAATGGCATTCTGGAAATTTACAAGACTGGGTGGGAAGAAACCTAGACAGGCCCTTTAGAACACTTGTTCTTGAAACCCGGCTATCATGTTGGGAGGAAACCCACACCACTCCAGTGGAAAAGTCCACATGCAGAGGGATCCAGGCCCTTAGATGACGGTCATCTGAGAAGTGAATCCTTGGGCCCCCATCAAGCCAGCCCTGCTGAAGCCACATAGAACAGAGACTAGCCATCCCCACCGAGCCCTGCCCAGATTGCAGGCTTTTGAGCAAAATCAATCATTGTTTTCAAGTCACTATGTTTTGGAGTGGTTTGGTATGTACCAATAGATAACTGGGACCGTCCCCAACCGTCAATGAGTTCTTTGAATTTGGAATCGCAAGCCCAGGTTCTCACCCTAGCTGTGTGCTAGGCAGCTCCGTGACTGAACAAATAGTTCTCTTGAGGCAGCCTCGCATAATGGAAGGAACTTGGGCCTAGGGTCAAAGGATTCTAAGTTCGAATCCTTGTTCTGGAACTTATCTATGTAACTCTGGGCAATCCGCTCAGCCGTCTTCAGTCTGTTTTCCCGTGTGTGGACAGCAGTTCTCACCTGCAGTGCTGTTCAAACAACTGACGCATAGCAATGAGCAGTGTGTGAGGAGGCTGCAGTGTTGAGGGACCAACAGATTTCTGGGGAAGCACTTGGACTCTGCAATTGGGTTCCTCTGGGTCCCAACCGAGGCTGCTGTTGGCCCATAAGGCACCTTCGTCTGCAGAGGAGAAAGGCAAGTGCCGCCTGGTGGGTGGTGGCAAAGCAAGCTGACCGTGCTCTGGTGTAACTAGAAACAGTTGTCCCTTCCCTCAGGTGGGTGCAGCCCCATGACAGGTGCTCATCATGGTGAGCAGAACACAGGGGGAATTTCAGTCTCTCCAATGAGTGCCTACGGCCGCCAGAAAACCTGCATAGCTGTATGAGATCGGACCAGACTTTCTTCGTAACTTTGTAACTTGAAGCAAGCACTTAATACTCTGTTTCCGTATCTGTAGAATGGGTGAACCTCCTTACCTGTCCTATAGAGGGGCCGTGAGGGTTAAATGAGCAAACATGTAAAGTGTCCAGCAGGGTTCCTGGCACAGAGCAGGAGCATAACAAGTGTTAATTTCCTTGCCCCTCCCCCACAAATCATATTGCAGCCTCATTTTTCTAAACCTCTTTCCTACCCCAGGAGTGGGTAAAGGCAGAGAAGAGTTGGCTGCAGCACCTACTGTCCCTTGAAGGGCTAGGGAAGGAGTAGAAAGAAGGTGGAGGAGTTTACTGGAATGCTCTGCTCAGTGGGTTTTGGAAGAATCCATATTCTGATATTCTACAGATCTGTGATCTGATAGTTACATTTGGAGCTCAACAGGGCCAACTATTGTCAGTCATTGGCACCATTGCCCCCATCAGGGCTGGGCCCAAGTGGGCTGAGCCAGCTCAAGAATTCATGCACAGGTGGAGTCCTATGGTCAAAGGCTGGTACCCTCTTCAGGGCCCCCACGTACCCTGTGTATTTCTTCATTGCCACTCTTACCTAGTTTTCTACAATCATCAAATTGTCTCCTGTCCTCGCCCCCGGTATGAGTTCTCTGGGGAGTAGTGCCAATATCTTTCCGTCTCCCTATCCCCAACCCTGAGCACCGTGCCTGGCACATCGTGGAGCTCAGTGAATGTTCTCTTTTATGACTGAATGAACATCGGGACAAAGAAGCTAGCATTTATTAGGCATCCTAATACAAAAGGAATGTTATCGAAGTTATGCACTGATTCTCAATGACATCTCTGTGTGTGGGAAAGTGGGGAAGGGAGTAACATTTGCTGAACTTGATCTATGTGCCAGGAATCCTGCTGGGGATTGTATATACATAATTTAATCCTGTAAACAAGTTTGTACATGCTATTATACCCATTTTAGAGATAAAGATAAGGAAGCTCAGACAAAAATGAAGCAACTTACCCAGGCCTACCTAGAATATAAAGGTGGTATTGTTGAGATTTGAAGCTGCAACTGCCTGTGAAGTCCTTGAACTTTCTACTATACCATCCACTTTCTTCAGAAGAAAAGTCAGAGACTGAGGGTTCCAGAGATGGGAACGGAAGAACCTACGTTCAAAGACAGAAAAACCAAGAGATGAGGGAAAGAGAGAGGCAAGACTTTCAGTCAGTAAACATTGACACCTATTTTGGGCCAGACAATGTTCTGCTGTTCTAGTCACGTGGGACGTATCACTGAACCCATTGAACAAAAATCTGCTGTTTTCGATTTTATCATTTATGGAGTGGTATCCTCCAAGAGCAAAGCTGCATGTTAGATCCAGGTGTCTATTTGAGCTCCTGGCAGAACGATCTGCAAAAGTTCACAGGGCAGAAATGAAGATGGCCCACAACAGGCATACAGGATGGTACTGTTGGGGCGCTGGCTCAGTGAAGGAGAACGCTACCCACTGTTGGATTATCAGGTATGAAACTTGGCTTCTGGGACTACTCCACATTGGCTAAGACAATAACCCATGACGTGAGATCTAGAGAACAAAGAGCTGAGAGAAGGTGGGGAGCAACTGACTCATTACTGACAGAGAGATAGGTATGCTGGTCTTCCCCTGTTTCCAATTGAGATTGATCTTTTGAGATGGGAGCAGAGTGGTACCTGCAGATGGGCTTAAGTAAATTTAAGGAGTCAGGCAAACTATTTTATTCAGAAGCTTCCAGAACATGAGACCTCTCCACCGCTTAAATGTAGCCATTAGCAACGGCTGTCGGTCGTCACACCCGGGAATTTGGATCATCTGCCCAAATACCATACATAACTTGAGTGACCGTAAGCCCCTTGGGCTATGAGCCCAAGCTATGATTCTCTGTGGGATCAGGTTGAGGATCTTTGCTTTAGACTCTAGAACAAGCAGGCCATCCAGGAGCATAATCAGTTCTTGATTATCTGCATGAATTTAGGTTATCTTCCCAGTCCCTCCTGGGCACAGGTAACCTAAAATGGAAAATCTAAAAACCACTTACATTTGGCCTTGGGATGCATTATATGATTTTTTTTCCAGCAGGTTTACTTTCATAATGATGTTTAACTTAGGATGATATTAAAATTCGTTAGCTTTCCCTGAACATAGAGAAGCTGGGGAGTGGGCGGAAAGAAATAGAAACCAGTGGCTCAGAGATGCTGGAGTCAGAAGCAGGTCACCCTGGATCTGGAGCCCGTAATCCCTGTTGCTGACTGTGCCCCATTCAGGGATGTGGGCATTTCTCTCTGGGGCTGGGTAAGGTCAATACTTGATCCCTCAGATTCAGATTCAACAAGATTTACTGATGTGTCAGACATGGTGATAAACACTTCAACATCTCCCTTACATTTCATCTGCCCAATGGCCTCGTAATGGATGCATTATTATCCCCAAATTACAAAAGAGGAAATTGGATCTATGCTTCAAAGTTACAAAGCTAGTAAATCATGGAGCCAAGATTTGACCCCAAGTTTTCTTGTTGAAAGCCCACCGCTCTTTCCACGTCCGGCTCATGTGGGCAACACCGTCCATTCAACCGGCGCTTAGCAGACACCTTGATGTGTCACCAGAGATATGGAGATGAATAACGCTTTGCTTCAGGATGTTGGGCGAGGCACCAAAGCTTTTCTCCCTTCTAAAATTCAGATGAAAGTAAGATAAATGCCATGAATTAATCACAGAGAATTTTAAACAAGTCCCCTGGTGGCTTATATCCAGAGGTTGTATCTGCTTTGGGGAAGGGAAGTGGAAAGTGGTGTAGGTTGCTGACAAATGTAAGCGTGTCCTTGCATCTTGTCACCATTGTTCAGGCAAGTGTGAATCCTGTTGCCTCCCTACCCCCAAATAATTCAAAGCGGTCCTACGTCTATCTTTTTTATTTATAGATCCCAGAATAGGCTCTTTCTCTCCCTCCATCAAGGTAGCTGAGAAGACAGATAGAAGAGGGTGGACTCTGCTCTCTGGCCTTCCTCATAATGGCCCAACTGCTTTTCATTTTGCTCTGGGATCTATCCCACTAGCTCTGCTGATTTCATTATTGTCCTCCTAGCCCACAGAGTAGGGGGAGGCAGCTGACCTTCCCCAGCCCAAGAATGGCTACTATCTCTCTCTAGGGCGCCTTCTACTTTTTGAGGAGGAGCAAGTGGTGGTTTGGGTTTCTCTGTTGAATCCACTCTGTCTTGGATAAAATTTCCTCGGGCTATGGAAGTCAACAGCAACAGTAGCATTTACAGTAACTGCCAAGCTTAATAGCATCTCGTGATGAAGTTTTACTGTAAACAGCAGAGAGGGTGGAGGGCAGCAAGCGGGGGCCTCACTCATCCTGGCAGTATTGAGTGCTTTGTCCCCACTCAGAAATAACACTTCTCGTGTGTGCTTCTTTACCAGCTCTTTAAATTGTTCTATGTGCGAGAGTCCTGGGATTAATACCAATGTCACCTGTTCATTTTATTGTGCTTCTCACCATTTTTCTTCTTTTTTTTTTCCTTTTTGAGAGCAGTTGGGGAAGAGGAGGAGGGACTTGTGAAGACTTTTTACAGGGAGCTGGCCCTGGCCACAGAGAATGCATTCCAGAATATTCTCATTCTCCTTCCAAGCATGCCCCTGCTTTCCTCTGCCCTGGGCCTCCCAGAGTTTCTGGTAGAGAGGGAGAGTGTCAGTGGCCACTTGAGATGAAACCAGTCCAGATCTCAATCCTGAGATTTCAGGGGTATCTGCACCCCACACAAAGGCCTCATGTTCTGGTCGGTTCCACCAACCAATAGGTCATCTGGAGATGTCTGAGAAGCCTGCTCAGATTGAGGCTGGCATGGTGCCTCAGCTGCTGGGTGGGCAGGAGGATTATCAGGGAAGGAGAGAGGGGCTGGGCTTCAAGCAGCTGACCACCCAGGATGGCTCTCTGGGCTGCCAGCAACTGGGCCTCATTTTTACTCAGGGCCCTGCTGTGGGGAGATGCAGAGGGCAGGCTTGTCACTGAATTCCCAACAGTGCAGCTTGCTTTTGGATGGTGGCTGTGTTCTGAGGATTCCCTGTACATGCTCCACCGTCCCCTACCCCCACCTCATTTATACCATATCCCTGGAGGGACGGAGGCGAGGACACTACCTTCCTGTTGGCATGGGACCAGGGCCCAGCAGGGATGGTTGTGGGAAGGTGTTGGAGTGACTCACTCAGTTTTCCTGCCTGCCCTCCCACCACCTGCCGTTTGTGCTGCTGGAGGCTGGGTGGTGCAGGGAAGAGGGGGACGGAGGTTTCCACATGTGTAAGTGGCTGTGTCAGCAGGCAGCAGGGCCTCAGACTTCCACCTGACCATACCTGGGAGTCTGATGAAGGGGCAAAAGCCAGAGCACAGGGTGGAATCTCCAGGCGTGACTGCCAGGCCTCACTCATACAGGGACATAGCACAGCAGCTAGGTGATGATGATGATGATGGATGATGATGGTGGTGATGGTGGTGATGGTGATGATGATGGTGGTGATGGTGGTGATGGTGATGATGATGATGGTGGTGGTGGTGATGATGGTGATGGTGATGATGGTGGTGATGGTGATGATGATGGTGATGATGATGATGGTGATGATGGTGGTGATGGTGATGATGATAGTGATGATGATAGTGATGATGATGGTGGTGATGGTGGTGATGAAAATGGTGATGATAATGATGGTGGTGATGGTGATGATGGTGGTGATGGTGGTGATGAAGATGATAATGACAATGGTGATGATGATGATGATAATGATGGACCCAATCTTGGATTTCTGAGGCATTTTTCTTCCTAACCTTTGCCTCTTTTCAAACTCTCACCATACTTGGTAGATGGGAAGCATCTACCTTCCTTATTTACACATGGAGAAACCAGGCCCAAGGTCATACTGTAGATCGGTGGTAGGGCCAATCAAAAATAATAAACATGACAGATACCATTTTATTAAGTGCCTACTCTAAGCTGTCATTTAACTTTATTTTTACTTACAACTCTATGATAAGGAACAATTATCATCCCATTTCACAGCAAGGAAAATTAATCTTCCCATGGGCCTAGCTCATGCAATTCAAAGCTCATGTCCTTAACCATGAGGCAACACTGCCCTCAAATCCAGTGTGCAGTATTTCTGTCCTCCACGCTAATTTGTGGTGGTTACTGGAATCAGAATGACTCATCCTCCTCTCCAGTGAGACACCAAGGTGCCCAGGGGCAGAACGGGCACAGAAGTTATATTAGTCTGCTCAGGCTGTCATACAGAATGTCATAGGCTAGCTGATTTAAACAACAGACATTTATTTTTTCACAGTTCTGGAGGCTGGAAGTCCAAGATCAAGGTGCTGGTAGGGCTGGTTTCCAGTGAGACCTCTCCCCTTGGCTTGTAGATAGTGGTCTTACGGCTGTGTCCTCACGTGGTCTTTCCTCTGTGCATATACTCCTGGTATCTCTTCCTCCTCTTCTGAGGACACCAGTTATATTGGATGAAAGACCCATCTTTATGACCTATTTTAACCTTAATTACCTCCCTAAAGGCCTTTCTCTATATAGTCACATTGAAGGTTAGGACTTCAATGTATGAACTGGGAGTGGGGGTAGGGGTGGGATGGGGTGGGACACGATTCTGTCCATAAAAGCAGAGTGAAGAATTTGGCTCCCAGGAGTAGTTGAAAATTGAAGTGGAAAGAAGGAAGGACCCAAACAACAAAATACAACCAAGCCTCTCTCTCCAAAGGGACCCCCAGACCTTGCTGTAGCATGGGGCAGAGCCTTCTTGGGAGAACCTGGTTCTTGCAGCAGACTTGAGCCAGAGTGACTGTAGGGTAGGTCCCAGCCAAAGAGAACAGTGTGAGCTCCAGGTTTCATTCTGCTATTCTTTGCTGTATCGTGCATCTGAGATTTACCCCAGGGCTCACCTGGAGCCCTTGACAGGTGAACCCTGGCGGGATAGACAGGCTGCAGAGTTTTTAAGGAGGGGTGTGCATCCCTTGGCAGCAGCTAAAGCCCCACTAAGGCATTCGTGGCCTTACACTAGTGACCAGAGCTTTCCTTTTGAGGAGAGGAAGGAAATAGGACCTGGAAGGGGAAGAAGGATAAGGCCACGTGCGATCTGTCCCGAGCTACCTTCTGGTCAAGGGCACAAAGATGAGACCGCTTGTGCTCCACCTGGTGCCTCTTCCCATGGAAGCTCCCTCCAGGTGAGGTGGGGCGGAAGTGTCCTGTTTCCAAAGAAGCCTCCAGTAGAGCTCCAATGCTTTGACCTCTGTGCTACTGGAACCCTCTCTTCAGGGCTCCTGGGCACCCTTGTGAAAGGGAATAGAAATGACCGACTCCAGTCACTGTGAGCCTAGAGAGGACAGGAGTGTCACCAGCTTAGAAGGCACGTGGGTCCCCATGGAGCTGCCCTGCCTGAGCCCCAGCTCCAGAGCCCAGATTTCTGCCCAACATCCTGACCATACATTCTACCCCCTTCTCCCTTCAGCTTCCTGCCTTGTTCTGATTCTTCCCAGGAGCAGCAGCCATGAAGCCCAAATAAAGGTGGCTTTTCTTTAGGGCGACTGCCTGGGCCAGAAAAGAGGTCACAGCTGCAGGCAGAAGCCAGGTTTGGGGATTATCTGTGAATTTCAAACACCCATGTTCTTGCCTGAGGCTAAGTGAGGCAGGTTTGTTCCTGCTTTTGCATTTACCATGGTGACAATCCTTCCCCAGGACAATTACTTACCCCTGTCTGCATGGCTGGAGGAAAAGATGTCTGAAGAGAAAGCTGTGACTGCCAGACTCTGGAAATTCCCCGTTGGTTGGTTTTAATCTATAGTAGAAACCCTCCGCATTATTCTGCCATCCTGGGATGTGACAGGTATTAATAACCCTATTAGCTGCAGTCCCATCCGGCGCTATTTACACAGACTGCGCCTCTGTCACAGCAGTTCCTCGGTTGCAAGGGACTGTGGACGTTCAAAGCTAACGAGACTCTGGCTTCTGTTTTTCTCCTCGGAGCCCAGGGTGTTGACAAATTAGGTTTTTGGAAGGAGATTCCCCATCCCCACGTGCCAACGCTGCATATGGACCCATGCCAAATATCTCGCAGCAGTGCTAAGGTGATGTGATAACTTTGAGGAAGGCGACCGTGCGGTTCTCCTGCTGCTTCTCTGCCTGACGGGCTTCACCCTCCCCACCCTCCCCACCCTCCCTTTCCCCGCATCTGCAGAGCCTCTCCATCCTTCAAGATCTGGTTCAAAGTCACTTCTTCCTTGAAACCTCCCCTGAGACCCCCAACTAAAAGTAAATTTCTTCCCTGAACACTGACAGCTCTTAATCTGTAGCTCGTTGATAATACTAACCACTTTCTGCTCTGTGTTCCACACAGTTATCTTACCTCTCTTCCCAGGTGCTCAGAGGAGCTGGGCAGGCACGTTGCCTCCTGGGCATCTGTGCCCCTGTTTGGCCCATAGAACGAGGTTGGTCCCTGTCTGCTGGAGGGAGGAAGCTGGCCGATGCAGTGGGGAGTCGGCCCGGGAGAGGTGCAGAGCCTGCTGGGCTTTGGGGCCGTGGCTGATGGGACAGCCCTTTATCCAACTGTGCAGAGGAAGGAAGGGAAAGTGAAGAGTGGGGCTGACCAGGGTGGGGGGGTTGATGTGGAAAGGGCTTTAGAAGAACGGGGCTGTAAGAGTGGCTAGAGTGTTAGCCAGAATGAGGCTGGAAGGCACGCAGCGTCTGGATTTCAGGCTAATATGAGGAGGCCAGGGTAAGCTAGGAGGAGGCTTTTAGACTGGGGGAGGGGCAGGAGAATGGGGAAGAGGGATGGGAAAATGGAGAGCACTGAGTTTTACAAGGATGGCCACTAACCCACGTGGTGCAGTTGTGGGAGTTTAGCAAGTAGGCTCCTTTCCTGGGAGTGACCCAGCTCCAGGTCAGATGCACAGCAGAATGCAGGCTGTAGGTCAGCCCCCACACCTTCTCCCTCAGCTGGACATCTTGTATCAGTTAGTTGTTGCTACAAAATGCTGTGTAACAGACCACACCAACATTCTATGGCATAAAATAGCAGTCTTATAGCTTGCAAATCTGATGGTTAATTGAAGGTTAGGTGAGCTCCATTGGACAGTTCAGCCGATCTCCAGAAGCTCATTTGTGGGGTTGGGGTAGCCAGGGGCTGGGTGATAAGGCCAGACTCCGCTGGGGCAGTTCACCTCTGTCCCCTCTGTCCCTCATCCCCCCTCCTGGGACTAACAGGCTAGTCTATGCCTGGTCTTCTCAGGACAGTGGCTGAGAGCAGAAAGCGGGCCCTAGGGTTTTTGGAGCCCTTGGCCATCATGTTGGCTAATACTCCACTGGTCATGGCCACAACCAAAGTCAAGGAGCAGGGAAATACAGTTTGCCTTTTTGGTAAGTGGAAATGCAGAGTTACAAGGCAAAGAGTGAAGAAGTGAAGCCAGGGGCCATTCATGCATGCAGACACCGTGTGCAGGACAAGACGTGCCTGACCGGACACCACAGCCCTGCCTGGCACCAAGATTGTGTTCTGCGCCCTGGATGTGTTGGCCCGACCTGCATTCCCGTCTGTGCTCTGTCTACCTCAAACCTGTTGGCTTCACCACTCAGGGTGTGAGGCACACTTGGGGCTTGCTGCTTATGATTTCTCTCTCTTCAGACCCATATCCCCCCTTTCCCTCTTGGCAAATCATCCTCTGACCGCTGTAGGCGGTATCCCCGTGTCTCTCAACCCTTCCAGCCTTCTTCCCTCCTGGCAAGGTGGTGCCTGGACATACTGCCATCTACAGGTATGTTCAGGAGTTAACTAGAAAAGGGGGAAACAATGAGGAATTGAGAGAAAGAAAAGTGTCTACTAGACTCTGTGGACTTGAAGATCTAGCCCCTTTCTCCAGTCTGATACCAGCAGATCTTTGAAGCTACTTAAAAGGTCACCTTGGGCCCATCTCCAAAACACACTCTTGGCTGTTCATCTCAGGGGTTCTGACATGTGATGTTGGGAAGTTCTCCCCAATACCCAGCTCCAAGGTTCACTGTCATTGAAATCTATTCTGATTTTGTTCAGCCTTATTGCTGTTGTTGTTGGCCAGGTGCTTTTTTTTTTTATGTTTAAACCAGCCAATTTTCCTTTTATCCTGAAGAAGACATACACTCGGGGTGTGTGTGTGTATGTGTGTGTGTGTGTGTGTGTGATATCCCCATTAAGGAAAGAAATGGAGACCCATTCTTCCTGTAAATGCTTCTATTGTGAAGCAAAGAATCCAAACATTTAATCCTTGACGCCTGGGCCCCTCTTTATTGCAGACCCTTATTTTGTGCACTTACTTTCTCTCAATGCACACAATTCCTTCTTGATGGAAACACTTGTATGTTTTCTCAGTGGACACTTTGGGGAATCGGGCCCTTCACGCTGCTTTTTGGGTTATTACACTGTCACATTTTACCACTTTGCAGAAAGAACATATTAAGCAAAATAGAGTTCTCAGGAGCAAGGATTGCTATTGTTAGAGAAACAATACTTGGGAAATAATTCCCCCCAATTTCGTCTTCATCTTTTCTCTGCTGTGCAAAGAGAGGAACAATTTATTAACAGGAGGCAGAAAATGTTACTAGTGTTTATGGGCAATGGAGGTTTATGGGGTCCACAATATATAGTTTTAGTGGCTTAGAAGGCAAGAGACTTTGGGATCTGGAAAAAAAAATAAAGAGGAGTCCCCAGTGGGGAGGATTGTTAAGGAAAAAAGTCTCATTTGAATTTCACAAAGGTTTTGAAAATCGTGGTAGTGGTGCCGTCCTGTTTTGTGTGGCACACCCTCATGGTTTCAGTGGCTGTCAACCGGCGGAGGGAGGAGGTTTGGGTAAGGGAAGAGGGCAGCCTCATGATTCGGGCCCATTCGGCAGAATCCCACCCAGGACCCAGAAACCGAGATGACCCACCATGCGTTACATGATGCTTTATAGCAAACAGCTTGGAATCCACCTGCCTTCACTGCTGCCCTTGTTCTTTGCTTCCTTGGACAGTCTCCTGACTTTGGCTTTGCCTCATTCTCAAGTCCAGACTTGTCCTTCGGCTTAGTGCTAGACTGCGGTTTCCTGTTGTGACAGTTACTACTGTCCCCTAAGCATGGATTGTGCTTCTCAGGCATTTGGCCACTCTGGATCACCCACAGCCTAACAAACTCTGAGCTTAAGATCCCCTTCTTGGCACTCCGTCACGAGGCCACTTGGTACGCTTCTTCCCAGCCCCAGTCTGGGGTTTGACAACGGCTTAGTCAACACATGTAGGAGAAGTGACTTCCAAGGGGCCCAGCAGAAGTGACTTGCCTCTTAAGATGTAGAAAGCTGTCAAGCTGAAAGTGAACTAGGCCCGAGGTATGAGTCTTAGGAGATAATACCGATTTCTACAGCTGCATAGCATTTTCTAAGATCTGTACAGCCTTGAATCGGCACTGGAGTCATCTCATTAAAGCTAACCCAGCCCCATGGAAGGCATTCTGATGCTAGCGTTGGTCCAACAGGAGATCCTGGTCAGGAAAAGACACCCCTGGGTTCTGCCTGGAGCTTGTGGCTCCAGATGCAGCCCAGTCAAGCAGGCACGTAGGCAGGAGCCCTCCCCAGCTCCATAGGAGGGGCCCGAGTGACTCTATTAATGAAGCAAAAGATATTGGAATCCAATTGTTGATGGATCATCACATGCCGGGAAAACTCTCAGCTGCATTGACTGGGCAAGCAGGGGGTATCATTTTGAACTTCTGGAGTTAATGAACTATGGCCTGAAATTTACAACCCGGTCATGAGTGTTATGGATTTAACTCCGGAGCATCACTCTGGGGAGGAGGCACACTCCTCTGGCCTCTGTGCGTGCCACAGGCCCTCAGGATTCGGCCTCTCTATTCTCCCACTTCTTTGCAGCCCCTTAAAGTTAGCCCAAGAGTCCTGCTGCTTTACAAGTGCTTGTGGATGAGAGACCCCAGCTTCTTAACCCTGTTGCAGCCATTGCTGTCCCAGCCAGAAAACGAAAAAGCAGCACCGAAGCTCTAGTCCTACTTGGTTGACATGAAAGAACTCAGAAAATCAATTAATACCTGTGTAGGGTAGGTGGGGAGTGGGTATTCTCTCGAGCCCCTAATTTAGAACACACCATTTTTTTTTTTTTTATTCACGCGTTAATGGATTCAGTCCACAAAGAGATTTTGAGTTCTGTGAGCAAAAAAGAAATGAGAATTTATGAAGGTTGCCCTCTAATCTTGTTTGGGAACAAGTTATATACACATATACGTAGGCTTGCACCTACTCTAAAAGAAAAAAACCTCTCATAATATAAAACTAGTAGGGGAAAGGGAGAGAGATTTTTGTACATGTCAAAACAATCCATAAAGTAGTGATCAATAAAAGTATTACATATAAATAGCAAGTTGTAACAATGCTTCCCTTGAAAACAGTGCTTCACGTAAGGAGTCATAGTAAAGACTGGCTTCTATTATGTGTGAAATCAGAAGAGTTCTATTTGGGCAACTTTCCTTTTCTGTTTGCTTTCACTGCTTAACGTCAAGAGCAGTCAATAGTGGCTGCTGATTCTTCCTACTCTGTCATTCCTCCTTGGCTCATCTTGGTCTTGGCTTTCTTCCTACCTTGGTACTAAATTTGCTCTCTTGAGAGTCACCAGTACTCTTTCCCACGCCAAATGTGTGGTCCGACTGGGGGCCTCAGTCTCTTCCCTCTCTTGGTCATGTTTCAACAAAATATGCAACACTTCCTTTCATAGGAGAACTCTCATTATAGTGGGAAAGGTAGTTAATAAATAGTAGCGAGCACTTACAGAATGCTTACTTTATGCCAAATGTTCTAGATACAGGGTAACTCATGCGATTGTTATAACAATTCCACTGTAACTTGCAGGAGATCCCACAGCCAGTGATGGGTGGGGCTAGGACTCAGCCCAGGTGATTGGGCTTTGATCAGTAAGCTCAATGGTGTCTCCATGTGGCAAGTTACATGGTGTCTAGTGCTATGTAGAGCAACAAAGCGGGGGAGAAGGATGGGTGTGTGTAGGGGGGGTTGTGATTTTAGACAAGGTGGTCCGGGAAGGATCTAGGAGAAGGGGGCATTTGAGACCTAAAGGAGGTAGGGGATTGTTGTGAGGCATCTGGAGAAGAGGAAGGGGCTCGAGGTGAGTGGCCGGGGAGAGTGGAGGGCCAGAGGAGACCTGTGGGGCAGGTCCGTTAGGGCTATAGAGGTCATGGTGAAGATGCTGGCTTCCACATGAGTGCAACGAGAAGCTGAGTGTACGTGGACAAAATCACTCATTGTAAGCAGACTGGGGGCAGGGAAGATAGAGCTGGGCTGGAAGCTCCTGCAGAAAACCAGGTGCCTCTGAGTGGGGCGACAGCAGTTAAAGGGGGCAGAAATGGTGGACTTCGGCAGGAAGAGCCCGAAGACTTCCTGTTGGGTTGGCTGGGTGGGGGGGTGGGGGGAAGGTGTGAGGAAATGGAAGTTAAAGATGGTTTGAAATGTTTTGGCCTGAGGAGCTGGAAGAGTGGAGTGGCCATCACCTGAGATGAAGAAGATTATCGGAAGAAAAGATTTGGGTTGGGAATTTAGGGAGCTTGGTTTTGGACATTTTGAGATATCTATCAACTGTAGAAGTGGATAGCATGCATGTGGCTGGATATACAAGTTCAGGAAAGACTCCTGACCTAAGGCTTAAGTTATTTTCAACACAAATCGCACGTAAGTGTTCTTTGGACACCTGGAGGAATATTCTGGTTCTCCCTCCTCCCTTTTCTCATCTTCCTTACATTTGGGTGCTTATTATCAGCCAGGCTCTGTCTCAAGTGTTTTCCATACTTCCACCCATTTGGTCCTGACAACAACCCTGTGTTGTAGGGACTATTGTTATCCCCATTTTATGGATGAGGAAACTGTAGGCACACCTACTCCAGACCATTAGCAGACCTCCAAAGAGAAAAGGAGGTAGCTTATGATAAAATACATGGCTAAAAATTCTAAAGTGATTAATACAAGGAAACAAAAATAACGTATTTAAGAAATAAGAAAAGGGGGTATCATTGGAGCAGAACATTTACATTAAGTATAACAAGCCTTCTAAAGAAAAAACACAGCCTTGAGCTTCTTGGTAGCAGAAATAAAAAGGGAAGCAGCAGGAGCATCAGTTCATCAGGAGGGATGAATTTTTCTTAAGTACTTAGTTATTTAGTTTTTAAAATAACTTCTCCTGGGGGAGTAAAGTATATTCTTGGAGGGATTCTTAGGAGGCAAAGTAAGTTCGAGAAAAGATGGAAATTGCTTGGTTTCTCTTGTTTTGTTCACCGTGTTAATTACTCGTTACTTATTAAGCAGTTGTATAGGTGAGATTCTTTGCTGATGCTGTGAGAAGTACAGAGTTGTGTCCAGTGCAGTTTTGGTCTTCAAGTGACTTGTGATCTGATTGAAAGATGAAGCGTCGGCCCCCAAAATGACCACGAAGCAACAGTAATGCATAATAAGCAAACGAAAGCATGTCGCCGTAGAAAGAATTTTATGCTGGTACTTAGGAGACCTGAATTGTAAAGCCAGGCTTCCAGGCTCCCCATCCAGCCACCACTACTTGCCCAGTGCAAAAGGCAACTTCACCTCTTTGCCAGTTTCTTCATCGAAAATACAGGGATGATAGTAATAGAACCTGCTTTAAAGTGTTGTTGTGGGGATCAAGTGGGTTAATAGCATCCATATAAAGTGCCCAGTGCAGATTAATCACTGCAGAAGTCTTTGCTGTGGCTGGAAAGGGCAGAGGCAGACACATTCCCGGGGAGCGGGGATGCGGACAGCCTGCACAGAAGAGAGCCCTGCACCATGAGCTGTTCCAGGGAGCATCCTGGTGGCCGTGAGATCTGAATTCAAGCCTAAGGCCCTTTGCATGTGTACAAAGACATGTTCCTGAGCTTCATGACTGGTGGATATCACCAAGGTGTCCACCTCTGCCCCCAACATGACCATCACCCACCTTTTCCAGCTGTGTCTTCCAGTGGCAGCTTCTGGAAGGTGATGGGGCATAGACGTGACTTTGTTTAAAGGCAGTTAGTTAAGGGAAACACCAAATTTTTTTTAATTTTTTTTTTTTTTTAAGATTTATCCATTTGACAGAGAGAGAGAGCACAAGTAGGGGGAGAGGCAGGCAGAGGGAGAGGGAAGAGGCTCCCTGATCCCAGGATGCTGAGATCATGACCTGAGCTGAAGGCAGACGCCTATCAACTAAGCCACTCAGGGGCCCCAGGAAGACATCAAATTTTAGATCTGAAACCTTTTGCGAGGACCTGAGGGCATCTGAAGTTAACCGAATGACAGTAGAGAGAAGAGTTTGTTATTCCTCCCAAACCAGCTCCCACCCCATCCTTTTCGCCCTTGGACTACAGGCAACAGAGATTCCCGGGAAGAGGAATCGGGTGCAGACAGCTGTCCAGAGTCCCCAAGTCCCAGTCCCTCCAGGGCCTGCGATCCCAGGCCCTCACCTGAAGAGGGTCCCTGTCAGTCCATCGTGAACGGCTTTGGCCTCACCTCGTAGGACCAAGAGCCACAGTCAAGTCTAACCAGTTACTTTGTTCAGACTCAGAGAGGACATTCAAGAAGCAGAGATGAGAAGAGAGCAGCGTGTAGGAGGCAGGAATACAGCAGGGAAGGCGTGAGGGGAGTCAGGGCACCACTGTGCGGGCAGGTGGGCCTGTCACAGCATTTTCTGGAGCCCCTGAACATCGCTGAGAGCAATTTTTGTTCTTTGTCATAAAACGAATCTGGACAACTGTATGAAGAGGGGCTGGTCATGGGGACCCCTCCAGGGTGGGGCTCCTTCTTAGCAGCCCTGCTCCCTCTTTCCCATGCCCCACACACGGGCCTGTTGTGGAGGACTTTGTACTCAGGAATGCCCTGCCCAGCTTGGATCCTCTGGAGCAGAAAGCTTGTCTGGGGCTCATTGGAGACAGCTGCTCAGGCGGGTCTAGGAAATGGGAAACATACGGGCGGCAGCAACAGACGGAGGTGCTTTCCTGAGCAGGGGACCTTCTGGAGCTGAGAGCTCCAGCTGCAGACACAATTAGGGGCTAACGTGGCCTTGCAAGTAAGTCCTGAGGGCATATCAGGCCTCCAAAGAGTGGGGTCACCCTAACCCTGTAGGAACCACAGAAGGGAGCTAAGATAAGGGCGAGTGGGATTTTTCAACTCTTTTTTTCTGGAATGATTTCACCTTCCGGGGGACTCTTCTCCCTTCACCTTCCTGGTCCCTCTTAGGTGGGCACTATGCACTTGGGGCCGGGGCAGGGAATGAAGTGATGGTCTAGCCCAGTGGGTTTTGCAAGGGACAGTTTTAGGAAGAGGGCCTGACCCTGCTGCCTGCTTGTATAAAGCCTCACCTTAAGGTGAACAAAGCAGGCTGGATTGGAGCTGGGGGTTGGAACTCAGTGGGAAGACCAGGCCAGGGGATTTTGTGCTTTACAGTAGAATAGACCGGCAGGATGGATAAACCAAAGGCCTCAGGAAGAGACAATCCTCAGAATCAATAAGAACAAACAGCAACGTGGAGTGCAGAGGTCAGGGTAAGAATCCTAGCACGGAATGGAGCCAAGAGGCCAGAGCTGGATGTGTCCCTCTGGGACGATGGTGAGGAAGAACACAGTGGGGGCCCGAGGCTGACTTCACTTCTGGCTGTCGGAACACGGCTGTGGGTTGCCTTAAAGGCATGGTGGTTCAGCAGTTGTGGACCGAGCCCGATTGAAATGTACACACGCTGCCTTGAACAGCCCACATCTGGCCCCTAAGAATCGGGGCTGTGAGAGCCTGGCCAGCTCCTGGCAGCCCCCTCCCACCCTCCATCTGCGCAGAGAGTCAATACCAGTTTTAATTTTATTCATGCGGCTTGTACTTGCTCCATGCTGCATCTCCTCAATGAATACTAATGGAACTCCAGATTGTTTTAAGTGAAGATCTGAGCAAGACACCTCCTTTCATCTTGTCAAGAGCTGTCATTTCCGACAGAGGTTTTTGGAGTTTCCTTTCTAACAGATTCAATGCAAACTCCTCTCTACACAGAGCTGCATAGGTATTGCTGGCACTGGCAATTGCAAAGCAGTCCT
Source organism: Neomonachus schauinslandi (assembly GCF_002201575.2). Taxonomy (NCBI): domain Eukaryota; kingdom Metazoa; phylum Chordata; class Mammalia; order Carnivora; family Phocidae; genus Neomonachus; species Neomonachus schauinslandi. The sequence continues at coordinate 99,451,000 of NC_058413.1, forward strand.
CGCGGAAAAGAAATCATCCTTGGCCTCCTGCCCCCACTGTGGTCACTGTCAACAGAGAATTCTCCTGCAGGAGGACAGAAGGAATGAGGAAGGGATCAGGCAGGGAGGCAGTTCAGAGGGCAGCTCTTAGAAGGTGGTGGAAGCCCGGGTTCTCTTTCCTTTGCAAGGCTATTTTGATCATTTTAAATGTCATTTCCATTATTTTCATAGCCATGAGGCCTTTAAGGTTTAGAAGAATGGATTCGTGACCATTTGAACTGCTTCTTTAATTCCCATCTTTTCCTTGTTCCATGCCCATTGTGCATACAAATGCTATACATACATAGTTGCTATACAAAAAAAGAAATTTTTTAAAATCATGACTCTGCCCTATTCAAAAATCTTCAGTGGCACTGGTGGCATCTCAGGTGGCCTTCTCTGACTAACCCTGTAATGCCCCTTCTCCGCCTCCCACCCCCACGCCATTGCGATCCCATGCGTTGCTTCTGCCTGCCCTTACCTTGCCCGGCCACGGAGGCATGTTCGGTCTGGCTTGGTTCCTAAACCAATGAGAGGTCTGCAGTTAATGGATTTGCTGTTCTGCCCATGAGCACAATCTGGATTCATCCTTTGCCCCAAGTCCGGACAGCCTGGGCTATCCCCAAACTAGTGCCTTTCTGCCCCAACCCCAACCATGAGGACTCCACATCATTGTCCTCCAACCCGGGGTGGTTTGGTAGACCACAGCCTGAAGTACACATAAAGTTTCTTGATTGACAGAGAGTCGAGCTCAAAACCTCCTAATTTTAAGGGAAGTAGTGGAGTGTGGTATTAAGAACTAGGGACAAATTGTTCCATCCTAGTGCTCAAACGTTATCTTGGGCTAGTTATTTACCCCAATTCTCATTTCCTTATCTATACAATTAGGGTGATCAAAGTACCTGCTTCCTAAGTTTGCGATGATTAACTGAGATTACAGATAGTAAGTATTAGCGGGGAGTGAAGCACACGGTTCAACAAACGTTAGCTGTTGTCACACTATGTCTCCATGAGTGTTGATGGTGTCAATCATGTGCGCAATAGGCAAGGCTCCGGATAAGCATAGATAGATGACTCATTGTGATTCGGTAGTCCCTTTCTTTCCTCAGACACCCACCTTGAGCAAAAAATCCAGCAAAGCCTACAAAACACCATGTTTTCTTTACGGACCTATCACTGTGCAGAAGTGTTGTTTTAGGTAACGGCACTGCCTCTCAGGCCTCCTGCTGGCCTGCTGGATGGCGCTGATCTGTCCAAGTAGGAGACACACTCCCCTTGCTCGCTGGTGATGGTGGGGAGGGAGGTGTGACATCTGCCGAGGCCCAGCTCTCCGGGGGCGAGCCAGCTGTCCCTGCAGCAGAAGCAATGTTCTGCTGTAATGGCCCACAGTATTATGGCTCCCAGAGGCCCCCGCCAGGGGAGCCGGCCAGGGCTGAGCGAGCCGAGAACACTCAAGGGCAGGGCTGGGTGGCTCCTAGCCTGAGTGGCCCATCTGTGAGGCTGGCTGGAGGGCAGGAGGCAGGCTTCATGCACTCCGTTCCAGGAAGGCACTATCTAGGCTTTAACAAGAAACAAAAAACAACCCCAAAAACCTGACCCAGAAAACCCCCAAAAACCCACAGATGGATACAAACCTAAATTCTGGGTGTAGGATGGGTGGGGGGATGGGGAGCACATTTTCCCTGGTGGCTCTGCTGTTACATTCAGCTGTGAGGGGCCAGTTCTGGGTTCCATCAAAGATAGGTCTGAGGACCAGTTGCTTTGCAGAAACACCGTGCCTGTCTAGACCCCGGAAGTTCATGTTTTTGTTCAGGGTTGAAAGTCCTCTTCTGGGCTCTGGTCTCCAGAGGACTCCGATGTTCATCTTCCTATCTTCATTGAGTCTTCTTGCCTCTTTCCCCTTCTCAACCTTCTAGTCCAAGTCATGGTTAGATCAGGGGCTGCCCCCAATTAACTGGTAATGTGATATTTCCTCAAAATGGCATTATTTTCTCCCCCCCATGTATTGTATCTTTTTGTCTAATTTTTCAAATAATGCATGAGTGTGTTTTCATTAAAATAAAAATGACATAGAAGTAAATGTAGCAGAACAGGAGCATCACCTGCCCTCCTCCCCACACCCATACTCCCTTCTCCAGAGGTACCTCGGTTACCGGAAGTAACTACTATCTCTATCTGTCTACATCCGTATGTCTCTACCCGTCCACGTGGAGGTGTAAGTTTTGTTTATATTTAGTTTTTATTTTATCGAGGTTTTGGATGCAAACAGTTTAGTGAATCAGCTGTTCCTCTAGGCTCATGATGAAAAACTGAAGTCCTTCCCTGTTGCTACCCCTCCGTTTCCCTCTTTCCAGAAACAATCTGTCTTTAGTCTCTTAGCTGATTCTTTGGGTATTTACCCCCATATTGCTAAAGACATTTCTTATATGACTACTTACCATGCTTTTCATTTCAGGCATAATCTCTTGACTCTCCATATAGAAAATGAGGATTTGGTTGTTTCTCTCCCTGCACCTCACCCCACTGCACACTCTCAGTAATGTTCTGTGTTTACAATATGATGAATGTTATAAACCATGTGGTATACTGTGCCTACTTTTCCTCCTCTAACATGCTATTCCCTGGAGTTAATAATTGTCTTGCTTGTTTATTTTTCCCTGTTACTGTCAATAATTCAACCTCAAATACTTCCTCAGTTGCATACACTTCCTCTCAATATGTCCAGCCACGTTCACGAGTTAGTCCATTTCATTTTCTTGAAATCTTTCTGGAACCTTCCGACTTGCTCCAGTCTGAACTGGTCAGTCTCCAGGCCTGTTGCACGGCCATCACCTTGTACTTTTCTTTCCCCATCATCCTGGATATGCTCTTTGATTCTCTCTTATGTATGATCTCGTATGATCCCATGTTTTTAAACTCTGTGTCATCTTCTTATTTGCTTTATCCCTTGTTCTGGGGGTTCACATGCCTCAGTTGCTTCTTAAAAGATGATACATAGAATCAAGCCATTGATTCATTTATTCATTGTTATCAAACACTTACTTGTTAAGAATTTTAGGAAGAGGGGTGCCTGGGTGGCTCAGTTGGTTATGCATCGGACTCTTGATTTCGGCTCAGGTCATGATCTTAGGGTTGTGAAATCGAGCCCTGTGTTGGGCTCTGTGCTGGGCATAGAGCCTGCTCAAGATTCTCTCTTCCTCCCCCCCCCCCAACCCCTGCTCACACGATCTCTCTCTAAAAAAAAAAAAAATTCTAGGAAGAAAACATTTTTTTATGGGTTGGGCACTATTCTGGGTGTTTGAGACTCATCAGTGAACAAAATCTAAGATCCCTGCCTTTGAGGACCTTATATTCTGGCAGAGAACATCTGATGACAAAAATAAACATAATAAATAAATTACATAGGATTTTAGAAAGTGGCAGGCACCGAGGAGAAAGAAAAAGTGGACAGAAAAGAGGGGATCAGACAGTCCTGCTCCTAACATCTGTGGAGCCCAAAGCAAGAGTTCAGGTGAAGACCCATTTAATTGGCAACACAATTGACTTATGATACCACTAGCCTACATATATATATAAATTTAAAAGCAATATGAATCATTTCATATTGGAAAATATTCTTCAGCTGCCACATGCAACTGCTGTGGATATCTCGAATTTGTGAGTACCTTGGAATCACAAATTGGAATTCAGAGAAAAGTAAGAAAATGAAGGTACAGCACCACTAGAAAATGTTACTTTCTTATGTAAGAATCTATTGCATCATGCTATCTGGGAGGAAGGATTTGACAAGTTAATTAATTTGTCTCTTATTTAAGTGTTTCTGCCACTTAAATCCTCCCTACACTCCAAAGCAGCATCCCTCTTTGATGTTGGTAGTGGCCCAATACACAAACCTTCATGCATTCAGTTTCCTTTTATGTCAAGGACATAGGGAAAAAGATGGAAGGATGCATTTTCCTGGAGCCTGGTGGTGTTAGCCACGAAAGTGGATGTTTACAGTTATGGATAGTGATGAGTCAGCTTGGAGGGCTAGATTCCAACTAATAACTGTGTGTGGGCATGTGTGTGCTTGTGATATGCTGGGCCCTATGAAACCTAGCCCAGGTCAGAGGCCTGGATCTCAGGGGGCTACTGGGATCGGGAGGGCAGGGATAGTTAGAGAAAGTCAGGGTAGCCTTGTTGAGAAACTGACATGTGAGAAGACTTAAGGGAGGTGGGACCGTTAACCATGATGTTATTTTTGGGAAGAATATTTCCTATAGAGGGAAAACTAGTATAAAAGTCTTAAAGCATGTTTATAAGTATCTTTAGTGTAAATTCATATTTAACTGATAGTTTGGGTGTAGAATTTAGGATGGGAATATTTTAAAGAATTTTGAAGAAATTGCTCCATTACATCTACCTTCTGTTATGCCTGCTGCAAGACTGATGCCATTCTGATTCTTGACCCTTTGTAAATGCCTTATTTTTTCTCTAGGGAAGTTTGTGGGGTCTTTTTTTTTTCTTTCTTTCTTACCATATTCTTGGTATGGATCTATTTCCACCTACTGTGATATATACTCAGTGGGCATTCATTTATTATTTATTCAGTAAGTCATTTCACAAGTATTTGAGTGCTCACTCTGCACCACGCACTATTCCGTATTCTGGCAATGTAACAGAGCATGAAACAGAGAAAATGCACAGCCCTCCCTGAGCTTACATTCTAGTAAGAGGGAAAGACCATAAACAAAATAAGTAAAACATGTAGTGTGTTACATGATCATAACTGCTATGGAGAGAGATAAAATGGGGGAGGAGAGATGGGGAATTCTGGTGGGTGGAGGCTTGGCATGGTTGTAATTTTAAGTAAGCCAATCAAGGAGTGCCCCACCAAGGTGGCATTTGAGTTAAGTCCCAAAGGAGCTAAGAGAACAAGAAGTGCTGGTACCTGGAAGAAGTGCTTATCAGGCGCAAGTGTAAATGCCATCGAGACAGTGGGTGTGATCTGTCTGGGCCATCATGCTGGGACACCTCCTGTTTTATTCCCTTCATGTCTCTTCTTTGGGCTGGCCCTGTTAGTGTCGACTCTTCCAGTTCCCCCTGGGGTGGTTAAATGCCTGGTTGTCTGTTTAGTGGGAGTCAAGGAGGGAAAGAATGGTGGAGGTTAGTTCTTAGTAGTCTCATGGGAACTGTTAGGAAGTCTCTGTTTTCCGTATGGCAGGTGCCTGTTGTATGTTTTCCAGGGAATAACTTACCAGTTTATGGGTATAAGGACAGATCCAACGCTACTAAGGGTACAAAAGAGATTCTGCTTTTTGGACATACTTCCAGCCAGTCCTTCTCTTTTTAAGCCATCTTCACCTTTCACTTCCCAAAATACCTCGTGTTGCCAATTTCTGAGTCTTTCAGGGGTTCTGCAATATAAATCGACCTGCTCCTTGGTTTTCCTCACACAGGTTTAGAATCCAGTGTTCTCCTGCTGCTGAGCCAGGTCCTGCCTGCCCATCTATTTTGCAGCTTTCAAAATTTTGTTATTGTACTTTCCCCTCCAGTACTAACTTTATCCTCATGGGTTTATCCCAAAAGCTAAAATACAATAAATCTGGAATCTGGAAGAGAGCAGAGCTAAATGTGTATGTTAAATCCTCTGCCTTGAACTGAAACCCAAATGATTTTGGGTTTTTCAATGTTTATTTAGTGGAGATGTGAGGAAATTGAATTTTCTTTATTGAAATTGTGTACTTTTTCTTAACGCTCAAACTAACATCATCTTTTTTTTCTTTTTTACATTTACAGTTTTATCATCATTCCTAACTAGCACAACCACGCAGTCATTTACAATTGAAGTGATTTACATGGTTAGAGTTACAAATCATGTTAACATATATTTGTTTCCCATTTTCATTCATTTACAAGTCTACAAACTGTTTCTGATTTTTGTATATCATCTCCAGTGTTTATTTTGAAAAATTTCAGACCTATAGAAAAATTGCAAATAAACTTCGATATACCCTACACTTGAATTTATCAATTGTTAATAGTTTGTCAGGTGTGTATGCTCACTCTCTCCCTCACCCATGGGCTCTTGGGCTAGCTCTCTTTGTGTCTTTCACTATACGCACATATATTTTTATTTCTCAACCATTTGAAAGTCGCAGACATCATGACATTTTTATCTCCAAACTGTCAGTGTAATTCTTTAAAGAATGACTATTTTCCTACACAACCATAGCACTGTTCTCATGCCTGAGAGATCTAATATTAATACAATAATACTATTTAATGTATAGCCCATTTTCAGCTCATCCTAATGGATCCCAACATTTCCTGTAAGGTTGTTTGTCCCCTCCTGCAATCCTAAATCCAATCAAGGATCAGATGCTGCCAGAGATCAGAACACTCCCAGAGCCTAGGGTGTGTGTGTGTGTGTGTGTGTGCGCACGTGTGTGTATATGTGTATTTTATTACATTAACATTTCAAAGAATCCAGGCAAGCTTTTTGGTAGTGTGTCTCATAATCTGGATTTGTATGGTTATATCTTCATGATTAGATTTGGATTCAATACATTTATCTCTATATATTTAGCAAGGATACCACACAGTTGATGCTGTGTACTTCTCATGCATCCCATAAGGAGGCAGATTACATCAGATTGTTCCATTATTGGTGATGCTAAATTTAGTCACTTGGATAAGATGGTGTATTCCAGATCTTTCTATTTTAATAGCTCATTATCTTGATACTTAAGAAGAAAACTATAAATACTAGCAGAAGTAATAGAAGTAAATACACTGTTCCCTGACAAACTCTAACCCAACAGTTTTAGCATCCATTGATGATTCTTGCCTGAAGCAATTATATTGATGACTGCAAAATAGTGATTTTTCTAATTCTCATTCTTTTAGCTTTTATTAGATGGCATTCTCCCATAAAGAACCTTCTCCTTCCACTCTCTTCCTCTCTTCTCTTGCTCACTAAGTATCATTATGTATGGATTTTTAAATTCATTGTATTATAGCCCATTATCTTCACTAGTAATTTTTAGGCTCAAATTATCTGACATTTTTCTAATCAGAGCCCTTTCAAGCCAGTTCCTATGTCCTTTGGAGGTACCCTCTTCAATCTTTGAGTGTCCCTTGCTTCCTAGCACAGAAAATATTCTAAACTCCCTTTGTAATTTCTCTGCCTCACATCTAGAATCAGTCATTTCTTTAAGGAGCCCTAGTTTCTTTTAGTGAGGACTTATATTTAGAAATCAAATACTGGGCATTAAGTTTTATTATATGCCCCCTTTTGTGTATGAAAAGAGAAGTAGACTATTTCATGTGTGTTTGTATGTATGTGCTTATTTTGCAGAAAGAAACTCAGTAAAGATAAATCAGAAACAAATGGAAATGGTCACTCATGGGAAGTGGGTGGGAATGATGTGGAGAAATAGGCTCGGAGACACAGCTCTTCTGGGGAGATCATTTCATACGCTGGGTACCATTTTCCTTTCAGCGAACAGAGTTAGGAAACATCACAAAATTGTGAGTTTACATCGATGCCTCCAATTCAAATCCAACACCACCCACCTTCGCTCATTCCACACTGACTTCCTTCTCCACAGTGAGAACCCCATTTCCCAAAGCCTCACTCTATGCATTCATTTACACATGTACTAGATGCAATAAAGAGTTTCAGAATTACTCTACCAACTCCACCTCTCCAACAAACATGTGGAATAAAGTTCAAGATATTTTGCTTTTTCAGAAGATCTCAGACTATGGGCCATAGTGTGTATGTAACCGGAATGCTGTGTTCAAGAGGCTTTTCAAAAATTAGTTTTCTTTGTGTGGTCACGTGCCTGCTATGTAGTGCAATGGTTTATTTATCCAAACTTTTATGGGTAGGCATTTAGGTTACTTCCAATATTTTGTTAGGTTCATTTATCTCTGTTGGCATTCTCTTTGAAGATTTGCTTTTTCATCCTTTAATGATGTAATTTTACTTTTGAATATGCAGAAGGGTTACATGGCTCAATAGTCAAAACCATGTAAAGGTTATATTTGGAGAAGCTTTTCTCTCATCCCCATCGTTTCCTCCCTATTCTCACCCACTAAGGTAATGATTTTTCTGTTTCTAATTCATCTTTCCTGAATTTCTTTTTGCAAAAGTATGCTTTTCCTTTTTTTTTTTTTTACAAAAAATTGTATTCTAATGTATCTACATGTATGAATAATATGTCTATAAATAATATATAAAATATATAAATAATATATATAACTTTTGTACTTTTTTTAAAAAGTCGGTTTTAAAAAAAATTAAAAATTTAACAATTCATCCTAGAAATCACTCCATATTGGTTAATAGAGATCTTCCCCTTTCTTTCTTATTGCTGTATGGTGCTACCCTCTCAGAGGAAAAATCATCGCTTACTTATCCCATCTTTTATGGACAGGCATTTAGGTTGCTTCCATATTTTGCTAGTAAAAACAGGGCTTCCATGAGTAACTGTGTGCATACATGGAGGTGTATCTTCTGTTCTTTTTGCTCTTCTCATCTTGCATATATTATATCTTTTGTAATGGTCCCACACTTCTTGGATATTCTATTCTTTTATTTATTTATTTTAAAATCCCTTGTCTTTCAGTTTGGGGAGTTTCTAGTGAGATGTATTCAAGTTTGTTGACTCTTTCTCTCAACCATATTTAGTCTACTGATGAGCCCATCAAGGGCATTCTTCATTTCTGTTACCTATGTTTTTGGTTTCTAGCATTTTCTTTTAGTTCTTTCTTAGTGTTTCCATCTCTTTTATGCTGACAATTTGTTTTTGCATTGGTTCCCTTTTTCCTTTAGAGCTCTTAGCATATTAATCATTGTTATTTCATATTCCTGGCTTGATAATTCCAAAGTCTCTGCCATATCTGAATCTGGTTCTGATACTTGCTCTCTCTCTTCAGACTGTGTATTTTGCCTTTTAGCATGTTTTATCATTTTTGTTGAACACTGGACATGCTGTATCAAGTATAAGTAACTGAGATAGTCCATTAAAGTGAGGTTTTATGTTTATCTGGCTAGGAGTTAGGCTGTGTTTACTGTTTGCTGTAACTATTTATATAGGCGTCAGAGCCTAAAATTTCCTTATTTTTGTCTCTTCTGCTGTCTTTGGGTTTCCTTAGAACTTCTTTTTAAATTAGGTCTAAAACTTTCAGTTCCTTCCATTGCATTTCCCTGATATGATACAGGAGCCCTCCTGATGTGGTGATGAGGTGGGGGCAAGAAGTATTCTCTAGTCCTCTGATCGGGTCTCGGTCTTTTGTGAGGCTATGCCCAAGGCTGGGAGCTTCACAAGTGCTCTCAGCTTCTCCCGACCCCCACTCCCCCTTTAGGTGAGACCAGAAGGCAGTAGGAAGCTGGAGTTGGGTACTTCCCTTCTTCCATGTCCGTGAGGCTCTGGCAAAATACTTTTCTTTGGGGGCAGGCCTTTGTAAAGGAAAAGAGAAAGCTCTGGGTATGTTTCAAAATGGTTAATTTCCCCCTCCTCCTTCTGGAAATACAGGGGGATTTTTTTAAAGAGTTTTCACCTCAGAAACTCTGAGGATGCTAGAGGTAAAACTCATGAAAGTGAAGGCCCCCTTATGGATGGTCCCCAAGATATTTTTCTTGGCTAGTACACCTTCAGTCCTTAGCAATTAGTGACCTCCATTTCCCTACTGATTTCCTACCAGTTGGTGGCTCCAGCGGTGGTTTCAGCTCCCAGTAGGCTGTGCTTCTCTGTATTTTCCTGCTCAGTTCTCAGGGCCATGGTTTCTCCTTTGACCTCAATTCTCTGATGGGCCTAAGAACAGTTGTTGATTTTCAGTTGGCTCAGCTTTTTTTTTTCTTGTTGTAAAGATGAAAAGTGATGACTTTCAAGCTTTTTATAAGTTGGACATTGGACTGGGAACCAGAAATTCATATAAATTCTGGAGGTGTGTCTTTTTTTCCCCCAGTTTTATTGAGCTCTAATTGATACATATCAATTATATTAGTTCACAGTGTGCAGCATAATGACTTGATATATGCATATATTGCAAAATGATGACCACAATAAATTTAGTTAACATCCACCACCTCACACAGTATAACTTAAGGTATGTCTTTTTTTTTTTTTTTAAGATTTATTTATTCTTAGAGAGACACAGAGATCATGAGTGGGGGAAGGGACAGAGGGAGAAGGAGAGAATCCTCAAGCTGCGTCCACTCTGGGCACAGAGCCTGATGTGGGGCTTGATCCCAGGACCCCGAGATCATGACTTGAGCCAAAATCAAGAGTTGGACGCTTAACCCACTGAGCCACCCAGGCACCCCTTAAGGTATGTTTAAGGATTAAATCCTAGAAGTGGTTATTACAGAGTAGAGAGTTAAGATACATGCAATTTTTTTTTTAATATTACCAGATCTCCTTCCACTGGGTGATACTATTTTATGCTTCCACCAGCAATGTGTGAGATTATTGGTTTTCCAACAACCTTGCTAACAGAATGTTGTCAAACTTTTGAATTCTTGGCAATCTGATGGTGAGGAATGGTGTCTCGATACAGTTTTATTTTATGTTTCTCTTATTATGAGTGAGCATTTTGTCATGTTTAAAGGACATTTATATATCTTTTCTTGTGGACTATTTATGACTTTTGCTCCATCTCCCACTTTTTAAAAAATATAGCTTTGGTGTTTTTGCTCAAAATTAAATACTTATGTATTAGGGAGATTAGTCCTTTATACATGATATATTATGCAATTGTTTTTACTAGTTTGTAATTTGTTGTTGATTTTTCTTTTTAATTTTGGTCATGCAAAATTTACTTTTAAACATCCTATGGGTGGAGTGATATAGTATGTACTCTTTTCTGTCTGGCCTTTTTGTTCAATATTTGTATCTCAGAAATGACTGTGTTAGCTGTGCATTGTGACTGTAATATATTCCTTGTTTATGAATAGACTGCCCTTTATTTAGGTATTCTACAGTTGATAAATGTTTGTGTTGCTTCCAGTTTCGGTCAATTATAAGTAAAGCTGCTATGAATATGCTTGTTCATGTCAGTGTGTGCACACGTGCATACGTTTCTGTTGGGTACATCCATATTAGGAGCCCAATTGCTAAGTCATAGTCTGTGCAAATATTCGAGCTTAGTAGACACTGCTTACATAGTTTTTCAAAGTAGTTGTACCAATTTACACACCCACCTTCAGTGTATGTGATTTATTTTACTCCCCAGTCTCTCCAACATTTTGTACTGTTAGTTTTTAAATTGTACTCATTCTGAAGCATTTATGTAGGTGGCTCATTGCTGCTGAGCATCTCTTCCTATGCATATTAGTCATTTGGATATCTTCTTTTACAAAGTGTCTGTTAAATCTTTTGCCTGTTAAAAAAAAAAAATGGGATGCCTGTCCTTTTCTTGTTGATTTAATGTTTTCCTTTGAGATATTTTTTCTTTGTTCTTTTGTTTTTAATTCTTTTGGTATTTAGGAAGTTTTATTTGTTCTAGAATGTACCTTTATACTAATAATTTTTAATGCTTGCAGTCCTCTTTCTCCTTATATGGGCAACTTCTGTTGAGTTTTAAGACTTAAGTGATATCCTCTGCCTCCTACTTAACTGTCTATATGTCAATCAGTGAGTTTGTTCTGTTTCTTCAATTTTTTTCTTCTTCTCCACCCATTTTAGTTGTCTTATTTCTACTTTGTCAGGACCTCTGGCATTCACATACTATTCTTCCACTCTTGTCTTCACTGTTGTTTTAGCCTTAGTTCTCTACTTAAATATGTTTCATGTTCACCATCAGTCCTTTCCCTGAGATTCTCCAGTCATCTGTGTATTGGATGAAGTTTGTCCTTGAGTGCATTTCCCCCAAGGCTTAGGAGTACAATATTCTGTGTTTCATGAGGGCTTAACATAGTTTTTCCCATACTATGAATTGCATGCATCTCAGAATTGATTGTTATGGGTCATTTTTCCCAGATACATCTTCTTAGACATTATTTTTTCAAATAGTTTGTCTCCATTTTCTCCTTCCTGTTCCTCTGATTGTCTATTTATATATGTTTGACTATTGACATTTCTCCACTGATCTTGAGTGCCCTCTCTCCCCCACCCCTCAATTTTTTTAATTTTTAATTTTTTTGGTATTTATATTTCAGTTTGGAGAATTTCTTTTACTTGTTCTAATTCACCAAACCTTTCCTTGCTTGTGTTCATTCTGCTGTTAAGCTCATCTAATGAGTTAATTTTTCTATTATATTTTGGTTTCTAACATTTTTATTTCATTCTATCTTATAGTTTTCATGTTTCTCCTGAAATCTTGAATCTCTTCATCTAGCTTATCTGTTTTATAAGCTAGATTTGTTAACATTTTAATCAGAGTCCCTCTCTGTCCTCTGGGTCATCTCTTTGTCTGCTTCTGTGATTACTATTTACTTTCTTGACCATGGATATCATTTTCATTCTTTCTTTTTTATTTTTGTGAGTGTTTAAAAATTTTTTTCTGGACATTTTGTGTAAGAGGAAAGTAGGGACTGATAGAAATAATATTCTGTCTTCAGGGAGTGGCACGTCCTTTCTTATGCTCGGCCACTAGATCTATATTTGAACTGGGTCTGGCCTTGGCTGTGATTTTAGACTGATTCAATTTATCACTGACTTCGAGTATTCTAAGGATGAAATCAGGACATCTCCTTCACTTTTGCCTGAGCTCTGAGAGCGGATAGAAGCTTTCTGAACTGTGCAAGATCTCTCCTTGATTTATAACCCAACTGCCTGTCTTTTGGGTGCCTGAGTTCTCTTTGCTCATGAGTTTAGCTCCCTTCTTTCCAAACCCAGGGATATCTTTTTCATTCCTGTTGCTCCACCCTTGGATCTCCTTAGGGTCGCATCCCTCCTACCCTCTGTGAAGACCGGGGATAAAGACAGGGATTTCTTTCAGACTTTCTGCCTCTTGCCAAGTCTCTGGGCAGTGTTTAAAAGTCTTGCATGCCTTGAGGTCTTTTTGTGGCTTTTCTTCTCCATTCCTGTCTCCTTCAGGTTACAGTCTGGAATACCTAAGATCCTGGTTGCTTCAGCTCTTCTCCTTGCCTTCAGCCTGAGAGCTTAAGATGCTTTTGTTGCATTTGTCTTAGCTCCCCTGTTGTATTCCTCCCTCATGATTTCAAATGACATATATCTTATGTTGGGTGGTCCAACTGTCTCATAATGGGACTCTCTCAGCTCTCCCTTGCCACCCGCCTTCCTTTTAGCATACTGTCCTAAATGCTTTGTGAAGATCCATGGGATTGGGTGGGGTGGTGCTTGCTCTGTGGTTCTTCAGGATTCCACTATATTATGCCAGTCCACACATGGCCATAACAAGTTCTTTTTTTTTTTTTAAGATTTATTTATTTATTTGAGAGAGAGAGTGTGTGAGCGAGTGTGAGTAGTGGCAGAGGGAGAGAATCCTCAAGCAGACTCCCCACTGAGCTCAGAGCCTGAGGTGGGACTCAATTTCATGACCCATGAGATCATGACCTGAGCCGAAACTAAGAGTCAGATACTCAACCGACTAAGTCACCCAGGCACCCCCATAACAAGTCCTTTTGACTTTCCTTCAAAGTTCTCCTTACCCTACCATGGTGGATTTCTTCTCCTCCTGCAGGGTCACCAGGGATGAGAATGGTAGTAAATCTTCTTTCCTATAAAGAACTCCTAATTTAATTTTCTGGAGTTTATTTCATTTGGGTTTCCCTGTGTTCTCCTTCTCTGACCAATCTTTTTAATCTCTGCTTTTGTATGTTATCTGGACTGTTTTGGTGATTAGGATGAGAGTGATGCTTCTGCAAAATTCTACATCCAAACTGAGAGTGGAATTCAGATTTTCTGTATTTTTTGATATCTAGTTTAAAACAAATTGTTTTCAAATATTCAAGCCAAGAAATTTTTTTGGAGACATATTAAAGTGTTTTAAGTTTAGATAAAACATAGATTCTAGAATGTAGAGTGAACACATCTATTTTTATCTATATTTAAAATGATCTAAAATCAAATTTTAAATGATTTCAAAGGAATAAAACAATGAATTAACCCCCTCAACACACACAATAATAAAACAGAGTTGGAGGTGTTCCATGAACTAGAGAAAGATTTCAATAAATTTCTGGAAGATGGAAAGCCAAAGAAAAAGTCATGACTGAGAAGCAGTAGAAGGGGGAAGATGAAGCTGAGAAAATCCACCCAAGTGACTAGAGTTGGGAAGGGAGTGTGTCTGCCATTCAGTGCCCTTAGGGCTGAGATGAGGCAAGCAGCAGGAATTACAGCTGAAGCGGAGTTATGGTGGGTGCAGGGAATAGTTTACACACTTTACCTCATCATTCCCTGGCCTCCACCCTGCCCAAAGGGAACCCTGCGGCAGGTCCTTCATCTCAGGCAAAGAAAAAAATAACAGGGTTCTTTCTGAAGGACTCTCTGGAAAGAACTTGAGCGACCAGGAGAGGTGTTGGTGCTCAAGAGCAAAGCATCCACAGCTATTAGTTCAGGTCTCAAAGATAAGGTTCAGTCACTGTCTTTAGGATGAAGACCACCAGCCCAATATGCCCATCCCAGATGCCTATAATCAGTCTTCCTATTGCCACATTTTAAATAAGAATGGGAAACCAAGTGTTCTGGTGATCTGTTTCTGCCTGACAAGCCACTTCAAAATTCAGTGTCTTGGGGCGCCTGGGTGGCTCAGTCGTTAAGCGTCTGCCTTTGGCTCAGGTCATGATCCCAGGGTCCTGGGATCAAGCCCCGCATCGGGCTCCCTGCTCCATGGGAAGCCTGCTTCTCCCTCTCCCACTCCCCCTGCTTGTGTTCCCTCTCTCGCTGTGTCTCTCTCTGTCAAATAAATAAAATCTTTTAAAAAAAAAAAATTCAGTGTCTTAAAATAACAGTTTATTATTATCTTTCATGGCTCTCTAGGTTGTCTGGGTCCACCTAGGTTGTTCTCACTTGGAATCTCTCATGTAGTTATAGTCAGATGGCAGTGGGGGCTGGAGTCATCTGAAGCTCCTCCATTGGGCTAGACACCCAAGATGGCTTCGTACTCACAGGCTTGGTACTCTGCTTCTCCTTGGCCTTGCTCTCTCCCTGTGGTTTGCCATGGCATGGCAGTCTCAAGACAATCACGTTTATTATATGAAGGCTGGTTTCTAAGAGAGAGAAAGTAGAAGGTGCTGAGCCAGTTAAGGGTAAACCCAAAACTATCACAGTGCACTTCTGGTCAAAAGTGCACTTTTGGTCAAAACAATTGGGGCTTCCCAGATTCAAGAAGGTGAACATATAGACTCCTCTTGATGAAGCGTGTATTACATGGTAGAAAGCATGAGGAATAGAAGATATTATTGCAGCCATCTTTGGAGAATATAATCTACCACATTAATTATTACAAACCCTTACAAAAAAAAATCTCAACTCGAGAAAGACCAACAAAAATAAGTTGACAATTAAAGATCTTGGAGGAAAAAAACACAAAGATTATTCCAAAAGTAGAAAATCTGTAAAAAGCAAAAAAAACTTCACAACTTATTAGTATCTCTCAGAGAAAGTCAAGATACTATGACCTCCATAGGCCAAGGAATTGGGTGCTATGAGAAAAGAATGATAAGAAAATAGGAAAGGGGTGCCTGGGTGGCTCAGTTGGTTAAACGACTGCCTTCGGCTCAGGTCATGATCCTGGAGTCCCGGGATCGAGTCCTGCATCGGGCTCCCTGCTCAGCGGGAAGCCTGCTTCTCCCTCTGCTTGTGCTCTCTCTCTCTGACAAATAAGTAAATAAAATCTTAAAAAAAAAAAAAAAAAGGAAATAGGAAAGAACTTTTGAAATTCAAAAAATGAGTGGCTGAAATTGAAAAAAAAAAAAGAAGGAAAGAAGGATTGGTCCAGCCTGTATTTGCTCGTATGCATTGAAACAAATACACAGAAAAAACCAAACCTCTACAGAGATTGTGGAAATAAAATTTTCTTTAGTTCTTGATGAGTTTGTCTATTCCAGTGAGAGAAAAGCATATTTACATTTTGGCATGTATGTTAGAAGGTTCGTATGAACAAACCTGAGTCAAATGGCCCTGTGTTTCCAGTTAAATCAGCTTATGTTTTAAGGGCCTTGATGGCCTAGAGTTCTGGGTAGCTGGTTGCTTGGCTGGCCCAGGCCTTATGTGACGCTGCCCATGTTCCTTCCATTGCTTCCCCAAATCTGTATCCATGTAAAGTCAAGCTAACATAAATATCAACAACACACAGCCCTGAGCAGGGAGAAGACACAGGATGGCAGTGGGCAGCCTTTGAGGTCTCAGTGAAGGAGTGAAGGGCAGTCTAATACCTTGACCTTGCCAGCCACAAGGAGGACATCTTTAAGCTGATCATGAAATGTGCACTTTTGGGGGCATATGTTGGAGGCACCACCACATTCTTCCCTTGACTTTCTTCCTGGATATTACTCAATTACCTGTGGAGAGTATCATTAGTTTCCTGAAGCTTCTGTCACAGAGCACCACAAGATTGGTGGTTTAAAACAAGAGAAATTATTCTTACATAGTTCTGGAGGCCAGGAGACAGAAATGAAATGTTCACAGGGCCCTAACTGGTGCTGGGGGCTCATGCTGAAGGGGGAATCCTTCCTTGCCCCTTCCTGTTTCTGGTGGCCGTCATGTTCCTTCCCTTGTGGCCCCCATGTTCCTTCCCTCATGGCCCCATCACTCCGACCCCTGCCTTTATCATCACCTCAGCTTTTCCTCCGTCTGTGTCTTCTTCTGTCTGTGCTGTATGTCCTTCTGCATTTCTCTATAAGGACACTTGTCACTGAATTTAGGACCCACTTGGATAATCCTGGGTGATTTCTGCATGTCAAGATCCTTAACTTTTAATTACATCTGCAAACACCCTTTCACCAAATAAGGTAACATTCAATCTTTTATTGTATCAGGTAATATTCACAGGTTCCAGGGAACCGGACATGAGCCTTTCTTTTTGGAGTTACCATTTAACTCATTACAGAGGAGTCCCTTGAACATGGGGACCGATATTCACACCAATTTCTTACACAATTTCGGCTGGCCATGTCCTGCTGTGTTAATTTGACTGTAACTGCCTGATCTTCCTGCCTGCAGTCTTGTGCCTACATGTCTGAGCTTCTTGGAACTCAGAGTATCAGGGAGGGGTGACTACTGAGGGCCTTAGATGCCCCAGTGTGGGTCAGAAGGGCAAAATTTTGACATCACAAATGGACAGTCTTCTCCAGAGGACCGTGCCCCCTCCTTATTATGCCAGGACAAAATCACTAAAGTTTGGCTCCCAAGGCACTCCTTAGCAGGCTGAATCTGAGATGAGAATTACTCCACTTAGCAAAGAGGATTAATGTTTCATAACAAAAGATAATTTATTCAACTGTATGCAAAAGAGGTGGTAGTAATGGCATGTATAAAGTACACTTATTTTTGTCTATTGTATCATACGTTTAATTCCTATAAAAACACCAGTAGTTCTATTGAGTACCTTTCGGAGAACTTGACCACTTCCACAATGAATTGGATTGTGTTAATTAAATACACTTGACTTTGATGAAACCGAAACCTGATAGGCTTTCAAGGAAATGAGGCTTAGCAAGCTTTAGTGAATTTTAATAGATAGTGGATAGGATTAAATAGAAGATCAGGCAGCTCTGGTTTTCATCAACTGGAATGGTGAGAAGGCACCAGTCACTCTTGCCCATCTAGCAGGGAGGTCTACCTTTTAAAGGCTCATATGGCTAAGCAGAGAGTGTGTTTATGGCACCCCAAAAGTTCTGTCTATGATTCTAGTCAAGAAAGGTTGATTCTCCTATATTTAGTACTGATAACAATATTACAGATGAAAGAATCAGATTTTTAATTATCTTAACAGGAAGGCCATGAGGTTAACAAAGTGAGATGAAACTGAACAGGGAAAATCATAATGTCTTTAATTCAAAAAAGTTAATTGCACAACTGTAGGGTTGGGGATATGTGGCTTTGCAGTAATTCATGTGAAAACTGGGGATTCAGAATAATCACAATTGCAAATTCAGCCAAGAATAATGGAATTGCCTAAAATATTGATGTTGTCTTGGGTCATATTAATATGAGAATTTGTGTCCAGAGTGTGGTCTAGTCATTGATAAAAACCACATTGGGTCACCTTATTTATTGGGTCTACACATTTCAAGATGATCACAGGCAACTAGAAAACACCCCAATTAGAGTGACCATCATAAAAAGGTGCCTGAAAACCATGACACATTAGGAATAGTGGAAAGAGCTGGAGTATTTTTCCTGGAAGAGAATGGAAGTAGCTTAGGAAGGACATAATACTTATTTTCAAATACCTGAGGAAGTACCATGAGGAGTAAGAAATATATTCTCTCTTACTCCAAAGATTAGATATAAGATAGTACAATGCATTCCTTAGATCTTCTTTTGATGCAGATAAGAGAAGTCAGCTTCAATTAGTTGAGGCAAAAGGGGGAATTTATTGTCTCCCATAATGAAGGCATCAGGAATACCTGAATTTAGTTACTTGAACCCTTAAAGGAGTTTCTCACTCCATTTATCTACTTCTTTCTGTGTCATCTTCTTTCCCATCACAAAAAACTTTTTCTTTGAGGACACGGCCACCAGCAGTTTCTAGCCTCTCATCATTCAAGATTTACCACCATAGAGAAAGGAAGCTCTCCCATCTTTGTGTGTGTGTGTGTGTGGGGGGGGGGTTGGAGGGGATTCCAAGGAAGAACTCTGATTGGCTGATTTAAATCATGTGTCCACCTCCTGAGGAGTCTCCCTGATCAGGAGGCTGGCACAGTGGCTTAGCTAGACCCAGAGGCCACTCCCTGTGGGCTCATATAGGAAGATGGAATCCCCCATTCAGGTCCCAGACCCCAGGATGTAGAAGGAGGCAGATACAGTTGACCAGAAGAAAGAAGAGAGGGGTACAGGGAGACAAAGCAGTAATTTGCCACTATGCAGAGAAATTGGTCTGTGTAAGATGGAAGGAAGACCATATTCAGAGTTAGAAGTTTCTGGGTATTTAGCCCAAGGTAGCCAGTAATGTAGCCATTCACAAACCTACAAAAGAGCACAGCAAACAGAGCCCTAGGGACCCCAATGAAAGGGTGCCCTACCATACATTGTCCATTGATCTGCCCCTTTGTCTGACCACGGCGATCATCTTCTTGAACCTCACATTTCATCTCTCCCAGTTACAACCCCGAGCTTTTAGACTGTGATTCTGCCTCACTGCTCTGATAACATTCACAGATGATCTTCTTTAATAGCGTGTCAGGTGTGATCTAGTCACCCTGTCCTCACCTCTCCTTACCTCTCCTTAAACTCCTCACCACCCTGGTGACCCTTGCAGCTTGGTGAATGGGGCTATGTCGTTTCTCCACATGCATGTTCTGGTCAGTGCTCAGCTGAAGGCAGGAAGGCGACCCTCTGCAGGTCTCTGGAGGGCTCTCTCTGCTCCCTGGTACTCTGCCCTTGAACGCTATCTACCTTGGCCTCCCCAGACTCTAAGCTCTGTTTCCTCAGCTCAGAAGACCCGGGGCTTGGGGGTCTCCCTTCCTGTGCTGCAGTCTAACATCTCTCTTCAGGCAGGAAGCAGATTTTCCTTCAATCCTGGGCTCACCTTGTTTTTCATCTCTCAGGGATCACAGTTCTTCCTTGTCTGCCGTCTGCTGTCTTGAGAATGTTGTTTCTTAGGTTTGGTTGCTTTTAAGGTTTGTTTCAGGTGGGAGGAAAAATCCAATCCTTGTTATTTCATCTAAGCCAGAAGTAAAATTCCATAACGAAAGGTTTGCTATGTTTAAAAATATTGTTGAAATGCGATGTGTTTTCCCTCAGTCTTGTTCACTCCTCGGTCTCTTGAGCTCTCTATTAAAAGTCAGAGGAAATTAGAATTTGTTCCGCCTTTCATTATCAGTGGGTAGAAGCCACGGGATTGTATTTTTTCCACATAGAAGAAAGTTTCCTTTCAATGGCTGCTTCTTTATCTTTTCCTTAGTCCTGCTTCTTATTCTAGATCAGTCCTTTTCAGTGAGCAGTGTTTACATATATTCATTACCTGCTTTAATCATGACAGCTCTAGCTCAGAGGACAAACTGCAAATTGTTTTCTTAAAAAAGCCTAGAGTTACAAAAAATGTCAGTTTTTATCAGAATAAAAATAAAATGTGTAATAGAGGCTCAAACAGTGGCGAAATGGTCATTATTTACTGAGAAAATTGTGAGGACCAGTGTTCCTCTATGGCAGAGACAATGTGACACCAGCAATGGGAGGGAGAATAGTGGGAAGAATGTTCCTTCTTTTCTTCTTCCCTTCTTCCACATGTACGTGAACAGAGCTGGGCTAAAACCCTTCAGTATGACCAATACTTGACTATGCAAGATAATCGCATTAAAAATTGACAATGCATTGTTAATTACTTACCTTAAAATAGTAATAATTTCCTAAAAGCATCTAATAAATTTTTAAACAACTTTTACATTTTCAATCATTTGAACTGTACTTTGAATCAGGGGCCCCCTTTCCTACGTAGATAAGAATCATTTGTAATTAGCACATCAATTATTTGTATGTAAATGACTACTTCTAAAGGAACAGTGAATGGTTCATTAACTTAAATAGTCTCCTCATAAATTTGTTCAAACCTCTCTGTTACTTTTTTTTTTATAGCACTTATAAAAGTAAATTTCAGCCTAGGCCACTGATGAATTATCATAAATTCTAAGTGAGTAAGATCCAAATTAATGAGGCTTTACCATAAACTCATCCAGGGGCATAGTAGGCTGACTGTCCCAAGAGAGAGCAGATGTGTGGTTGACAGGAGGGCCCCTGAGAAATTGTATTTATTGAGGGTTTACATGTGCCAGGCACTTAGCTAAGAGCTTTACATGCATGATCTCATTTAATGCTCCCAACAATACAGTGATTTAGGTGATGCTACCCATTTCAGATGATTATACAAAGGCTCAATATGGTTTGATAATCCAACCAAGACACACTTATAAGAAGCAACCAAACAGGGGCGCCTGGGTGGCTCAGTCGTTAAGCATCTGCCTTCGGCTCAGGTCATGATCCCAGGGTCCTGGGATCGAGCCCCACATCGGGCTCCTGGCTCAGCGGGGAGCCTGCTTCTCCTCCCCCTGCCTCTCTCCCTAATCATGCTCTCTCTCTCTCTGTATCTCTGTGTCTCAAATGAATAAATAAAATCTTAAAAAAAAAAAAAAAAGCAGCCAAACAGGGGTTAAAGCTCAGAAATCTCTAGTGGCAAAGTTCCTGGACTTCACCACAGGATGCATGGCAAGTCTGGGGGGCATCCAGGGCTGCCCGACATGCTTCTGCACAAACATTGGCAATACTTACCGCTCTCACTACCTGCCACTTCTCGGCAGCCCTCCCAGACTCCCCATTCACCCTCATCCTTTTGGGTCTTGGCCTCTTGGGGCTCATTCAAGCCCATTGCCCAAATGGAGAGTCTAAATCAGTTGAGGTTATTGGCTGTCGAAGGCCATGGGAAGTGATACGTCTTTTGTGAAAATGGCAGTTAAGGTTCTAAATAACAGCAGTGGAGGATATTGGAGACGGTTTGAGAAGGGGTTTTGTTGGCTGATTTATAACCAACTTTTGAAATGAAGTTTAATAAATCTAGGAAGATATATGAGCCTTCCAGGGCTTGTTATATGAATTGTTTGTAACTGTTTTTTTTTTTTTTTTTCCAGAGAGCCTCATATCAATTTCTTTTATATATTTTATGTATTCTTGGAAAATGAGCTCTAGAAATCAGAGTTCCTGTCTAGCTTCTTTGTCTCTTGTTTCTGCACAAATGCTGATCATTCCATGTTAGGCAGGGTTCCCGCTTGAAGAAGAGGGATGCGGTGGTGCTCAGGATTCTTGGATCTAGCCTGCTGGCCCTTCCTGCCTTGACTTGTGACTCTGGACATGTCACATCCTTCTTTGAAATGTGACCATGATATGCCACCCTCTCCTCCATCCCACCCACCTCCAAACCTTATCAACACACTTCAGAAGTGGAGAGGGTGAACCTCTGGCTCCACATAGACCATAACGTCTCCCAGCATTTTTCAGCTGTTTTTTCATTCACTGTACAGATACGTCTATTGAGTGCTAAGTGCCAGGTGCTGCTGTAGGTGCTGGAAATGGGGGAGCAAGACAAAAAAGAGTCCTGACCTAACAAAGCTTTTACTATGGTTGGGAAATAAACACACAAACAAATTAATAAGATAATTTCAATTAGCAAGAGAACCAATGAAGAAAACAAAGAGTGCAGAACAATGGGGTGAGTGGGTGAGTATGATTTTATAAGGAGTGGTCAGGAAAAGTCTCTCTAATGTCCTGTTGGAAGAACCCATGAGATACTGGGGGTAGCTAGTGCAAAGGTCCTAAAGTAGAAATCAAGGTGGACTCAAAAGAAAGCTATTGTCCATTTTATGTAGGGTCTTGTACATGATCATTAAGATTTCAACTTTTATTCTCATTGCAGTGAGTATTTTAGAAACTGTTTGAAAGAGTACTCTGGCTGCCTGGGGAAGAATGGAGTTATCAATGTGGCTGTTGTCATGATTTAGGTGACAGGTGACAGTGTCTGGGCTTGGCTGGAAGCCATGGTCAGAATTGGTCAGATTCAGGAAATGTTTTAGAGTCGTTGCTGATAGGTCTGACTGATGGATGGTATAAGGGAAGTGAGGACAAGAGAAAAGTCACCTGTGATTCTCCATGAGAATACCTAGGTGTATACAAGACAGACAAAACCCCCCAAAACCCAGACCAAATCTCAACAAACTCCAAGTAATTCTCTCCTTTACCTTCCTAACCATACTCAGATTTTTGTTTGGACTATCCATCCCTTCCCCCACGCTGACCTCATCTTCACCTCCAGAGCTACAGTGGTTCTGTCCCCATATCACAGTGATTGTTTTAAGAGACCTACGCCAGTCAGTGCCTGCATTTCCTTGGTCCCAGTGATTGGTTGAAAGGTGGCCAATCAGAGTGAAGGTTAGGATTTTTTTTTCTTCAATAATTGGAGGTGATGCTCTTTCTCTGTGTGGATGCATGGGATGAAGAAGTGTCCAGTTCTGGTTGCTTCTGGAAGCCATCTAGGAAAGCCAGCCTGATGAAAAAAATTGACATGCGGAGGAGGGCAAACAAGAAAACCCCTGGGACCGGGAGCTGAGCTCTGTTCAAAATGTTCCTGAGTTGCTTGCTTTGTTACAGGGTAAGTTGGTATTTATATTATTTGCTGCCCAAAGCATCCCAAGTGATACAAGCTACATGCTATTTTCACTGGGATATGAAGATACAGTCCCTTTGCAATTGGATCAGAAAGCTGCTGGGAAGGAGCAAGTTTGGGTGAGAGGATGGAATAAGGGTATGTGCCAAGAAAGAAAACAAGTTGAGTTAAGGGAGGATTCCAAGGGTTCTAGAATTGCATTGGAAGACTTGAAACCCCGCCCACCAAAAAAAAAAAAAAAAAGAGGAAGACTTGAAATCCCATTGGAAGCAATGAAGAGCATATCTGACTTTGTGGAAAATTAAAACAGCAGTGCTTATAATTTTTTTTAAAAAACAACTCCTGTGGGGCGCCTGGGTGGCTCAGTTGGTTAAGCGACTGCCTTCGGCTCAGGTCATGATCCTGGAGTCCCAGGATCGAGTCCCGCATCAGGCTCCCTGCTCGGCAGGGAGTCTGCTTCTCCCTCTGACCCTCCTCCCTCTCATGCTCTCTGTCTCTCATTCTCTCTCTCTCAAATAAATAAATAAAATCTTAAAAAACAAACAAACAAGCAATTCCTCTGCAGTAGAGGGAGCTTAAAGAGAACGTGTGGATGTGGAAGACAGAGAAAAGAGCTCTGCAGGTGTCTTCAAGCTACCATTGACATCAACTGTAGCAGAAGCAATAAACAAGGCAGACTGAAGAAAACTTTCCAGAAATGAAGAACAATCTGAATACGCAGATCACAGGGGCTCCCTCTCTTCCAGGAGATGAGAATGGAAGGTACACCATGCCTCTGCCATACGCAGCCCTCCAGGAAAACAGAACAAAACAAATCACAGCCCCTACCACCACCAACAACAAAACTGGCTGCTGCCAAGAGACAAAAATCCTGCTGACCTTCGACTTCTTCTCAGCAACACCAAGTGCTAAAACAAACAGAGAAACTTGTATTTGGATTTCTTGTGAGGCACAGGTTGCTGACTCCAGAATTATATACTCTGGTCTGTTGTTATTTATGTTCTGGGTGTCTAAGTTCTTGTAAATTGTGCAAATTGGGGAGGATCATAATATTAAATACCTTCTGCACAATTTCAATATCATATAGTGTTACTTTATTTTTTTAATTTTTAAAAAATTATTTATTTATTTGAGAGAGAGAGAGGGAGAGAGAGCACAAGCAGGGGGGAGGGGTAGAGGGAGAAGCAGACTCCCTGCCAAGCAGGGAGCCCGATACAGGACTTGATGCCAGGACCCCGGGATCATGACCCGAGCCAAAGGCAGACACTTAACCGACTGAGCCACCCAGGTGCCCGAGTTACTTTAAATCTTAAAAGATATAATCCATATAAAGCATTTAGAAGAGTGTCTTGCACATCTATTGCATCTAAAAATGTTACCTCATTATTATTGGTAATAATAACATTCTTCACTGGAGAAACTACTTGAGGATGTACCTCATTTGATGAAGATGGAACAAACATATGATTTCAGGAATAAAGAATTTCATTATGCAAAAGAACCAGATAGCCATCAAAACTTAAAACACATAATTAAAAGCTAAGTGCTAAATAACTCCAATCCACGAGGAAAATTAAAATTATTGATTTTTATAATTATTATTTTGGAATAATGCATATAAACATTCCTTTTTTTTTTTTTTTTTTTAAGAAGTCTTGACGAATGGATCATTTTCTCTGAAGTAAAAGTTCTCAGTCTGGGGACTGTTACCAGTGGATACTTTCAACTTTCAAGAAACACATCATCTTTGTGCTGTATAAACTGTCCCAGAACATCAAAATAGATCAATATCTCTATCCAATTCAGTTTATGAAGCCATTGAGGGACAACTGCCACAATGTTTGTGGCAGTGTTTTGGGGCTTTATGGATAGAAATTGAATTGCTGGACCAAATTTTCATCATCTGAACTTTTCTACCAACCACACTTTGTCTTCTCAAGGCAAAATAGTTATGAATGACCACATATTTGCTAATGATTTTTCTTTTTCTTTTTCTTCCTCTTCTTTTTATTCCTAGCTAATCTCTTTAGAATACCTGTAACATTTCAAGTCCTCACAATAGAAACCTCAGGTCCAGGTGTATAAAACTTTAAACAAGTTGGGGTCTTCACAGGGCAGTGCAAATCTGGATACATTAAAGCATGGATCATACACAGGAGGTAGAGTAGCATATGCCATATCTGGTGGGAGGGAGTACACGGTGTTGGAGGGACACTAAAGAAGCTACTGGAATATGTATGCTTACAACTGGTTGTCAGTTTTTCCTTTCTGAGTCCAACCAACCTGGCCTCAGTTGTTGCCCAACTCCCATGGCACGGTGAATGCCTCCTGATCCATAAAATTTCCTTAGACACATATGGAGTCCCCGCCATTGCTGTGTTTGAATGCAGCACGTCAAAGGCTAACCCGGGAATGGGTTCTGGTTGTCCTAACAGCCTCACAGTGGCGGAGGGATAGAAGAGGGAGTCACAGATGCTGGTTTTTAGAGGATGACCCTGTTCCAGGGGGCTCCAGCTATGTGGTTCCAGCCTTCTCACGGAAATTCCTCCTACTTCTTTACTTTCTCCAGCAAACTACAGTCCTTGAAATGGCCCGTATAGCATTTTTAAAACCTGAAAGAGCCTAACAAATGCCAAAGATTACTTTCTGCAAGTCTCATACTTTGCCCTATGGAAAGTTTTCATCAATAACCACAGAATTGCTCTCAGAAAAGATGCTCTTGCAGTTTCTTCAACACAGGGTATTTACATGTCAAATATTATGCCCCTTTTAATGGGCTAAGCTGGGTATTTTGTTTTTGTGTATATGTTTTTTCTTGAAAAATGCTGAAAATAAATTTTTGATGTTCAGAAAATAAATCTAACATCAGTGTTCCCAACATCTGGAATTTTAAAATCCTAGCATTTTGTATTTTTTGCTTCAATTTTTTTTTTTGCTTCAATTTTTTAAATAAAATAAATAGAACAATACAGATAAAACTAAAGTTTCCCTTTTTTCCTCATCTCCTTTCTATTCCTCATCCTCCTTTTTAGAGAAAACGTCTTTTATGAAGTTCCCCCATATTCTTCCAGTCCTGGTTTTATTCTTTTTCTACTTAAAATTATATCTATAAAAAAAATAAATGTAGTGTTTCTTTGGGTTTTTAACATCTGTATAAATCTTTTATATTGTACACATCTATTGTATGCTTTTTAGATATTTTCACGTTGATACACATAGATCTGGCTTATTATTTTAACTATTGTATTTTATTTCATCATTTGTGACTATGCCACACTTTATCCGTTCCTCTAGTGATGAACATTGTGGGGTTTTTTCCCCCAAATGTTTTACTATTACAAGCACTGCGATGATGACATCCTTGTATGTGAGTGTGACAGTGTCCTTAGGGTTTATGGGTAGAAAATCAATTGCTCTACTCTAGAGTACTTACTATTCAGCTTTACTAGATATTGTCAAATTGTCCTCCAATGTGTTTGTACCAACAAACTCTATCAACAGCAGTATCTCAAAAGTTCTCCCTGCTTCTGCCTCCTCCATGTCTCTGTCTCTGAAGGCGTCTGTCGACTTGGGGTTTCTGCTCTCAGGGACTCAAACTAAACCACCCTCTCTCTTGCTTCATCTTAGCTTAAATGCCACTCTTGGAAATGCCTGACTCATTAGGTCCACACATACTTCTTATTAACTCTTAGTGCAATCGTAATTCATAAATCATTGTATATTTACTTTGTATTTTTCTCCCCATCAGACCCTAAGCTAGGAGAGCGGGAACTTTTCTGCCATATTTATCTCTTTCCTCCCAACACCTCCCATGGTTACTTGATAAATAGTTATTAAAGGAATGAATGCATTCAACCCCCCCCCCCCCCCCCCGCCCCTGAGAAAGACTCCAACTGTCTTGCCCAGGCACCAGTTACTATGGGATGCCTCTGCTGGGGAGAGAACAGTGTTGTGATTCAGAGCCAAAGAGACTTTGGCCTGAGTCATGGCTCAGCAGCTAGTTAAATGCACATGACATTGGGAGAGTTATGAAAACTTTCTAAATCACAGTTCTAGTCTGGATCAAAAGGGAGCAAATGATATTACTGGCTCCACAGGGTTGTTATGAGAATTAAATGCTATAAAAATATAAAGCCCTTAACACGGTGCCAAACACATATACGAAAAAA
This sequence comes from Neomonachus schauinslandi, assembly GCF_002201575.2. Classification (NCBI taxonomy): domain Eukaryota; kingdom Metazoa; phylum Chordata; class Mammalia; order Carnivora; family Phocidae; genus Neomonachus; species Neomonachus schauinslandi. Next base: position 99,478,455 of record NC_058413.1, read on the forward strand.
GATCAGCTACAAAGATACAAATAGGCAATTTACAGAGGGGGAAAAAAAAACCCTAAAGATTAATAAGCATAGGAAGAGATGCTGGAATTAATTAGTGATCAAAGACATGTAAATTAAAACAACAATGACCCGTTGCTTTATACCTATTAGACCAGCAGAGTCAGGATGTTGCAGAACGCTGGTGGAAGGCGTGGTTCTCAGAGTCTTTGCGCTCGACTTTGTGCATCATAGAGCTGAGCTGCCATTCCGAAGAGCAGTCTGGACATACTGGCAAATCACATACAAGCAGACCCTGTGTCTGGCTCCTGTGGAATATGTCTGAGCTAGATTCTTGCACTGTCCTCCATAAGAGGACAGTGAAGATGTCTGTTGCAATTCTGCTTGAAGGCAGCATGGTGCCTGTTGCTGGGAGAGCAGGCAGATATGATGGGGGGCGCCATGCAGCATTTAAAGACAGCAAGCTAGATCTATTCGTGGCTACATCCTAAAATCAGTGCTGAGTGAAAAACAAAAAGGGAAAGATGATCTAGAAGGCAGTGCACACTTTACATGACACAAAGGACAAAAAACACTTAATACAATAGTCTGGCTGCCTGTGAGATTGGAACTGGAATGGGAGCAAGGAGCTAGAATTAAAGGAGATAAATTTTTAAAAATATATCATGATATAGGGTGTCTGCACAATGAGAGTATGATGATACACTGAGAGCTATGATGAACTCAGCTCTCTCCATCTGAAGTATTAAAAACAAAACCCCAAAACAAAACAAAAAATCCAGCAAGGACAATAGCCTGGCAGGATCCTGGGATGAAAGCAAAATGACCAATGTGGAATATAACTTTCAGGTCTGACATGAGAGTGTGAGGGGATCCATGGCTGCCCCCTTAGAAACTGGTGAAATTCGTTTCTTTTAAAAAACTATTTAAAATCTCTGGAAGTGGTCCTGAGGACATACAGCAAATGAAGGAACATTTAGTCAGGAAAATCTACTAAAACTCTAAGAAAAGCAAGAGTCTTGGCACTCGAAACAAGACCCGCTCCCTCCTCCCAGCCCAGGGAGACAGAGTCCACTCTGGGCTGGTGCAGCCATGAACACTGGGCTCCCTCCCCTCAGCTCCCAGTTAGAGGGTTATCTTCTCATGGGGGGCTGGCCCCTGCATCTCTCATCCTGCTCCCAAGCTACTTGCTGCTCAGGCTAACCTCTGTCCACATGGTTCTGAGTTTAAAGAATAAAAGGAATTTGGAATATTTTTGATGCCTCTATTATCAGGCACTGTTCTAAGTGCTGGCGATGAGCAGGAGGAGGGCCAGCCAAAGCCTCTGTTTTTGTGTAGCTTATATTTTCAGTAGGGAGAGATATACAGTAAACAAAGAAATGAAGACATAAACAATATAAAATCAGGAAGTGATAAAGAAAAGTAAAACAATGTAATGGATAGAGAATGATGGAGGAAGGCAGGATGCGATTTTGGATAGGATGGTCAGGGAGAACCTCTCTGGAAGGGCTCTAAGGCAGGAGCATGCTTGGCAGGTTGGAGGACTTGCAAAGAGGCAGTGTGGCTGGAACAGAGTGGGAGGTGGGCAGAGTGGTCACAGGTGAGGTCAGAGGATAGCCAGGGGAGCATATTAGTCATGGTGTCCTTGCAGTTGTCCCAACAAGGGACAACTGGCTTGGACAAAGGTGGTAGCAATAGAGGTTGGAAAGCAATTAGTTTCTGGCCCTGTTCTTAAGGTACAGTGGACAGGATTTGCTGATAGTGTAGATGGGGAGTCAACAAGAGTCAAGAATGGGAAAGAGAAAGAGGAGTCAAGAATGACTGAAGAGTTTTTGGCCTGAGCAGCTAGATGCATGGAGAAACCATTCATTAGGATGACCCTGCCTTGGGGAAAAGTACTCAATGTCAGTGTGGACACGTCCCTCTTGATATGTCTGATTTTCCCTCCTTACATGAATCTAGCATTTTCAAGAATTTTATTTTGGCTGTGTTAAGTTTGAAATGCTTATTAGTTGTCTAATTGGAAATGTGGAATAAGCAGTTGGATATAAAAGTCTGGAGTTCAGGAAAGAGGTCAGACTCCAAGTATGAAATGAGAAGTGATCAGTATGCAGATGGTAACCAACGCCATGGGACTGGGTGAGACTAGAAGAGGCCATGGCTTGAGTCCAAGAGTACATGGTCATTGAGAGGTCAAAGAAATGAAGAAGCAGCAGCAAGAGACTGAGCAGGAGCAGCCTGGGAAGCAGGGAGCAATTAAAGAAGAGTGGTGTCCCCCAAACCAAGTTGGAGGTGATGATCCGCTGCGCCAAATGCTGCTGAGAAGCCAGGTGACTTGACTGGAGTTTGAGTCTTGGATCTGGGAAGGAGGAGGTTGTGGCCCCCTTGCCAAGAGGATTTTTAGGATGATACAGAGATAAAAGCTTGCTAGACTTATGTTCAAGAAAGAGTAGGCGCAGAGGAGACTTTGAGAACATGCAGCTATTAAGCAAGGGATTTTATTATGAAGCAACAGAGAAAAGAGGCTGGAGAATGGTGTGACATCAAGGGAATTTTGCGTTTTCTTATGTTTGAGTATGAGAGAAAGTGAAGCATGCTTTGTATCCTTTGGAGTGATCCTTTTAACACAGGAAGTATTGATGATGTCAGAGAGGGAAGGCTACCTGCAGGAATGAAATCCACGAGTAGGTGGGAGAGGCAGGCTCAGCATATGAGTGGGGGAACGGGACTGTTCAGTTCACCCACCGTCAAGACAGGCATGACAGGCGGTGTACGCACAGATGCAGGTAGGTTGATAGGTTTGGTGGTAGGTGGACGTGGAAATTCTGTTTGGATCGTGTCTATTATATTGTAAGAAACAATCAGTTGATAGTGAAGAGTAGAAGGGGGTGTTGAATTTAAGAGGAGAGTGTGTATTGGTTAAGATTTTATTCTTCTATGAGTAACAGACCCTCAAAATAATAGTGGCTTAAACAAGTTAAAAATTTGGAAGTAGTGTCCCCAGTGCTCATGTGGGAGCCCTGCTCCATGGAGTTCTCAGGGTCTGAAGTGTTTTCCAGTTTTCCATTCCACCATTCCTGGGACATGGCCCTCATCCCCTGGTCTGAAACAAAGCTCCAGCTGTCACATTTACGTTCCAAGCAACAAAATGAAGAAGGGAGAAGGGGCAGACTGGTTGGGGGTTCTGCAGTCTTCTAAAGAAAGTTTCCAAAAGTTGCCACATGAAAGTTGCACTGGGCAAAATTTGGCCCCAGGCCCACAGCTAGCTGAAAGGAAAGCTGAGAAATGTAGTCATAATTCTGGGCAGCCATATGTCCAATTAAAGACTCTATTACTAAGAATATTACAAATATTGTGGGATGACTCTCCGTCTGTGCCACAATGTGACATAGTTCTCTTGGAGAGTGGGATGAGGAATTCAAGAAATACAGTGAAATTTTTGAGTATCTGTATCTTACTGTTTCAGTGCAAGTAGAAAGAATCGGGGTTTTTGCCAGGCAAATTTAGCAGAGGAGGAGAGCAAGGGAGCTGAGGCTATGTGCCAGGGAGAGATGATAGGGATGTGGTTCGGAATCAAAGCTGGGTAACAAGGAATGGGAGGACAAGAAAAAATGGGAGGAGGTTTTAGTCCCCCCAAAATGAGAAGCCGATGCATAGAAATCCTTGATGGGTTTGGAATAATCTTGGTGTAGAGAGGTTAGAGTAGTGAAGGGAAGGGGAAGGGTTGGTGGTCTGATTGTGGGCAGGTGTACAGTTATGGGAAACGACAAAGTCTAGAGCATAAGTGGAATTGGAGGGAAAGTCCTCACTTCATTGAAAGGGGAGAGTTCAAGGATGTGAAAAGGCCTGTTGTGTGCGTCATCCAAGTGACAATGCATCATCTATGTTGCATCATCTACGTGACGTCCCTTAAGGAGTAGTAACTCATCTATGTGACGGTGTTGTGTTGTGTGCGTCATCTGCATGTTGTGTGCGTCATCTGCGTGACGATGAAGTGACTGGGAGGTGGATAGGTAACTGTACCAGGGGCTTCAGAGGAGCTGGAGATGTAGAGGAAGGAAGGATGGAGGAGAGAAGGCCTGAAAGCAGCGAGGAAGAAAAGGTGAATATTTGCGGTGCTCCAGACTGTGGCAGGTGGGTCATGGGGACACCAGTGGCCACCCTTTGGAGGGTCTCCTGGAAAGCAGAGGTGGGGGGCAGAGGCAGGATTCAGAGATGGGACCTTTCAGAGAAAAGCTCGAACATCCTCTGTAAGGGATCTTGCCAATGATGACGTGAGTTCTGGAGGATATGTGGAAGGTCTCAGGGGTCTGGGAAGGCGGGGGATCAGATAGCATTTGTACAAGAACATTTTAACATGGGGGTATGAGCAGAGTGGGAGGGGAGGGAAGCGGTGTTGTAGGGCCCCTTGAGATCAGCCCTCAAAGTATTTAGGGAAGACATATCATCAGTGCTACATGTGGCCTCCTTTGGGGATTGGTCCTCCAGACAATGTGATCCCAACAGCGGTGGGGTGTCTTACCAGGGACAGATGGAGCTCTAGAAACTTCCCTTAAATCTTCTGAGGGCCATGTTGCCACCACAGGAGGGCTGTTCAACAGTGATCAGGCCTAGCTTTGGCAGCCTGGGGCAGCTGGAGCTCTGGAGGCACCCCTTACAGAGATCAGGGGGTGGTCTTGCAGCGGGGCGGGCAGTCAAACCAGGATAATCCTCCTTGGGGATTATCTCAATAGATGCCAAATGAAAATACATCTGGCAAATGGCAATACCTATTCCTGATCTAAATTCAGAATAGAGGGGCACTTCCTTCACATTAAAATTAAAGCCAACATCATGCTTAAAAGTTATGAAAGCATTTTTGTTAAAGTCAAGAATAAGAAAAGGATGGCCATTATCATCACAATTATTCAATGTTATTTTGGAGACAATGATGTACATACTAGAAAAAAGACATTGAACAGGAAGTTGCAAAATAACTATTTTTAGATATGAGTGTAAATCTGGAAAAACTAAGAGAAGCACTTAAAAAACTATTAACAACCGAAAAAGAATTTAGCCAAATGACTGGCTAAAAAAATTTTAGAATACAAAATTCAATAGCTCTCTTTTACATCAACAATAACCGGTTAGAAAGCGTAATGGAAGAAAAACTTCCATTCATAGTAACAAAGAAGATAAAAAATCCATGAATAAATATTACAGGAGAAGGGTAGGGCCTTTAGGAAGGAAAACCTGAAATTTAAAAGTTGAAAAGGTTGAAAGATATACTGATCTTTCATAAAATGATTCAACTTTGTTAATTGCATCAATCCTCCCAAATTTAAAGTGTATATTCATCATGATCCCAATCAAAATACAAATGGGATTTTTTGGAAGGGTTTGACAAAATAGTGCTGAAGTTCCTCTAGAAAACAAGCAATGCAAAATAGCTAATAGAAGTGTAAAGAAGGTTTTAAATAGAGAGTTAGGTATTAAGATACTGGCAGAAATTAAAATATGTTATGAGGCTGAAATCTAAGTATTTGCGTCTAGAGTAGGAATGGAAATATAGAGCCCAGAGATAAACCCCAATAAGTGATGGGAATTTAGAATATGCTGGAAGTGGCATTTCAGTGAAATGGTGGTGGATTGTTTTAAAAAGAGCGCTGGGGTCACTGGCTAGTCATTCGGGAGGAAACCCCAGAGCTCTGCCTTGCTGTCCCCCTGTGTGGCTGCAGATGGGGAGGGGGGCCACCCAGCATTGTTGAGCACGAAACGTTAATGGTAGAAGAGTCGGATTTGTTTCTGACCTCTCAGGGCTGGGAGGTTTGATACTTGGGAAGTCCTCTGTGCAAAGGTGGTTTGTAAACTGTCACACTGGGGAAAAAAAGGAAGAACTTGAGACAGTCACAGACCGGAGTGGGGCCAGGAAGCAAAGGGGTGGGTGTGGCTGGAGCACGGTGAGTGAGCGGAAGAGAGATGGGAGAACTTCCAGATCTAAGGGCAGGGCAGCCAGATCCCGTAGGAGCTGCTGGCCACTGCAGGGAATTTGGAATTTTATTGGTAAGTGCACAAGAAGCTACTGGCAGGCTTTAAGCTGTTGGTGGTGGGATGATATGATCTGATTTTTACTTTTGAAAAGATCGCTGTAAAATAGTGAAGATGGTCAGTTTATGCTATGGGTATTTTATCATGATTTTTTAAAATGCGAATTTAAAAAAACGTCACTGTTCTGGAGTAGAGTAGTTATGACTCCTTAAGGGACTGGTTTTCATTGTCCAGTTACCCACCAGTTTTATTCACATATGCAACCTTCCTGGCCCATATATACAATCTGCCTGCACGTTTGTGTTTGCAACCCTTGTCTTACAAAGAAATCAATCCTGGAAGGATAAAAGATTCAAACCTAAAAATTACACACGGAAGGGGTGCCTGGCTGGCTCGCCAGTGGAGTGTGTGACTCTTGATCTCGAGGTTGTGAGTTTGAGCCCCATGTTGGGTATAGAGATTACTTAAAAAATTACAAACAGAAGAAAACATGAATGTTTGAATCTGGAAGTCAGAAAGGTCTTTCTAAGTATGACAATGATCCAGTGACAGAAAACATCTCCTGTATAAATGCTGTAGGAGTTTTGTAAAGAGGTAAGGAAGGAAAAGTCAGAAGAAGCTTAACAGAAGAGATGGAAACTCAGTTGGGGTTTCAACAAGACTAAAAATCCCTAATAGTATTGCTTATTGAGCATGTACAATGCATCAGCCACTGTGAGAAACACTTTATATATTTCCTTTCTTTATTCTCACAATGGTGTGTATACTCACAAAAAGTCTTATTTCACTTTTTTTTTTTTTTTTTTTAGTAGATCAAGAAAATGGAGGCACCTGGGTGGCTCAGTTGAGCGTCCGCCTCTTGATTTCAGCTTGGGTCGTGATCTCAGGGTCGTGAGATCGAGCCCCGAGTTGGGCTCCTCACTCAGCTCAGAGTCTGCTTGTCCCTCTCCCTCTGCTCCTCTCCCTGCTCATGCTCTCTCTCAAATACGTACATACATACATACATAAAACCTATTTATATAAAAAATAAAGAAAATGGAGCTCAGAGTGTTAAGTTCCTTGTCCAAAGTCACAGACATTCAGCTGGTGTGCTCACCCAGATCTGCTATTCACCCTTCTTCATCCCGCTTTGCATCCTGGAGAATCAGACTTAGGACTTTGACCCGTGAGCTCCCTTGACTTCCTATTGGGTTTTGCAGTGGGAGGCTGGCAGATGACTGGTGGAGAGTGAGTTGGGGTATTTACTCCTCCTGCCCCTACTGGTTACTGCCAGGCCAGTGGGCTGTGCCTCTTCGGCCATCCACACCTCGCAGGCCTTGTCACCTTCCCCCTCCACATCCCCTCTCTCTGGCTTCCCTCTCTTGCCCCTTCCGGCTTATGAGTGGTAATGGCCCCCCACCACTGCCCATCCTTGCTGGTTTCCCCAAGGCTGCCCACACTTCCGTCAACTGTCCCCATGTTGACTCTTCCACCAACTGCTTTGTTTTTGGTGTGGCCTGCTGCCTGCTGGGACCCCTGCTGATCCAGATCTCATTCTGAAGCCTAGGCTCTTTCTTAGCAGGGGTCACACTTGTGCAAGGGGATGGGGGGTGGGGCGGGTGAGTAGTCAGAGGGTGACGAGTGGTCTGATGGAGGGGGCTTGGCTGGGCGAATCGTAGGTGGTCAGATGAGGAGAGTGTCAATGATAAGGTTGAGAAGTTCCCAGAGTGTCCTAGCTTTCAAATGACCAGAGCCACCTATTTATTAGCAGCTGAGGCAGAGTCCACAGGGCCGCACTGGCCCTGGGTGGGATGAACCGAGTGTGTGTGTGTGAGATTTGGGGTGGGTCGGGGAGAGAGGGCACGGCTGGGAGTGGAGAGGGTGGGAGTGGGAAATGCTTCGAACACGTCTAGTTTGATGTGCACCCGTTTTCTTCTTGTGCATTTCCGTGCGCCTCAGCAAGGTCTTTCACCGCCCCGCCCCCCCGCCCCTGTCCCCCCCTCCCCCCAGGCCCCGGCAACCTTTTCTCACTGGCTGTAGCATTCCAGAAAATCTCAGCTCAAGATTGATGGCTTCATAACCTGCCCGGAGTCCTTGTGCTACTGTAACCGCGTCATGAATCATCAATGCCACATCACCCCACTCCTGCCACACAGGACCTGAAGGACACTCCTGAGCGTGCGCGGGCACTGGAACTGCTCTGCTGGCCGGACACTGGGGCCGTGGCCGTGAGCAAGGAGGAGGAGGCGCTGCAGGCAGGGCACACGGCTTTATGGGTGGAGAGGACCCAGCAGCTTTGAATCAGAAGGTTCGGGAAGGTCTCACTGAAGTGGTCAAATCTGCCTGTCTTCTGCACATCTCCCTGGTGTTGATGTAATAGCTATTACAATCACAGTAGTAATTAGCAAGCATCTCAGTGTATTGAATCAGGTGCTGGTGGGAAACCAGGCTTTATACACATTTTCTAGTTCCATCTTGGCAGAAATGCAAATCTGAACGAAACACAGCGACGGGGAAAGCAGAGCTTCGAGCATGGCTGGGATTCCAAAGCCTGAGCTCTTTCTACTAGGCCTTGTAGCCACGACAGGAAGCCCCACGTGGCAGGAAGCTCTTTTCCACCCAGTTTCTGCCATGGCTTCTGCCGGCCCCTCTGTTTTGGAGGGGGCTCCCCAGCCCGGGGGAAGACTTGCGTGGGCTCTGTGCTCATTCCAGAGTAGCATGAACCGGACAACTTATCCACAGTGGTTTCTGGTCTCACTGGTCTGGGGGCTGGCCGTCGGAGGCCTCTGTGTCAGCGGGGCTGTGCTCCCTCTGAAGGTGCCCGGGAGGACTCTGCTCCATGGCTCACTCCAGCCTGGGGAGTTCATTGGCTGTGGCAACACAACCCCAGTCCTCATATGGCACTCTCCCTGTGTGTGCGTCTCTGTGTCTAAGTTTCTTATAAGGACATTTTTTTTTTTTTAAATAAGGTTCCCAGTCCTATTGAATTAAGGCTCACCCTAAGGACCCATATTAACTTGATGATCTACAAAGACCTCATTTCCAAATAAGGTCACATTGACAGGTACCAGTGGTTAGGACCTCAACATCCTTTTGGGGACACAATTCAACTCGTAACAGGGTCCCTCACACCCTGCCAGGCCACGGGCTTCTCACCAGGATCCTCAAGCCTTCAGTTAGGTCTCCAGCCATGAAAACATCAAGAGGAGGGTAGGAACATGGGCTTGTATGCCGATGGGGAGTGGGGCCCTTCTCTTGGAGGGGTGGGGGGAGCCGGGAATGAGGAGAGGGGAGGAAAAGCCGCCCATCCCTGTGCCCTTTGCGGCCCTTGAGGAGAGTTAGTGCCGGAAGGGGCTTTAGGGCCTCGCGAACTCTTGCACATCTCCATTTTATGAAATGAGGGTTTGCAGCGGCAGCTCATCGAAGCACACAGATTACTATTATTGATAGCACGTCACAAGCACAGTACCTGTTGTCCCGACGAGTGCCACACAGCCCTCCCGCGGGGGCGTCTCGTAGCAAGGAGGACCCGGCTCCACCAGCAGGCTCGGTATCTCTCCCTGCCCGAGAGCACAGGCCACTCAATATCCCGGCAGATACAGATCAATCCCGCTGCACCAGGGACGAAACCTATCAGTCGAGGAAGAGAGGGCCCACTTGGAGATGAGCAGATCTAGGGGGGAAAAAATTAACAGAGGCTAATTCAGTCACACTTAAAGTCTTCTCACTAAGAGGTTTAATCTAGATTGAATAAAGCAGGATCTGTGCATTTGCCAGGAACGGGCAAAATCTTGAAATAGTGTGGGAATTGTTGACCATCCGGTTTCCTTCTCTCCTGCCTACCTCTGGTCCGGTTGATTATTATTGTTGGAGTGCCGGCGTCTGTAAGAGGTTTTGCATGTGATAACAATGTTGGATAAAGAGGGAAGCATCATATTTGAATACCGATGACAGACTGGAGTGTCCATACCACCGATTTACTCCTCATTCACTATTCATTCAACAAACATTTAATAAGCGACTATTACATGCCGGACGTTGTGGCGGGCCAGGGTGCGGGTCACAGTTAGAATACGTTATAATTTCTTCCCCTCGAGTGCTCTTGGTCTAGAAAACAGAATTGTAAATGATAAAACCAGCACTCAGACTGATAAGCCCTCCAGTGGGTATTGGAGGAACATGTTCTGGGAAACACAGAAGAGGGGCAGTTAATTCAGGCAGGGGGACGAGATGCTCGTTGCAAAAGGAGTCCTAGAAGAAGTGATATCGGAACCATGCTTTGAAGGACTAGTAGAATTTTCCAGAAGACACAGCTCGTTTTTTTCTCGCTTTGACAACGGAGGGCCAGCAATGTCGGGCAATGAGTAGCGTTTCCAGGGATCCAGGTTCCCACGGGCAGAACCATGCTCAGACCCCACCGGCCCGATTCCAGAGGCAACACTCGTTCTCTGATTCCAGTGCTCCCGTTTCCAGCGCCTTGCAGCTGAGGTGTGGGGAAGCTGGAGTCAGAGGTCCCCAGAGAAGCTTCCTCCAGAGCAGCTGCAGTGCCGGATGCCCAGTGGAGCGGCGAGAGGTTGCTGGCTCGGGATGCGGGGCAGGCCTCAGGTGCCATGTGGTGGCATGTGGTGGCGATGAAGAGTCATCCTCCCGGCACAGGCCTGGCTGCATTGCTTCCTCTAACAACTGAACTGATTAGAAGGAAACTTCGACTTGATTAGTGATTATTGTCTCCGTGCAGCCGCGGCTCTGAGCCTGCTCATTTTGGGGAGGGGAGGGATGCTTTGAAGAAACGCTAGCAGGCATCTCATTGCCTGAGTGAAATGCAGGCTCATCTCAGCTCCTCCCCACATCTGGCCCTTCTCCACTTTGCTTCTAAACTAGTGTCTGTTCCCAGGCAAGGGCTGGGCGGGCAGGGCAGAGCCGAGTCCTTCCCTGAACCACCCCCCGTGCAGAGAACCTCCGAAGGCACTAGTGTCTGGAATGCAGGCAAACCAGCCCCTGGACCCGTCCACTGAGTCCAGTCTTAGAAGCAGGAACCTCACCTGCCCCGAGCCTCTGGGCATCAAATATCTGCTCGGGCAGTCAAAGACCAGCCTAGCTAGCCCCACCACCTACTGCCCCCGGCTCCCTGGGAAGTTGCCTGACCTCTGTGCCTTGACTTCCTCATCATAATGCTGTTGAGAGACCCACTTGAGATAAAGTCAGTAATGCTGTAGGTTCATGATTATTGTGGCCTTAAATACGGAAATCCCAGCTTGGCATCTCAGGATCTGTGTGGCCTGGGCCAGGCTCTTCGCATCTCTGGGCATTAGAGAGATACTGCACTTACTGGTGAGAGAGCTGCTATCCTTACCTCGCGGGGTTTATGGAAAGATCAAACAGGGCAGTGAGTGTGACATGTTGTCTGCAGGCGGGATGCAGATCGCGCTGTGGATGGATCGGTGTTGAGTTGTACTGAGCACAGTCACCCAACCTAAACTCAGGCCAGAGGGCCCCCCGGGACCAGGGTCCTGGAGTGCTGGTTACGGTGGGGGTTTTAGGGTAATGGGAAGTTCAACCAAAGGGACGGAAATATAAGACCTCAAGACTTGAGGAAACTTCTGCCAACCGGCAAGGCCAAGCCTGCTGCTTATGTGCTGAAGGGAGCCGGGGGAAGGTGTGAGCAGTGTGGACAAGGCTGACGAAGGGCTTCGGGGCAGGATCAGAACACACCAGAGAAGGGCAATCCTCAAGGAGATGCAGGAGGAGCGGGTAACATTTACTGAGTCCCTGGAGTAAGGTATATGCCGGGGGCTCCTCATCCCTCACCTCATCCCTACCCTCGACGAGTCTTCTGAGAGGCAGGCCTAGCCCAGCGCAGCGGCTGAAGAACCCAGAGAGGTTCCAGAATGGCTGGAGTTCAGTCAGTGGGCAGGGAGCTGGGATTTGGTCTGCCCCCGAACCTGGGTTCCGGCCACTGTTCTGGGCTGCCCTTTCCCATTTAGAGGGCAGTCCTAATTGACCTCCTTTCTTTTAGGCCTTGGGGCTGTGGGCCTGCACTAACCTGAAGAATCTGGTCTCAGTGTGTGCCTCAGCAGGCTCGTGTGTATCCGCATTCCTTTCTTCCCGTGCTCAGCAGCGCCGGGCACTGAGCAGGTGCTCCCTAAATACGTATTTGCTGCATGCAGACAACAGAACCTGAACAAACATCATTTGCTCTTGGGGTTTGTCCCCAGTGGCCAAGGGCATGGCCCAGAGCCTTAGGGCACTCACTTTTGCTTCAGGGTAGAAGCAGGCTGTACGCTGGGCTGTGGGTGGCAGGTCAGGCTGGCCTGTGGCCCAGGGAGCTAGGACAAGTACCAGGTGGGGGGTGTCCCTCAGCTGAGAGTCAGAGAAGGCCAAGCCAGACCCTGCCACGTCAGGGACCGAGCCCTGGGGTCATCACACCTTGATTCACGTTCTGGCTCTGCCATGTAACTTTGGCCAACCCACAAACCCCGAGCCTCAGTTTCCATGTCTGCAAAAGTAAATATCTTACAGAGCTGCAGTGAGGATTTAGAGTGGCCACTATGGAAAAGTGCTTATAAATCCTAGAGCTCTGGTCTTGGCTGCAGCCCTGTGGACAGTGCCCCAAGCTGTCCTCTGTCGCAGCTTCCTCCTTGGGGAAAGGGCTGGCCACTTTCCCAAAGCCACGTGTGAAGGTGCCCTTCCTCCTTTGCCCTCCCCATGGGGCTCTGTCCTGCCTCCTCCTGCCAGTCACCTTCTCTGCCAGTCTGCCCACCGCACCCCAGGGGTGTCCTCGCAGAGCAGGTCCCATCCATGTCTGAGAGTCATGAGTCTGGCCATGTTGGGTTTGTCCGCAAACTCCTGGCAGCCAGGCCACTGATTTATCTCCCGATGCTCTCTTTGCCATCTGTTTTTATATTGCTTTCAGCACAAGATAAGTGGCTCCCATACAGTGCTGAGCTTCAGAGATTGCAAAGTTCATGAGTTTGCAGAATTTATGATAAGGCAGAGAATTGTCTTAGTGCATCATTCATGTGCGCAAGGTCCAGAACGAAATGCCGCTCCTTCCAGATGTTTCCTTCCTTCCTCCCGTCCGTCCCTTCCTCAGGAGGTGGGATGGCCAGCCAGCAGCCCCACCACTTGCGCCTGGACCTCAGGAGTGCTCAGTTCCTTACTAGCTTCTGCGGTGATGCAGCTGAGAGCATCTCCCTGCAGGAAGGAGGAGGAGGAGGAAAAAAGGCAGGAGGTGGGCCCATCACCATGCTGTGTCCTCCAAGGGTCGTTGGCTGAAAACTGAGGCGTTGGGCAGGTGCTCTGTGGGCTGGGTGATAGTGAAAACCATTGTCCATGGTTCTCTTTCCCTTTGAGTTTTTGTTTGGGAACATATTTCACCCCCAAGGGTGGATATGTATCACCGATTATAAATGTGCATTAAAAAGACCACCGATGATTGTTTAAAGAGTATATTATTTCTCTCCTCCACTTCTCTCTACTTCTGGGAGCTTCATTATATCCCTCACTCTTGTGTTGCAGCACAAAGACCAGAGATCTGGCCAAGGAGTCTGTGAGGTGCCTTACGCTCTGCAAAAGGGGAACCCTGCGTTTCGGGTGGAGGGAGGCTCTGGAGGACGTGACTAGGTCTGACTGGTGGGAGTAGGGGCCAGGCAGGGAAAGAGGGTGCGAGAGAGCATCCTGAGTGAAGCAAACCTATGGCAAGTGCGCAGAAAGAGAGGAAGAGTCAGCTTGCACAGCGTGTTGGTGGCATGCTGAGGGTGCTGCACTCCATCCCCGGCGAGCCTTAGCGATGTGCACTTACTTATTTAAATTGAGCTACCATTGATGGAGTGCTTCCTATGTGCTGGGTATTAACGTGGACTTTATATGTATTATTTCTCACGTGTATCTCATAGCAACTCTGTAAGATGGGTCTCATCACACCCATTTTACAGAGGAGGAAATGGAGATAAACCACTTGATTAAGGTTGTGCAGGTGGCCGAGCTGGGATTTCCATTTGGGTCGTTCTGACGCAAGCCCCTCCTCACTGTCCTCTTCCACCTCCGAGCTGTGTCAGTCCTCCCCGTCCAGACAGCCAGCATCCTCATGGCATAGGTCTGAATTCCGCGGGTACGGCCTGGAAGGTAGAGCGCCGCTGGCGGGATCGTGCCCCGGGAGGACCGGGACGGGCCAGGCTCTGGGCTCAGGATGACATGCTGTTCTTGTGGCAACCCCAAGATTCTCTATGGGCCGTCAGCGGAGGGATTGTTTGGAAAGCACACACCTCACCTGCTCCTCAGGCCACCTGACCTGTTCACATCGTTCCCTTCTTTCGTGTGATAACCCCGACTTCTCACGCTGGTTCTTGCGCCGTTAGGTCTTCAAGTGGTCTTGGCTCAAAGCAGTCTGCCCTTTTCTCTGGGCGTTTCCTCTGGGCTGTGGCTCTGCCCCTCTGGCCCAGAAATCCGCCCGTGGCCCTTGGACGGTGCCCTGACGTGTGCACCTTGACCCCCAGGGCTCTCCCGCTTGTGGGCACCCCCATCGGCCACCTCTCACACACTTGCCTTTGCCTTATGGCTGGAACAAGACAGAGTCAAGCACAGGCTGTGACAGTAGAACTGGGACCTGGGAGAGAAAGGCGGTCAGAGACCCAGAATCAGAAGAGGTGTTTGTGGACGGGGTCAGAGGTAGAGCCCCCTTTTCAGACCGGGGCCCCACATCGGGGTGCAGTGGGAATGAGCGTGCTCTACCCCACTTGCCCAGGATCAGGGCCCAGAGGCAGGGCTGGAGGTAGAGGCTGAGCCCAGACCGCAGGGGAAAGTCCGAGTCAGAATGGACCTGAAAATCCTTGGGTCAGAACTGGCTCTAAACAACCATTGTCATCACGATGCACTTTCGTGGGATCCCTGGTGCCTCGATGTTCTAGGAACGTAGACACCTAGCAAGTCCTTGTGGGTGGTTAGCAAGCAGGGCCCAATAATGGTGACTCATCTGGGTAAAAGCCCCAAGGGTGTGTCTTGGTGATAGGAAAGGGGCAGGGAGAGGGACAGCTAGGGTGACACAGAGGTCTGGGGGGAAAGGGAGTGAGCTGAGGCTTATGGAGCATCGTGCCAGCCCCTGCAAGCCTGGTCCCGCTCAGCCCTAAGCCCCGGGCGGGGGGATCCCCCCCCCCCCAGTGAGCAAACTGAGCTCAGCAGTGTTCACAGCCTCAGCCACCATCATGACAATTGTAAGAGGCAGTCTTGTGATTGAACTCGGGTCTGTCCTACTCTGAGAGTCATACTTTAAACCCTCGAATGTGGCTTCTGAGTGTCTCAGCAAGTCTGAGTTGCAACACTGCCCTCCCCCCCCCCCCCCCCCCCTCCCCGGTTTTTCCCCGGGGTATTTACATTTGAATGATGAGCTCTTGAAAAGAGAAAATCCATCATAACTCAAATAGCAGAAGTTTGACTTCCTAATAGGATTTTTGGAGAGGGTTTTTTTTTTTTCTCTCGGTTGTGTTAAATCTGTGCTGTCCGATATGGTAGCTACTAGGCAAGTGTGGCTCTTGAATAATTGAAATGTGGTCAGTCCGGATTGACATGCGTGCTAAGTGTAAGACACAAGCCAGAGTCTGAAGAGTTACTGTGTCAAGTATCTCATTCGTATTTTTTAATATCGATTACATGTTGAAATGATAAAATCTTGGATCTATTGGTTGAATAACATGTCTTATTAAAATTAATTTTATCTGCTTGGTTTCATCTTTATTTCTGAGACTACTAGAACATTTTAAGTCACATAGTGGTTCGCATTATATTTCCACCAGACATATTACTACTATCCTACATCCCTATATTCTTTATTTCCTTCATTCAAAACATATTAATGGTGACTACTCTTTATTGGAGATTTATTATGTTCCAGGAATCTATATAGTTAATATGTAATAGACATATATAATGTATAAGTATTATTAGCCCCATTTTAAAGATGAAGGAGGGAGAATCAGATTAGTTAAACCCAAGGTCGATCCGTGAGTAATAGACAGCCCAGCACACTGTCACAGGTGGGTGCAAATCTCACTTCTGCCACTTACTAGTTGGTGACCCTGAGCACAGCATTTAACTTCTCTGTGTCTCGGTTTCCTATTCTGCATGTGGAAATAAAAGCAAAGTTTACCTAGGCTAGGTAGCAGAATTCAGTAACTTCCTGCATGTTAAGCACTTTCAACTGTACCTGATACATATAAAAATAAATGGTAATTAGCTCTTATTGTCTTCAAGTGACATGAGCTGGGATCTAAAACTGCTTTGCTCAACACTCTTTCCATGAGACGGCCTATGGGGCATTTTTCATGCACCAGGTAGACCCCTTCAATGCTGTGGGGTATGTAATAGTAATAAGGAACAGTTCATGCACTCGGGGGCTCACAGTCTAGTAGAGAAGATAAGAAACAAATACAAAAAAATGGATAGAAAGAGGTAAATGGTGACCAAAAAAAAGCCACAAGGACATAGAGATAAAGTGCTGCAAGAGCTCAGATTAGGACAAGATCCCTTTGTCTTGGAGACAACCAGAGGGGACTTCCTGGAGGAGGTGTCATTTGAGCAGGACCTTAAAAATGCATGGGGTAGTGTTAGGCAAAAATACGGGTTAAAGCATTAAAGAAACAGTAGAAGCAAAAGTATAAGTGTGCGGAAGCAAAGGTAGCCTTGGAGAATGGATAAGAATTGCCTTGTGCTGGACTGTAGATTTGTGCCAAGTGATAAGAGAGACTGGGTTGGACAGTCGGAGTGGTGCTGGCTCGTGGAGGGCCTGAATGCCAGGTTAAGGAGTTTGTTCATCAAAGGCTAGTTTTCCTGGCTGCTACATATGGCTGGGCAGATGGTACCCTGAACAAGTTTGCCCAGCCAGGGGGACAAGCGGAGGCTGAATCCAAGCCTCCCTACTCTCCAGCGAGCTATACATCCTTCACTGGTGGGAAGATGCGTTTCTCTAATTTACACAAAGGTGCCTGAGCCCTGTGAGCTTTGTTGCCAGTTTGCTCCTTTCCCAGACTTGCTGACCAGTGGCGCTTTCTCCATCCTTAGCCCCTGCAGCCCTTAAAAGGCTTCTCCCCTGCCCCATCCATGCAGAGAGCCTCCCCAGGAATAGGGTTCTCCCTCTGTCCTGTGAGCATAAATGACCGCTCTGTCCCAGCTGGTCAGGATCATTTCTCTACTGGTTGTCATTGCCGATGATCCCCAGATGTCTCAGGACGCCAGGAGCTGCCGGGTCCCTTCCCAGAGGCCCAGGCTCCCACGCCAGTGTCTGCCATGACCCGGACACCAGCCCCGCCCCCATGGGGCCAAACAGGGAAATGACCCCTCTGCTGTCACCTCCCGGGGAGCTCGGCTCTCTCAAATTGAGTTACTCACTGCTCCTAACTTCGCTGTCATCATTTCCTTCTGCAGCCTATTAAAACTCTATCCCTGACTAATGTAGCTGAACACACTGCTCCCACTCTGTTCTTCTGCCAGCAGCATCTGTAGAAAAAAATCAGCTTTGTCAGGCAGGCTTCTCACTCCTCTTCCTCCCTCGCCCCTCCTCTCCTCCCCTCTCCAACGGTCCACTGAGGAACTGTCCTCCCCAAATGGTCCAAAAATCTCCCAGTGCCCTTGGGCTGTCCTCAGCCTGGATTCCAGGACTCAGGGGCATATAGCTTGTCTCTGGCAGGCAAGATCCTCCCCCAGCTGCCATCCCCCGACCAGTCCATCTGGGCCAACAATATGCTTTCTCTAGAAGCCCTTGTAGGTTGGGTCCAGCACAGAGCGCCCGCTTTCCAGCCCTGCCTGATGGTGTCTGCGTGGGAGACAGGAACAAATCAGACAGTTTGTTGAGATGTTCAACACATGTGGCTTGGCCCTGGTTCAGGTTGAACGTGCTTAGGTGTGTGCGAAGTATGTTTTCAGGCTCGATGTCATGCCTGTCCGCCTCACACGCCCATCTGCGTGGCCGTGCTGATATTATAAGCCCATCTAAACACAGAGTCACAACAATTTCAAAGCAAGCAGACAGCAGGCTTCTTTGTAGATGCTGCCTCTTCCATCTAATGCCCGCTTGCTTTGATTTTCATGGAATTCTGTGCTAGTGAATTCTGGGGGTGTTGGCGACAGACCCTGCGGGAAAAGATAAGAGGCTTGTCAGGAATGAGGCAGGCCAGGGGAGATGGAGGTATTTTGCAAATGTTGGAGAGTAGAGGGCATGAAAATATTGCTTCCATCCGAAGAATATTTTTCTGTTTTCTTTTTCTTTTTTTTTTAAATATGTCTCATCTAAAGATAGAGGCTGACTAATGTCCACAGCAGGAAATAAGAGCAAGCAAATTTGTCAACTAGAATCCTGTTTGTGCTTCTATTGCCCAGGTCAATCATTTCACTAATTAGTTCATTCATTCATTCATTGATTTATTCACTTATTCATTCATT
The DNA here is from genome assembly GCF_002201575.2 of Neomonachus schauinslandi. Lineage (NCBI taxonomy): Eukaryota > Metazoa > Chordata > Mammalia > Carnivora > Phocidae > Neomonachus > Neomonachus schauinslandi. The sequence goes on from NC_058413.1 coordinate 99,496,887, forward strand.
TGACATCAATTTATTTTTAAAAAATAACATTTTTTTCCTGATTATAATAGTAATGCATATTCATTGCAGAAATTTGGAAAATCCATTAAAGTATAAAGAGGAAATGAAAATCACCCTTTTTTCCCTCTCAACCCCAAGCTAATGACTGTTTAATATTTTGGTGCATTTTCTTCCTTAAAGATATCCCAGATGGGGCCGGGTCCCTCAGACACCCTTGCTTCTTGCCCCTGAGCAAGAGTCGGAGCTTGGACACCTCCCCCCAGAGTGAATCTACCTTCATGAAGTAAAAAAGGAAAATGAAGATTTTGCCCAAGTTTTCAGGCAGAGGCAAAGGAGAAGGATACAATATATATTGCACAGCACAATTTAATAAAAAGTCTCCTTCAGACGTGTGAGCTCTTTGCCATGCCCCCAATTCCCATCAACGGTCAACAGCCTCAACTCCTAGCCTGTCTCGTCCCCACCTCCAGCCTCACCTGTCTCTTCATCCTTACACATTCCACTTCTCTGTACATGAAGGATCTCCCATCTTTACCAGCCGAAAGGACTTGCAAGAAATGCATGTTCTTTCCTTGTAACAGGTCATTTTTTCTCTCATTCAGACATGTACGTGTGTGTGTGTGTGTGTGTGTGTGTATGCATGCATGTGGGTGCATATATGTGCCCACATTTTCTTTTTTTTTATTGTGTTATGTTAGTCACCATCCATTACATCATTAGTTTTTGGTGTAGTGTTCCATGATTCATTGTTTGCGTATAACACCCAGTGTTCCATGCAATACGTGCCCTCCTTAATACCCATCACCAGGCTAGCGCATCCCCCCACCCATCTCCCCTCTAAAACCCTCCGTTTGTTTCCCAGAGTCCATAGTCTCTCATGGTTCGTCTCCCCCTCCGATTCCCCCCTTCATTTTTCCCTTCCTTCTTTTAATGTCCTCCATGCTATTCCTTATGTTCCTTAAATGAGTGAAACCATATGATAACTGACTTTCTCTGCTTGACTTATTTCACTTAGCATAATCTCCTCCAGTTCCATCCATGTTGATGCAAATGTTGGGTATTCATCCTTTCTGATGGCTGAGTAGTATTCCATTGTATATGTGGACCACATCTTCTTTATCCATTCATCTGTTGAAGGGCATCTCAGCTTTGTCCACAGTTTGGCTATTGTGGACATTACTGCTATGAACATTGGGGTGCATACGGCCCTTCTTTTCACTACATCTGTGTCTTTGGGGTAAATACCCAGTAGTACAATTGCTGGGTCATAGGGTAGCTCTATATTTAATATTTTGAGGCACCTCCACACTGTTTTCCAAAGTGGCTGTACCAACTTGCATTCCCACCAACAACAACATTTGTTGTTTCTTTCCCTGTCCATTTTTGCCATTTTAACTGGTGTAAGGTGGTATCTCAATGTGGTTTTGATTTGAATTTCCCTGATGGCTAATGCTGAGGAACATTTTTTTCATGTGTCTGTTAGCCATTTGTATGTCTTCTTTGGAGAAGCGTCTGTTCATGTCTTCTGCCCATTTTTTGACTTGATTATTTGTTTTTTGGGTGTTGAATTTGAGAAGTTCTTTATAGATCTTGGATTTCAGCCCTTTGTAGTGTCATTTGCAAAAATCTTCTCCCATTCCGTGGGTTGCCACTTCGTTTTGTTGACTGTTTCCTTTGCTGTGCCCACATTTTCTATACGCATTTTATTAAAATGATATTTTAGTGTACCTACAACTTTTTGAACTTTTTCTCCTCCAGAGTATATTTTATTTTCCCTTACAATTAAATGTTCTTTGAAAACATGGTTTTGCATTGTTGTGTAGCATTCCATTATATGATATACCCTAATGTATTTGACTGGTACTCCATTGTTGGGTATTTTGGTTGTTCATAATTTTTGCTGTTGTGTATGGGACTGTGATAATCATCCTAGATAGCTCCCATTGTTTTCTTTGTGAGCATCTCTGATTATTTTTTTAGGATACATTTCTAAACTTGGAATTTCGGGGTCATGTTGAGCATTTTGAAATTTGATATAACCTGCCCTCCAGAAAAATGTTAGCATGAAGCATTTATTGAGCACCTCCTGGGTACTGGACATTATGCTAGCTTCTGAAGACTCAGAAATACATAATAAGATGTGTTCTCTGTGACTGAGGAGCTTACAGTTGGATATTTGCTGGAATTAAATGGTGGGCCCCTGCTCCCCCTCTAAAATGCCTGAATTTGCACTTAATGGTATGATTGAGAAGCTGCTGAATCTGACCCGAAATTTATTTTTTAAAATATGCTTATCACGTACCAAGAAGGTCACCTAATTCTCAAGGCCCAACCAAAAACATCCGTATCCTGTATTTTCCAGTTTCTAAAACATGTAGGCATATCAAATGCTTCTAATTTTACCCAAAATCCTGACTGTTGAAGAAAAAGGTAAATACTTCCTGCTTATGGATTGAAATTTACTTAAATTTGGTCTTGAAGAGGAAACCACTGTTTTGTTCCTATAGATGTTCTAGGTGGAATTCTTGTAGGAAATCCAAAACTCGAGCTCTGCAGGGTTAGTCTGCCAATAGGGAATGGAATCTGTGTCTTTGTTGAGATATTTTGCTGTCTCATTCCATCACTGGTGTCATCTATTGTCTTGTCTGTGTTTCCTATCTGGAGCTTATGTAAGTATTTCTCAGCCTTCTGACAGTAATGGAAATAAAGTAAGCAATGAACTTGAATTATATATGTCATGGTAGGTTGTATTTTTATCATCAAATATTTGCAAGGATTATACATCCCTGACTCAGTGACGCCAGTCCTCACTTTGGCCAATGAAATGTGTTAGTGACATTGGCTACTTTCAAACATAAGCTTTAAGAGCCATAATTTGGTTCTGCCATAACTCTCTCCCCTCTGCCTGCAGACCAGCATGTCCCCCCGATAAAAGCTGCTGCCTCAGCCTGGGTCAGGGAATAAAAATAAGCCCAATACCCACATAATATAAGAGGGAAATAAACTTTTGGTTTTGGAAGTCACTAAGATTTGGGAATTATTTGCTACCACAGCATAATGTAGCTAAAATGAGTGCCAAGTTAAGCTAAGGAGAAAATGTCATTCATAGGACATGGTCCTTAGTCTGTCCTTAATTCAATTCATTAATTCACATCTGTAGCCTGTGGCTTTACATTCATAATATGGACACATTGGACTCAATAGAATATTGGGGCTATCTTTTTTGAGGGTGAGGGAGGGAAATGTATTTTTCATACCAATAGATTACCTATTTTGTTACAAGGACTAAGACTATATTTTGCACTGATACTCAAAATTTGCAGCTCTATTCTCCAGTATCAGGTGATTATCTGAGTTGATGTCAAGAGAAAATGTAAGGATAAATTTTAATTTCAATTCAATCAATGATACAAAAAAGTTAAAATTTACCAGATCCCTATCTTGTGTCATACCTATCCAGTCTATTTGTAAACTTTTTGTGAATTCTTCCACAAATCCCCCAGGCAGGTTGGTTGTGCTTATCTCTGCATTTCCATACCAGCTGACCATGCCTCTCACAAAATAATAACTCAGTATTATAATTCAGAGCTTATATTCTACTGGGTGGCTCATTCCTTGAGAGCAAGGACTGTGTCTTATCCAACACCTCATGAATATTTAAGATTCATTCATTTTTCCAACCATTTATTCATTCAACAAGAATTTATTGAGCACTTACTATATGCCAGACAATGTTTCCAGTGCTGGGAATCCAGTGGTTAACAAAACAAACGTGGTCCGTGCCCTTATGGAGGAGACAGGCAATAAACAAGCAAAGAAAAAAACCCCAGAAAGTGGCTAAATGCTAGGAAGGAACAGGATGGAGTAATAAAAGAAAATGTTGGGCTAGCTCTTATAAACCTAACTTGGAGAGTCTGGAAGGCTTCTTCTAGGAGGAGGTAAAATTATGCTGAGACCTAAAGTTCAAGAAGGACAAGTATCACACTGGAAGAAAAGGGGCTGGAAAGGGCTTGGCTCATTCCTTATTTGAGGAATGTGGAAGATGTCGAGTTATCACAGATGCATTCCTGGAGGTAGGATGAAGGGATTTTGGAGAGACAACAAGTGCTTATAGGACATGATAAAGAATTTGGAGTTATTCCAAGAGAAATGGGAGGTCACTGCTGGGTTTTAAGTAGGGGAATGGCATGATCCTGTTTATGTTTTTTGAAGAGCTTTCTTGTTCAGGATATGGTGAGTTTGTGGGAAGCAAGAAGAGAGTGAAAGACCCCAAAGGAGGCTACTGGAATTGTCCATGGAAGAGATGATTATAGCCTAGATCATAAGGGTGGCCATGAAAAGTGGGGGAGAAAAGGATGGATTTGGGATACATTTCAGAACAAGAAACAAGGGGAGTTGCTAGCAGGCTGGAGTATATGGGGGAGTGGGATCAAAGTGACGTCCATGTTTTTGTGTTAAGTAAATGCATAGTTGGAGGTGCTGTTTACTAGTATGAGTTTGATTGGAAAAGGAGCAGTTCCGTGGTAGGGAGGAAATAAGAATTTTGGATATATAAGGTTTGAGGTGCCTTCGAGGTGAGTAGGAGATGCTGAGTAGGCAGTAGGATCTACGAGTCTGTAGCTTGGGGCTGAGATATAAAATTTGGATTTGTCAGCATATAGATGTTATTTAAGGCCATGAGAATGAATGAGATTACCTGGGGAGAAAGGCCCTGTAAATGTTTACGGAGTGAATCAATGGGTGCCTGGAGAGGGCTGGAGGCTGATGACTCCCCAGCAGAATGTGGCAATGCCAGAGGAGGTGTGGGCTTGCAGTGGAGGGGGGGAGGGGATGGTGAGCACGGTTTGAATTTCTTAGCTGGAGATGCCTGCTCCACATTCAGTTGGAGATTTCCAGGAGGTGCTCACAAATGTGTGTGTGTGTGTGTGTGTGTGTGTGAGCGTGAGCTTTGGGGGAATGAGAGCTCACAGCCCCACCAGCCTCCTGGAACGTTGAACTGTTGGAATGGATGAGCTAGGTGGGAAACCCGTGTAGACTGAGGAGAGACAGTTACTAGTGGAAGCAGCGTCCACACATCTGAGGTGGGGGGGTGGGGAAAGGACCAGTGGGAAGGGACGGGGGCGGATGGGGTGGAGGGTTAGGGATGCTGGCACTGAGGAGGCTGAGGGCTGGGAAGAGTTCATAGTCAACAGTGTCAGTTGCTACAGAGAATGGGGGTAGGTCATCGGGTTTGGCAAATTGAAGCTGACTTTTTGGAGAGCGGTCTCAGAGGAGGGGGCGGGAGCAGCCACTGAGAAGTGAATGACAGGCCGAACAGGGTCAGGATGGCTTATGCTCTCAGGAGGCTCCCTAGAGATGGGGAAGGTCATTTCAGGGGAGGGTGGTCTGAGAAAAGATATTTTTCAGTTGAAGGAGGGAAGAGGCCACTAACATTTATTGACTGAGGATGGGCATAGTAGGGAGAACATAACTGTTGAATTACCAGCTGACACCAGACTTCCTCCTAAGGAAAGGATTGACTTGATTTAGGAAAATACTTCGACAGAGTGTTTTGGATGTGAAAGATTAGACTCCAAGCATGGAATGCGAAGACAGGCCACAGAAGGAAATGACCAAACTGCTTGTTGTAAGAGATGGACAGGAATTTGGGCTTGAGGGTGAGCAGAAGGAGAACAGGGGAGGATAGTGAACAAGGAAAAGGGGGAGGGGAGCAGCTGGGGTGTGCAGGGAGAGCAGCCAGTGAGGGGATCCTGGGGTGGGGAGGGGCGAAGGACGTTCAAAAATCAGAGAGTGATGTCCTCACAGGTTAGGGTGTTTGGTGTACCATGAGGCAAGATTTCTCTTTCCTCACATTTCAGTACAAGCCCCAGTCTCAGGGCAAGAGTATTTGGAGGGACTCAGGGTGGGGTCCGACCTCAGTGTGTGTGGAGTGAAAAGGGGATACTTATCTTTAGATAATAAAATGAGTCCTCAACCGGAGCTAATTTCCCGCATTAAATGCCTCCTCTGAGAGCCTTTGGAAAGACTGGGTTTTCTCCCACAGGTGGGTTGGGGTGCAGCCTGATTTCATGTGAATCTCAGGGCAAGACTGACTCCTTGTTAGCAAGGCTAACATCAGAGTTTGTGCATCCTCGGGGCAAGACACAGTATGCTAGAGACTAGGAGTTGTCATCTTCCTGATTTTTCCGAATCACACTGAAAGGTAAGTATTGAGGGTTCGCTCCTATTTTCAAGTGAGCAAAGTGTGACTTGGAGAAGTGAACTAGATTGCCCAAGATCGCACAGCTTACGTTCGTGAAGGAATGATTCAAACTCAGCTCTCTGTGACTCTGATGCTCTGTTTAGTTCCCCCAGCTGACCCTCCCTGTGGACTGGGCTGAGCAGAGGGGCTAGAAACACTTGAAACATTCATAGGTTGAACAAAAGGAGCCCAGAGAGAGGGAGAGGGGGGGGGGGGAAGAGAGAGAGAAGATACAAGGGTGGAAGGAAATATTTGATGAAGTGATTTCCCTACCCCTTCCCTATCCCTACCTTCCTTCCATCTGCTGGCAGATCCTGAGACTGGCACCATGCTGCTGGCCAAAAAAAAAAAAAGTGAGATCAGTTGGAGGCCTCTCCCTCCCCTGCTTCATTTTGGATGCCTAGGCCCTTTACAGAGTGGTTACTCTCTATTTGGCTGAGCAGATATGAGCAATGTTAATTCTATAATTGGGCCTCCCACCCGGGTGCTTGATAAGCATTAGGTGCCAGGCCATGTTGTTGCCACTGAAACAGGCTCTCCTTAAAGCTATTGGGGACCATGTGCAGGCCCTAAGGCTTTTACGTGCTTCAAAAAAGCTTAAACTGCACACTTAGTATCTCACAGCAGGAACCCAGGCTCCCTCCGTACTGTGTTTTTGCCGAGGATTACTCTAGGTTATGTTGTGGCTTATTTATATGAAATGATGATCCCTCCGGTGCCCGGCCAGGGAAACAGGGCCTCGATTCATAAATTTGTTGCTCCGTGGTCTTCGCTGCCATTTTCAGGCCCTCGGGGACCACTGTGGTGATGTTCACGCTGTCTGTGTTGGGCAGTCAGCAACGCGGGGGGCCAGACAGAACTCTGCGCTGTCAGTTGGAAACCCTGGCAGGTCGTCCAGATTTCCACAAAAAGCACGCCAGGGCGCTTGCTTTGTCTGGACCTCAGTTTTGTCATGTGGCAGCGAAGGGGTTCGGGCTATAGCAGGGAGAGCAAACATGCCACCTCCCCTGCTGAGCATGCGACAGGCCTGACTCTCGCTCTCCTGCCCCCAAGCCCTTCTCCGGACCCTGCCAGGGCGGCCGCTATGGGACATCGCTTTCTCCGGGCACAGACCCCAGACCTGTCCCTGGACACCGAGGAGTCCATCCTGATCCTCATTTTTTTTTTTTTGAAAGATTTTATTTATTTATTTGAAAGAGAGAGAGAGAAGGAACACAAGCAAGGGGAGTGGGAGAGGGAGAAGCAGGCTTCCCGCCGAGCAGGGAGCCTGATGCGGGGCTCGATCCCAGGACCCTGGGATCATGACCTGAGCCAAAGGCAGACGCTTAACTGGCTGAGCCACGCAGGCAGCCTCCATCCTGATCCTCATTTTATCCAGGATTCTATCACCTTCTTTAATAGCCTTTGTGGGCATTTTATAGCCCTTCCTCTTGGGAATCCCTTTGGGTTTAACCTTAAGCTCTTCTGTTAAAAGCCTCTGTCTCCATTTTACTTCTTTTGTAGGATAGAAGAATATTAGATTTTATAATTTAAGATAGGGAATGACCGTGGAAATCACCAACTGATTGCTACTAACAATAGCCGGCATTCACTGAGGGCTATGTGCCAGGCACCGTGTGGGTGCCTTCATGCCTTGGCTTCTTTAATGTGCCCAACAGACACAGCCATGGCTGTCACCAGTGACCTTGGTGTTGGTGTGTCTGCTGGACCCTATTGTATACTCAGCGGGCAAATTCCCATGATGCATCTACTGCCTTTGCCCCTATACGTGATTTGTTGAGAATTCCAAGGGGAAATCCCATAGCCAGGGACAGCCTGAGCTCTGTGGCAAAATGGGTCAATTAGTTTGTCGTTGGGCACCTCTCACCCTTGCCCCTCCCCACCACTCATCCCTTTCTCTCTTCTCAAGCTTCTTTCACATGCAGAGAAGATATTTTCACCCATTACTTCCTCTGAAAAATTAGAAAACTGAAGTGTTAGAGCATCATCTCTCAGATGTCCCCACCATTTGGATTTCCGCATCTTCCCCAGTCTGGTCCCCACTATCGAAGGGACGGTCCTTCTTCCAATTCACAGCCCACTTCCCACCATGCCCTGATCACATCCTCTCCCACCAAAGCTGGGACCTCACTCCCTTGTTCTCTCTCTCTCCTCCATTGTTCCATTGTTCTTTCTACATGTTCCTTGTCTTCATCCTTCAGAGAGGCTCAGATTTCTCACATCCTCACCAGCTCTCCTTGATCTTGATTCTGGGTCTTTGGATTGTTCACCTCCTACTTGGACAAGTTGCTTGGAAGATTACTCCCCCTGTTTTCGTACCTCCCGTTCCCTCCATGCATTCACTTGCCCCCCTTCCCCTACTCCACGACCTCACCGAACTGTGTGTCAAAGCTCACGGAGTGACTACAGATTATTAAGCCAGGGGACATTTTTCGGTCCTTTGTCTGGACGTCTCTGCATCCTGAGATGTAATCACCACTCTCTCTCTCAAAACTCTCTGTTCCCTTCTTTTATGGTTTCATTTTTTTCTGGATTCTCCTTCTACCTTTTAGATGTTGTTTCATGGACAACTTTCTGGCTTCTCTTTTCCATCTGCCCTTTCAACATAGGTGCTCTCTAGGCTTCTTTCTCTTCCCACACAAGCTGCCCTCCCAGGGTAATCTCATCACCTCCATGGTTTTAATTACCACCATTATGTGAATGGTACCTTCATCTCCAACCTCTTAGCTCAGCTTCTGGTTCATCCATCAAATAACTTCTGCTCATGCCCATTCAGATGTCCCGTGGCACGTCAGGGTCAGCAAGTGTAAAGCTTCAGTGAGCACCTCTGTCTCTCCACACCTCCCTTCCCCTTGTGACCCCCAAGCCCCCCCTGCCTCCAGTGTTTTCTAGATGGTTCATGGCGCTTCCACCCACTCTGGCCATAAATCTGGGAATCCTAGACTCCTGTTCATGCACCCTTCACTTCTAGTCACTCATACCGTTCAAGTTCTTACCTCAAACATTCCTCAGATTTGACCCTTCCTTCTCATCCTCACCCCACAGTGGAGGCGCTCCCCTGAGACTTGAGCCCTCCTACTTAGCCACCTTATCTCCAGCCTTCCACCCTCAAAGCCCTTTCCACTAGGCTTCCAGACTGGCCTTTCGAATGCAAATCTGACTATGTCCCGTCACTGCTTAAGACCCCTCAGTGTCTAATTGCTGACAGGATAGAGAGCCACCCCAGAGTGCACAGGCTACATGTTTCAAATCTCAGCCTGGGTTTCAGTTCCAACTTCTTCACCTGTGACTTTGGGAAAAGTCCTTCATCTGGGTGTGACGTAGTGATATATTGTGTAAAATGGGGAGAATTTAGATTTGTTGTTAAGATTAAAGGTAATAATCCATACAAAGTGCTCTATACTATGCCGGATATTTATGGTACTGTTTCTACCATTGTTATTGTTAAGTTACTGTGATGATGATGATGTTATTATTATGTCTTTGCTCACGCAGTTACTTCTCGAGAACACCCTCTCCCACCACTAACCCCCTTACCCATCATCCTCCATCCCCATCCTCTCTCTCTTTCACACACAATCAACTAACTCAGAGCTTAGCCCTCACCGACCTCCAGAAATCTGCTTCAAACCTTAAAACTGGCTGAGAAGCCCCTTCTATGCATTCTTTGTGCTTAACCGTATGACAGCATTGTCATTCAGTAATCAGTTCATCGGCTTATTTATATCACCCATTGAACTGCAGGTAACCACAGCAAGAGACTAGCACAGCTCCTGGTATCAGGATGCTGCCCAGTACGTATTACGAAATAAACGAATAGATGAATGCGTTGCAAAATGTGTCTGTACTTCCTCAATACTGAGAAAGCTCATTCTTTTTCCTGCATTTGCTCTTGACAGAGGACCCTGTCTCCATCACTGTCCCCCAGGCCTTCACTCTAAATAACCAATTGCCAATGGCATCTCTTTTGATGCTGCTGGAGGATGAAGAGTGGCAGCCAAGAATATTCTTCTTTCTCTAAAATCCTGTGGTACCCTACAGCCTCTTGGATGTGAGCGTGAGAAAACCCAAAAGTTCTCCCATGGATGAAGGGTCCCTTTAACCCTGAGTACAGGCTGGGTACTGATGGGTTAACTACTGCTCCGAAGAAGAACAGGCTCAGGGCTAGTGGGGGGGAAATGTAAATGGCCCCTTGAAATGTTTTCTAATTTGCTACTAATTATTTAAAAATATTAATCCATCCCCGCCACTCCAGCCACCCTCTTGTCTCTTCATTAGATATACAAGGGCAGCATCCAAATAAGAACTGGCCTTTGGTTTTACAAGAAAAGGGTAAATTCAGAAGCTGAGAGGAGCTAATCGTCTTCGATTAGTTAGTTTCAGACTTCACTGAGTTTTGTTTGGTCGAGATTATCTGAATCTTTATTAAGGGAGCTGGAACCGGCAGCAGCAAGGGCAGGAGGAATAACATTCGTGTAAGAGTGCACTTTATACAGCGGCGGCCCCCTGTGCGTGCAGAGAGAGATGTTCATGGATGCTTGCGCACGTGTGTGGTCCACTGCGCCTCTGGGTGGGGGTGCGGCATGGCACGTGGTGCGTGCATGTGTGGGAGACAGAAATGAAGTTTTCCAAGGTGCAGGCTCCCCAGAAGACCAGGGGCAGCTTCTTAGTCTCCACTCTTCTCTTCTAGCCCAGCCCCTGCGAGGCCTGCCTGCCTGGAGGTAATTTTATTTAATCTTGGCAATCTTCCGGGATAGGCTTAAGTAAACAAGGATCAAGCCACTCACAACCTTAATTAGGCTACACATAAATAATGGATTGCCGGATTAGCTGAGAACATACAGGAGGGAAGTGAGAGCAATAAAACCAACTTGCCTTAAGTGGGCCCTTCCTTCGAGGAGCTCCAGCTTCTCTAGGCAGATGTCTGTGTCGGGTGCCATGGAGACATTCCAGCAGCCCATTTCTCATTCATTTATTCATTCGTTGTTTATTCATTCATCACACAAATTCTTACTAAACCCTTCTGAAAACAAGACATGATGCTAGATGTTGTGGGGGAAGGCAAAGATGAAACCCACAAGAACTCCTTCTCAGTTGCCCACAGTTACAAGCTGGGCTTATAACTCTAAGTGAAAATTGACAAGAGGGTCTCCCGACAGAGCACAGTGGCAGATTGTCTTCTCCAAGGATGAGCACAACAAAACCTCCCATTCCCCATGCTCTTCCCACAATGTGACCTTGACGCACCTCCCATCCAGGGGTGGAGTCCATGAACCTGACGGTCTGTTGAACTTGGGCAGACTTTGTGCCTGCCTTCACCAACAGGGCACAGTGGAAGTGATGCTTTGTGACTTCTGAGGCTATGGGAAGAGGCCATGCACTTTGCTCTCTTGGAATGCCTGCTCTTGGAACCCAACCACCATCTTGTGAGGCAGCCCAAAGAAGCCAGGCCGCATGGCTCCGGTCCACAGTTTAGCTGAGGGCCAGACCGACAGCAGCACTGACCGCCAGACATAGGAGTACAGGTCCCACCTGGTGATTCCTGCCTGGGGAGGTCACTTCAGCCTTCGAATTTTCCCGGCTGAGGCCTCAGACGTTGTGAGTGAGACAAGCCATCCCAGCTCTGCCCTTCTGGATTCCTAACTCACAGAATCTGTGAGCTTAATAAAATGGCTGTTGGAAGTGGCTCAATTAGGGGAACATTTGTTACGTAGCAACAGAGACTATAATTAGCCCTGTGGGAGAAAACTTGGAGCCTGGGACATTTTTTTTCTCCTGCTCCATGACCAACAGTTATCAAGGCCGGTCAAGTCCATATAGAAAACCTCCCTAGTATCTACTCTGCCCTCTGCATTTCTATCGATGCCTCTCTTCTTAGCCAATGCTCCCTCTTACTTGGTCTTCATGCCTCTGGCCTCAGCCCTTTCCCCTGCCTCCTTCTTAACCCTCAGTTCTGGACCTGACACCCCCTCAGGGCATGCCTCTCAACTTGGAGTGGGGGTGCACTCTGAGGGACTCGGCAGCGTGTTGGGGGTGAGAGAGTCCATAGGACCAACATGGCCAGTCCTCGTTTGACTCACTAGGAAGTGGTTGCAAGTATTATTTTTATGTTAAAATAGACACAGATACATTCTAGCATAAACCAACATTGGCAAGGATTTTAAAGACAAAACCAAGACTCCAAGCGCATTTCCCTTACAGGAGGGCATCCCAAAACTGCTAGTGGGCCGGCTTTCCTCACCCCCTCTGCGGACTGCAATATGCTGAGGGGCTGTCTTTCACTCTCCATAGCAATGGCTTGAGAAGAAGCTCCCCTCTTCAGCCCGGTATTGAGGCCACCGTCCACCTCTCACCCACCCCTGCAGACCAGCTTCTTACCGGGAAGGCTGCAGCCCACACCCAGCTCATGGATGTCCGTGGCCCATGTCTAGGCATCTAGCTGGAAAAGGGAGAGGTACTTGGAAGAAGGGTCCAATTAAGGAAAACAGACTCTAGATAGGCAAATTATTATTTGGTGTAGTCCCGAGCCCTCCATACTCTTCATGTCTCAATGTGCTTTCTGCTTTCTATCTCTGGAAAGACTTGGCTCATTCTTCAGTGCACACTTCAAATGTCTCTTCGAGGCTTCTCCTCACCCCCTGGTGCCATTAGCCACCCCCTTCTGGGCTCCCATACCACTTTGCTCATGTAACATTTGCCATGTGGTGTTATAGTCTGTTGAGTATAAGCTCATCTTGGCCACTACACTGGGTTCCTCAAGGACAGTAATCAGGTCTTTTTCTCCCCCCTGGTTTTAATAGCTCTTCCCACTCCTTTCTCTCCACCTGACCTTCCACACTGTGTGTCTGTTAAACAGTTGGGTCTCCATTATTCTTTGTTGGAGCAAGTTACTCTGTTTACCTTTATTCATATTTATATAAATAAAGGAGGTTGGCCCTCAGGCCAGGCACGAACGCATCCCCCACCACACCCCCTCATCTAGATGGGTTTACAGATTCTCAGGAGGGGTGATCCCTCACTGGCTCTAGTCCTCACTTTTTTTTCCCAGCCAGGACATGCCTCAGGAATAACGCAGATCCCATTATAATGTAAGAACTGGAGAATGGGCATAGCTACCTTCTTTCTTCTTTTTTTTTTAGATTTATTTATTTTAGAAGGAGAGCAAGCACGAGCTGGAGGGGCGGTGAGAGAGGGAGAAAGAGTCTTAAGCAGACTCCATGCTGAGCGGGGAGCTGATGCGGGGCTCCATCTCATGACCCTGAGATCACGACCTGAATCAAAACCAGGAGTTGGACACTTAACCGACTGCGCCCCCCAGGCCCCCCAGCTGCTTTCTTGATTGAGTGAGAAGGAGCCTCTGTCTCTCCAAAGTCCCACAGGTGGGCTTTGTGGGCAGGGCCCGTGTGAGAAGTTGATTGAGAAGATAGTGTCCCTGCCAGTTCCCCCCCACCACAAAAGAACTCTCCCATTGTCTGCCCTAAGGTCTGAAATTCTACTGTTAGAGATTCATTCCTTGATGTGGAAGATTTCAACCCTTGAGAGTTCCCTGTTAAAATGCAGATACTCCTGGGAGGGGCAAGAACTTGAGTCTTTTTTAAACTACCACTTCCGTTGAAGATTCAGTGATAGCTAGGTTGAGAGCCCCAGCCCTCAAAAAACTGGGACAAAAGGTAGGAGAGATTCTGTTGAAAAGAAAGAAATATGTTATGTTCACCAGATTGTGTCAGTTCATCAAAAAGCCCTCTGCTTGCATTGTATGTATTCGAGGCTGGCTGCTATGCAACATAATGGGGGTTAATTCCAGGGCTTAGAGCACTGCCTGGGAATTGGAAGCTTCTACTAGGAGCGAAAAAGGGGGTGATGATGGGTTTGGTTTTCTTATATCATTTCCTCTCTTCCTGGAGGATGGCAGCTTCCCTCTGTCAGGATTCCAGACCAGAGGAAACATGAAAAGAGGGTTAAAAGATGTCTTTTGTCTTTGTAGGAAATAAGATCTTTTTGTAAAATGTCAAAAATTGGCAAATTCCACATCTCAGCTTCAGGGTGGCAGGGGAAAACAATTGGGGAGGGGAGTGGAGGGTTGCATTAATGTGAGGATGATTTTCCACTCCAGCTGCTCACCTTATTAGTTTAAAAAATTGCTTTAATATCTATATGTTTAGTTAAGAGAAGCGCCACACGTAATTGGAACTCTCAGAACCAGATGGCATCTTGGAGATCAACTGGTTTAACCCTCAGTCAGGCACGCGGAGCAAGGTGTCCCAAATGGCACAGCACGTCCGTGGCCCAGACCGGCAGGATCACCCACCCCCATCTCCCAGCTCCATCTCCTGGGCTCCAGTGAGGAGGTGCTGGGCTTCCTCTGGTCTCCCTCTGTTGGAGCTCCCCTTGTGGGGTGGCTTGAATGCTACGGCAATGGTGACACTTTGGCCAGGAATCTGGAATGTGCTGGACCATGACTCGGTCAGGCAGAACCCAGGGGAGCTTGAAAGAGGCTCTGTGGTCATTTTTAGCTGTTTTACATTACAGACCCAGGTAATTAGGGTCCTGCCTACCCTAGACCTCTCTTTCTGGGAAACCAAAGAACCACCCATAGGCACTCTCTGGGACAGGCAGAGCATGGTCTGGATGCAGCAAGCCTTGGAAGGGGCATTCTGCTTTCAGTTCAGAGGTTTTGGGGGAGGAGTCCCCATCCCTGGCCCACCACTACCCAGGATCAAGTCTGCCCCTCTGCCCATAAAGGAGCTGGTGAGAAGCATCTCCCTTCCCCTGCCCAGTCTCTCTGTGATCCAGAGGCTGGGTTGAATCACATGTAATTCTTTCGGTGGTGGCCGTTCACCCTGGTTCAGCAGCCCCTGTGGTCGCGATCGATCAGCAGGGGTCCCTTCCCTAATGATGCAAGAGCCGTGAGAAGTTGAGCTGTTTACACAAGGTCACTTTATTAACAGGGAAATCGCTCTTATGATAAATGAGCATTCTGATACAGCTGTCCCCTCTCTCTCTCTCTTGCTCGCTCTCCCCTTTCAGCTTAAGAGCTTTGCCGACACACAGCTTCTGTGTCCTTGGCTGCTCCACCCCTTTGGGGCCACGAGACTCAGCCCTCCCTTTGAGTTCAATCAAATGAGGCCAGTGTCCAGGAAAAGGGGAAGGTGATTATGAGCCTCTTCACATGATTTTCTTCCAATTCAAGCTCAGCAGCAGAAACCAGAGAACCACGGCATCCTTTTTATGGACCAGTAGATGGGATTTCAGATCAATGATGGTCATTTCTTGAATTTGCACAGCACCTGACAGTTGATAAAAATTTTTCCAATTCTTTACAGTCAACCATTTTGCTGGTGCTCTCTGAATAAGGGGCCGGAGAGAGGTATTACTGGTCTTATTCCCATTTTAGGGATGAGAAAACTGGAACTCAGATAAAGCCTTGTTTCATCTCCTGACTTAAAATCTAGGAGCATGAAGTTTAGGTTAAATCATGGCTGCCCACTTATTGATCAAGTAACCTTGGAAAGTTATTTTTTGTTTTGTTTTGCTTTTGATAATACTTTATTTTTTTAGAACCCTTTGAGTTTATAGAGAAATGGAGCACAAAGTAGAGAATTCACATATACCACCTCCCACCCCATCATACACATAAAACTTCCCCTATTAATAACATATTGCAAGGTACCCTTATTATAATTGATGAACCAATACAACCATATACTACATTATTGCTAACTAAAGTACAGAGTTTACATTAGGATTCACTCCTTGTGCTGTACATGCTATGGGTTTTGACAAATGCATAATGTCATGGATCCATCGTTATAATATTATGTAGAGTAGTTTTCCTGCCCTAAAAATCCCCTGTGCTTGGCCTATTCATCCCTTCTTCCTTCTCCAGCCCCTGGCAAACACTGGTCATTTTACTGTCTTCATGGTTTTGTCTTTTCTAGAATGTACTATGCAGCCTTTTCAGACTTGCTTCTCTCACTTAGTAATATGCATTTAAGCTTCCTCCCTGTCTTTCCATGGCTTGCTAGCTCATTTCTTTTTAGTGCTGAATAATATTCCATTATCTGGAGGTATCACAGGAGAATTATTATTTGTTTGTTTGTTTTACAATACATCCTATATTTTTAATGTTAATTTTTAATGTTCACTTTTTTATTATTATTTTTTATTGTTATGTTAATCCCCATACATTGCATCATTAGTTTTAGATGAAGTGTTCCATGATTCATTGTTTGTGCATAACACCCAGTGCTCCATGCAGAACGTGCCCTCCTCAATACCCACCACCAGGCTAACCCATCCTCCCACCCCCCTCCCCTCTAGAACCCTGTTTGTTTTTCAGAGTCCATCGTCTCTCATGGTTCGTCTACCCCTCCGATTTCCCCCCTTCATTCTTCCCCTCCTGCTATCTTCTTCTTCTTCTTCTTTTTTTTTTTAACATATATTGCATTATTTGTTTCAGAGGTACAGATCTGAGATTCAACAGTTTGCACACTTCACAGCGCTTACTAGAGCACATACCCTCCCCAGTGTCTATCACCCAGTCACCCCATCCCTCCCACCCCACCCCCCACTCCAGCAACCCTCAGTTTGTTTACTGAGATTAAGAATTCCTCGTATCATGGGGCGCCTGGGTGGCTCAGTTGGTTAAGCGACTGCCTTCGGCTCAGGTCATGATCCTGGAGTCCCGGGATCGAGTCCCGCATCGGGCTCCCTGCTCGGCGGGGGGTCTGCTTCGCCCTCTGACCCTATCCTCTCTCATGTGTTCTCTCTCTCTCATTCTCTCTCTCTCAAATAAATAAATAGAATCTTTAAAAAAAAAAAATTTAAAAAAAAAAAAAAAAGAATTCCTCGTATCAGTGAGGTCATATGATACATGTCTTTCTCTGACTGACTTATTTCGCTCAGCATAACACCCTCCAGTTCAATCCACGTCGTTGCAAATGGCAAGATCTCATTCCTTTTGATGGCTGCATAATATTCCATTGTATATATATACCACTTCTTCTTTATCCATTCATCTGTCAATGGACATCTTGGCTCTTTCCACAGTTTGGCTATTGTGGACATTGCTGCTATAAACATCGGGGTGCACGTACCCTTTCGGATCCCTACTTTTATATCTTTGGGGTAGATACCCAGTAGATCAATTGCTGGATCATATGGTAGCTTTATTTTCAACTTTTTGAGGAACCTCCATACTGTTTTCCAGAGTGGCTGCACCAGCTTGCATTCCCACCAACAGTGTAGGAGGGTTCCCCTTTCTCTGCATCCCCGCCAACATCTGTCATTTCCTGACTTGTTAATTTTAGCCATTCCGACTGGTGTGAGGTGGTATCTCATTGAGGTTTTGATTTGGATTTCCCTGATGCCGAGCGATATTGAGCTCTTTTTCATGTGTCTGTTGGCCATTTGGATGTCTTCTTTGGAAAAATGTCTGTTCATGTCTTCTGCCCATTTCTTGATTGGATTCTTTGTTCTTTGGGTGTTGAGTTTGATAAGTTCTTTATAGATTTTGGATACTAGCCCTTTATCTGATATACAGGAGAATTATTTTTTAAAGTCTTTGTTTTTTCCAACTACGAAAGGGTAATAATAGGATTATTATCCCCTCCTAGGGTTCTTATAGGGATTGGATGAACTAATACACAGAGTATCAAGCATGGTGCCTGACACATTGCACGTGCCCCTTGTTGTCATTGTTACTCTACTTCAATCGTTATTACTGCACACGGACTCCCAGGACTGAGGGGGGCAGTTGTGGACACTTGTCCAGGACTTGGACAGGGAGGGTTTATGGTACATTGGAGACAGTAAGATCTGGGCTCTGGGTGTAGGCCCTGGTGCTGACACCAACTTCTGTAAGTCCAGGTCACTTTAACCCTGTGGGTTTCCACCAAACAATCTGGAAAAGGAAGGCTAAACCCAGGTGAAGTATGAGCACCTCCCAGAAGACTTTGGCAGGACAATGTGTCTGCCAATGCCTTTGCTGCTGCTTGAGCCCCACAACCTGAGTGCTCTTGGGGTCCTCTTCTGATTTCCTTAGCCAGAGGAGGGCTGGCTTTGTCTGTGGGGGATCGTTGGGTGGGACAGAAGATTAGTCTCAATGTAGTACCTTCCAGATGAGTGGAGTAACCAGACATCTGCTGAGTAGAAAGGTGATTGGCCGAGAAAGTTTGATGTTTACCCACTTGACCTGAAGGAGTCCAAAGGCCACACACACTCACCATATGTCTGAACCAAAGGGCGATTGAAGCAGATGAGGAAAGCTGCAGGGCCCAGACAATGTGGTGGTAATAGGCAGGCACATACATTTTCTCATGATTCTCCTGCCTTGCTTAGCTCCTAGCACTCTCATAAGAACACAGTGTATTATTTAGGAAAGTACTTTGTAGACAGAAACCAAGTAAAAGCGTTATTTTCTAAATACCTGTTATATATATTCAACAATCTTAAATAAATCGTTTAATTTCTCAAGACTCAAGTTTCCTCATCTGTAAAATGAGGAGCACAGTATTAGCAGGTTTATGAGGTTACCATGACAATAGATGAGATGATCGACCTAAAGTGCTGAACCAATGTCAGCTGTGTGTGTATGTGTACATTTATTGTGTACTTAGTGTATATGCACATTCACATAAACACACATAGTAAGGGCACAATTTCTACCATGATTTGATGATTACTTTCACCTGAGTTACAATTCTCCAAAATCTGGGCGCCTGGGTGGCTCAGTCGTTAAGCGTCTGCCTTCGGCTCAGGTCATGATCCCAGAGTCCTGGGATCGAGTCCCACATCGGGCTCCCTGCTCAGCGGGAAGCCTGCTTCTCCCTCTCCCACTCCCCCTGCTTGTGTTCCTGCTCTCACCGTCTCTGTCTGTCAAATAAATAAATAAAATCTTTAAAAAAAAAAAAAACAATTATCCAAAATCTGCTTGGCCAGCTATTATTATCCCCATTTTATGGATGAGGAGACTGAAGCTTGGAGAAATTAAATATCGCTCAAGAATACCCAGATAGTAAGAGGATGAGTTGGGATTTGAACACACACCCAAAGCTGATGCTTTTCCCACCAAACCCCTACCTGTAAATGCTGCACACATGTAAGGTTATATTTCTATTGGAAACATATCATACAGCTTGTTTCCAATGGGGGTTCATGTCGTTTTCTCATCCTTAGAGGAAAGAATAGTCAAGTTATGGTAACAATGGTGAGAGAAATGGCTCCAGCCAAGCTGAATCCAGCTGGATTGGTGCTTTTGTGCCTGGGAGAATGTGCATGTGCATGCAGCTTAGGGGCTCCATCTGTATAAAGGAGGGAAAGTCACATTGGTTAGGAAAGAGAATGACTTAGGAGGAGCTGCCGAGACACTGGAACTCAACCTAGTGTTGATGTATGATAACCAGGGCACGTTACTGAAAGGCATAAAATAATACAAAAAGTTATTTTTCAGCCAATATGCTGACACAGCACCATTTTGGGTCCCTAACTGAAAATGATATATGAATTATCTCAACCTAAAGTCGGAAGTATAAATTATAGAATATATCTTTCACTGTTTTATTTGGGCTGTAAAGCGACACCTTATTATTTCTCCCTCCTGGGCTTCCTTTAATGAATCGGGATTTGAAAGTGAAATATTTATTATATTGCAGGGGAGAGATTACATCGTGCTTCAGAAAGGAGGGAGGCAGGGTTATGGAAATCAGGCGGCATCTTGGAAATTGGTCTCTTTCTTGTTTATGAGAAATGGCTGATGCGGGTGTTTTTTCCGAGTTGTGAGCAGCGTACTGAAGAGGACCCCTCCTGCGTGGTGAACATGGGGGCACGGGCTGCAAAGTCAGGGATCCAAGCCTCCAGCCGGCTCTCACCTGTGAACCCTCCTCGTCTGATTGGGAACATCCAGTGAGCAAGAGACACTTGATTATGATGCTTTCATGGGTTGCGTGGAGAGATGGAGTATCATGAGCCATCTTATTAAATCTGGCTGGGGTGGAGGAAAGAGGGGGTGAGGGGAGGAATGCCTTCATCTCTATCGGTTATTGGTTGTTGGGTAATGGCAATTGATTATTCAAACTATAGGGCAGTTACTGAGACTCAGCACTGGCTTAATGGACATATTTCTTCTACTAGCTCCCAAATCAGTCCTGATGGATGATTATGGGAGTTTAGTATGTCGTATAACTGCTCAGAGCCAGGCAACCAGACTGTCCCACTGTTCAGAGTGAGAGCAATTGTTCCTAAGATGCTAGACGATTCCTGGTGTCCCCACTATAGTAATGGGTGAAGAAATGGGTTAAAAGGTTGGACCCACAACATTAGACAGTATTACCAATACCACCTTTCACGTGACTGTGACCATAGCTCAGGGACAAGCATTTATGCAAAAATTTGTAGTGTTTGATCCTCCTTCATTCATTCATTCACCTATTCATTTATTCCATGAATAGTTATGAGTGCTTCTATGTGCCATGCACTGTATTAAGCACTGTGGAAAGAAAAGAAATAATAAACAACCCTTCTGTTCAATGAACTATGGACTAGTGGGCAAGACAAACCACAGACAGAAGTCAAAACAGCGTGTCAAGTTATACCATAAAGGGGGGCGCCTGGGCGGCTCAGTTGGTTAAGCGACTGCCTTTGGCTCAGGTCATGATCCTGGAGTCCCAGGATCGAGTCCCACATCGGGCTCCCTGCTCAGCGGGGAGTCTGCTTCTCCCTCTGACCCTCCCCCTTCTTGTGCTCTCTCTCTCTCATTCTCTCTCTCTCAAATAAATAAATAAAAATATTTTAAAAAAACATGTAAGCAAGAAGAGAATGGAGTGAAATATTTAAAGTGTTGAGAAATTTGAATTTCCCTGATGGCTAATTATGATGAACATTTAAAAAAAAAAAATTATACCCTAAAGGGTAAGCAAGGATAATGTGACAAAAAGGAGGTGATTGATTTTGCTTGCAGGGACAGGGTGTAGGAAAGCTCCAAGCTCCCACAAGCTGATTCGTAGACAAATATGTATTGTGTGGATCCCTTCATCATTAATGTGATGATCCTTAAAAGAAAGAGAAGGGCATTCTAGAGTACGTGCAAAGGCAAAATGTTATCAAACAAGATCTCCTAATTTATATAAGCCATCCACATTCAAGCGGCTGGCAAGTATGGAGGTGAACACTTTTTTATCCAGCACAGGAAATGTGGTGGAAAGAACAAGGCCCATTGCCCCTACCCCCACACCTTTCTTGCCTCCAACGCTCTGTCCCAGTCCATTCACCACCCACTCTCTGGTGTGGTGGCATTCACTGATGGGTCACCACATATACTCCTTAGGGGGCTGGGGAGTGGGCATCTCTGTCCAGAAGCCAGGAACCCTACTCATTTTAGCCCAAGTAGCCCGAGGCTGCTTTGCAAGCAGGAGGTGTTTGCAATGGATTTGACTGGTACTCTGAGCCTGAAAGGCTGGAGAGGGTGAACTCCATTTGTCAGGGCAGTGTTTTGTGTTGAATGCCATTAGCATTGGGGAAGGATCACATGGTTTGGGAGGCTGGTGCACCAGCGAAATGGCAGCAGCCCCTGATGGGGTCAGTAGTGGGGGGGGGCCTCCAGTAGGGACTCTGCAGCTATCCTATATTAGCAATTCAGAAGGGATTGGCAGCAACTCTGAGCTCTCTCCCTTGACAGCCAGCTCCTGGGAGCTCTGAGTTAAGCAAAGGCACCTGCCAGTTGTAAGATTCCCTGAATTCTCTGAATAACCATGGTGGCGGTGGCAGCCCAGATGAGGAGGCCATGGCATTTCCTCCTGACAAGGATGGCATAACGTGGTGATTGCAATGCATCGCGGCTCCTTGTCATAGCAGTGCATACATATCACTCATAAAAACAGAGCTGCATGGGGACTTAGACATAACACAGTCCAACCTCTTCATTCTGTGCATGCAGAAACTGTGAGTTGACAAAGGTTACAGAGTGGCTAAATTCAGATTTGACCCCAGGTTTCCTGATCTCTACTCCTCTGTCCTTCCTCTGCATCTTTGAAGGTTGGTGGGGCAGGATAATGGGGGGAAACTAACTGAAACAGACAAACAAAATAGTAACAGATTCATGATGCACCTAATACCTAGTGGTCAATTTATAGTTTGTTTCCAAACTAGTTGGCTTTCTAACTTTTGCTAAGTTTAAAAAGAAGATTCCTAGTCATCTATTGTAGTTATCACTATATTTTACTTGCAGTGAAATGCATTTTGCCCCCTTGCCTCAGCATACATAAATTTATATTGCAATTGGTGAGATTCAAGAAAATAACATTCGGGTGCTAGAACTCACTAACAAAGGGAGCAGAGGCTGGGGCTGAGCCTGTCTGGAGAGGCTCAGGAGCGAGGAGAGGGGTCAGGTAATGACCACTAGAGGTCTCTTCCAGTCCTGGGATGAGATCATTTCAAGCTTCTGCTGACACCCACCCAGAGTTTGTTGAGGTGGGCATGTTCAGGAAGCAGTGGGCTACCAGAATTCATGGGTCGTGGTGAAAGCAGAAGGATGAAGAGAGGCCCCCATATTTACAAGAAAACACCTGTCATGAATGGAAAAAAAAAAAAAGTGTCTTTAGATGCAGGGAGGAGATGTGTGTGGGTGTGTGTATCTTTTGGAAGGGTCTACAAAGTGGCATGGCAGAATGGTGAAGAAGGTCTTTCTTTCACACTGTCTTCTCCTCAACTCACCAATCTTCCTCCAATTTCAGTCCCTTATAGAAAGAGATCGAGGACTTGCTCTCCTGTCATGAATTTAGATCTATGGCCCTGTGGTGAGGAAATTGAATTTTGTAAAACAAACACTCCAGAACCTTTACATATAAAAGGACACGCCCCTGCTTCCCTCAGTTTTCTTCAGAGAAAACGTCCCTCTATTCAAGGAGGCCTGCCATTGTTTGTGCCATCCTTGGAATTCCTCTAGGGAATCTTCAGTGTGGTCCTGGGAGCCCTTTCACGAGGTGTATATCTTCATTTGCAACTTTGAGAGTCAGTCAAGGTCATGCAGAACCAAGTCTGAGTTCAAGAAGGGAGATTTGCTGAGATAAGGTTGGTTTTGACCACAAACCAAGTGTGGCTGTATGATAAGGAGACTGTATCTCTTCTAAGTCTTTGTTTACCAACTTGTCTTTGTTTTCTGTAACGAAAACAGGCTTCACCACACTCCCCTCCCCGTGTAATTTATAGTAATTTATACGTTGTTTACCTGTAAACAATCACCACCAACGCTACCACAATACAACCCTTATAATATCAACTCTTGATGTATGTAGATCGATACTCCCTCTTCTCCATCATCTTCAATCTGTTAGCATGCAGAGAGCACTAAGGGATCTTGAATTCTAGTTTATCAGCTGTGGGAACTGTCACTTGACCTCTGTTAATTTCAATTTTCTGAATTATAGAAAGAGAATAAAAATGTTTGCCTTGAAAACTTGTAAGGATTAAATGAACAAATGTGAGGAAGTATCCAGTGCATAGTAGATGTTTAATAACTGTGTCTTATTTTAAATAAAGTAGCAGCTGGGTGTGCTTTCTTTTTCTATTCTCTTTTTACTCTTTGTTCTGTTTCTCTTTCTAGTCCTGCCTCCCTACTTTCCTGATATTCATTGTCGTGCCTTGTGATATCCCCTGGCCTCTCCTTCTTTTACCAAAAAGCTGTTGGGAGGTGAAGGAGGTGAAGTGCAGGGTAATGAAAGGGAGAGAATAGAGAAGGTCAGTCATGGCTCCAAAGCCAGCTTAGGGATGCTCTAGACCTCAGACCATGGGTCCCGCTGAACTGAAAATACCCTCACTGGCCACTAGGATCTATGAGGCTGGGTCTTAGCTGGACAAGAGCTGTGAGGGCCTCTCCTCCTTGCTCCATGCTAGGTGCTGGGGATGCAATGGTGAACAAGACACAGTCCCACCCTGAGAGGACTTCTGTGTCCCATTCTCTGAAACGTGTTGTTGAAGGAGAAGGTCTAGTAGGAGCCTGTAAGCTGCCCCCAAATAATTCCTGCCTCCAGGTATTCATACACTTTTGTAAGCTCCTCCTCTCGATGGTGGGCTGGGCCTGGTGACTCCCTCCCAACAACTAAAATGTTGCAAAAAGTCGTGGGATGTCACTTCTGAGGTCAGCTTACCAACAGACTAACTCTCAGGGAAGCCATCGGGTGCATCATGAGACGCTCTACGGAGAGGCGCATGTGGTGAGGAATCTAGGGAGGCCCCCAGCCAACAGCCAGCTAGGAGCTGACGTCTTCAGTCAAACAGCCTGCAACGAACTGAATCTTGTCAGGAACATGTGAGTGAACTTGTGACCAGATGCCTCCCCAGTTGAGCCTTGAGATGAGACCACAGCCCCAGCCAACACCCTAACTGCAGCCTTTGGAGAGATCTTGAGGTGCAGGCACCCAGCTAGGTGTTCCTGGATGGCCCACAGAAACTGTGAGCTAATAAACATCTGTTGTCTTAAGCCATTCAGTTTTGGGGTCATTTGTTATACAACAAAAGATAACTAACAAGAGGGGGTGCAGATCAAGTGACTCTCCTGACTTTCATATATTATTATTTTCCAGTTTTATTGAGATATAAGTGGCATACAATATTGTGTAAGTTTAAGATGTACAACATAATGATCTGATGTATGGATATTGCAAAATGAGAAAGACCCAGCCCCAATGTCTGTGGTGCCCAGGCTGTCTCGGTCAACACTGTACTGTCAGGGCCTGGTACACAGAAGGTGCTCAATAAGTATTTGATGAATGGGCAACATGCAGAATGTCTAGACATTCTCTGAGGCTTCAGCCCAGCACTTTAACACTGTGGATTACCCAGGATACACAGGATACCCAGTCAAATTGAATTTCAGATCAAAGAGGAATAATCTGTAGGGTGAGTATGTCCCAGCTAGCACATGAGAGATACTTACACTAAAAAATTATCTGTTTGCTGTTATTGCTAAATCTGGTGACCCTAAGCCTGGGGTGGAAACAGAATCAGCGTCGACCCAGGAGAGGTAGGACAGTGAGTGTGCGTAATAAGACTAGATGACCCATCTGTTATCTCACATAGTTACAATCTGTGTGTGTGTGTGTGGTAAAAAATTTTAAGATCTACTATTTTAGCAACTTTCAAATGTATAATACAGTATTGTTAGCTATAGTCACCGTGCTGCAGGAGAACTCATATATTTATTTTAAATATATTAAAAACAGATGTTAAGCCCCCTAAAAAGGAAGAAGGAGGGAAATACCTTTCTGGAGAAGTGCCTATCAGAGTTGTTGTTTTTAACTGAGTCTCATGCACTCTGGTGGTGGAGCTGCTGGCTTCCTGGTGCTTATAAATTCTCCTGGCCAAATTCTTCAGGAGAGGTACTTTCCTCCTCCCATAAGCCTTTTTCTCCAGTCCTCTGCTCCATATCCCACTTCCTACTTTTGAGGTCCCCTTGATCCATCCCAGTCTGCTCAACTGCTCTAGCTCCAGCTTGCAACTGAGGAGGAGGCACATTTATCAGGGTCCTCAGGGGCAAGGGGGCCTCAGCAATCAGGGCCTCTGAGCCTCTGAGCCTGGGATGCCCTGGTCAACCAACCTCAGTGTCTCCAAATCCAATATTATGTCTCAAGAAGTAGAGGGGCCCCACTGAGCCTGATTTATTATTTATTATTTTACACCTGTTGCCTGGCAATGAGATGTCAGCCTGCCAGACCACAGGGTAAGAGCTGACTTCCAGATTTCTAGAATCTTCCACCCGTGGATACACCAGAGCCTGATATATCCCTATTCAACGGGATCTTTCTTCAGTCACCACTGTCCCGATAGCTGGTCAAGATGGCTTCCTGCCCATTCCTCACAGGCTCCCCTCACATGCTGTCATCATGTCAGCATACCCCTGTCAATACAATCCTACCCCATGCTGATGTGTTTGGACCCTGAGCATGTGCGTGCGTGTGTGTGTGTGCAAACACACACACATGCACGCACGCACACACCACACCACACCCTCACAGGTACACACACACCTGCACATACATTCACAGTACACACACATCTGCGAAACACACTCACATGCATATGCACACTTGCACACACACTGACCTGCACATACATCTGTACACACACATACACGCACACACTTGTACTCACGTGCCACCCACATTCTTCTTAATATCAAGACTTTAAGTCTTCTTTGAAGATGAAATCTATTATCCACTCAAATAATCATCCCACCACCACCCCCTCCCCCCAAGATGATTAGCATCTGTGAGCATTATTTAAAGCACCGCTTGGTTCCCATTTTGAAAAGCTGTTTTCCCCCCCTCCCTTTCATGCCAAATCCCCAATGTAGGCTCGACGCAGGGAGCAGCTCTGCATGGCCGAGAGAGGTCGGCTCTCATTAATACAGATCCCATTTATTTAAAAATAGCAATATTATGCCACTTTCAAATAGCCCGAGTGAGCTAAACCATTAAAAGATTGTGCGTCGCTGACTTCGGACCTATTGTGAAGGCTTAATATTTCACAGCACAGTGACATACAGCACATAACCCACGGAGCAGCGCTATTGGTTTGGCTGTTCTGAAGCGAGAAGCAGGGAAATAATTGAAGAGAACATTTTATAGCCCAACACAGAGGAAGGAAGAGACTGGAGCTTGGAAAATGTGAAGGCCTCCTGAAGCTGCAGGTGAGGCCTGAGGCACAGATGGAGTGCTGATGTCCATGGTGCGTCCATACACATTTGGGGGGGGGGGGGATGGGTGCATGGATGGATAGTCCGTCTCCTGGGTCCCCTTCACAATGTGGTCATTTTCCAGAATCATTGTTCCTAACATGGCTAGTGGACTTTCATGTGTTTCCATTCAGAGCCCAGAAAATGACAAAATAAGTGATGCTTGAAATAGAGTCGGATTGGGGGATTTGGGATGAATTCGGGGGTGGTGGGGAAATTGCCAAGGAACCACAAATGTTAGTTTTGATCTCGATTCCACCTCTCACTATGTGACCAAGAGTAAATATTTGACGTCTAGCCTCTCAATTCCCTAATCTTTGCAATGGGAATAATAAAGGCTACATCCAGAGGCTGTGACAAGTTGAACATATGACAATACTCAGTTAATTTTGGTTTCTTCCTTCTTGTTTCTCTGTTCACCTGCATTACCTCCTTTCTTCCTTTCCTTTCCTTCCCTCCTAACACAGACACTCTCTTCTCCGTCACTATGCTCTCTGCTAAGCCCTGGACCCAGCCTGGGGTATGGTTTCTCCCACATGCGCCTTGCTTCATGGCAATGATCCCAAGTCATCTGCATTCCTGCCAGTGTTAGCCATCCTCCTCTTTCTGCAGGCTTGAACCTTCTGAGATTGCTTTGATTGCATGTGCTCTTCCCAAAGAGGCCAGGCAGGTGACTCTCAGAAAAGACTTGTGTTTCAAAGACCCAGTGGTTTGATGTGTAGATCTTGAGGCTCAGGAAGAGTCTGGCTAGCTGGAAGCTCTAATGCCCCCAAATATCCCATGGCCTCTTCCCAAGGTTCTGGGTCCCAGTGGGTGTGGCCCATGTCTGGGCATCTACCTTCCAGGAGGCTGGTTTGATTTTCCCAAATGAGGGAGTGAATGTAACATGGGCACACACGGATCTCTGTGATCCTTTGATCAAATGTGGTCCTCCCCACTTCATCTTACACAGTTCAGACTTGCAAGAGGGGAAGAGACAAGCCTCTCTGTTCTGGCCTGCCACCCATGGAATTAGCCTGCTCTAGCCTGAGGAGCGGGACATTTTATAGGGACAAAGTCCCCCACTACTGATCTCCCTCCTCTTCCACATTCTCACACTGCTATTTTTTTAATTTTAGATTCTCCTTCCTCCACTGACCAGGGTCTCTGCCCATGGGTAACCACCCTCCTCTTCCTTCATTCTGTAGTTGTTTCTTAAAACAAAAAGAAAAAAAAAAATGTTTTCCCAAATCAAAGGCAGCACAAGCAGCATCTTCTGTTTTGTTGGTCTCTTGAAAAAATACCCTTTGAATTCTTCTTCCTTTAACCAATGGGGGTCTCTTGCCCTTTCCCATAGGTTCTGAGCATGAGGAGCTCAAGTGTAGCTCCACAGACATTTAATTAGACTGTGTGTGTGGGTTGGTGGTGGTTGGTGGTGGGGCGGGAGGGTGAATGTGTTCCTCCTGCAGCTACAGAACAAAGGCTGCCTGGTGAGCTGAGAACGCAGAATGTGGAGCTCCCCTGGATGGCAAAGAAGGGCCAGAGTTTCTGTCCATGGGGAGGCGGTCTAAATATGCCACTACCCCCTTCCCCAGACCCTGCTAAATGGAATACTATCTTTAAATCTGATAGGGTCTTCCAGAACTAAATTCATATTTCATGGAATTGCAATGACCTTGAGAGGTCATCCAGTGCAGCCCCTACGTGGCAGGGGTGGGTCGGGGGCCAGTCCTGTCGTTAGTGCTTGAGGTTGAAAGGCAGCAGAACTCTAGTTCTTGTAGTAGGTTTAATTTAGGTACCTTCCTTATGAAAGGGTATACGTGATTCAAAAGACCCCCTTAATCTCTTTTCCTCCATCTTTCTTTCCTTCTTCTCTCTGAATTCCCCTTTAATAATCTAAAATCGGAGCCTTCAGGTGGAGGATGCAAAGGAGGGGAGCATATTCAAAGGTATTGTAGGGTCACCGTTTCTGTTCCTTTTTCTCCTGCCTTAAGCCCTGCTTCAGGGAATAAGCAGACCTATAAATGAGATGTAGCTCATTCATGAATTGCTTGTGTATTACTTGGGAACACATTTTCCCATCAAAAATGATTGATGATTTGGTTCTCATGCTGGCCCACAGATGCCCATTTAACCTAATGGTGGCCTTGAAATATGAGTCTCCTCGAGTTTCCTGAGAATTATATGAGCAGATATTCTCAGCAGCCTAAATATAGACCCCCAAGCTAAATTTTTGAGTCTTTATGAGTGCTGAGCACCCAGCTGAGCCTAAAGCCCTCTGAGGCAGTGCTGAGGTGGTAGGGCAATTGCTAAGGAACCATTTGCATTAGCTTTGGGATTAAGACAGACTTTGGTTCTGATCTTAATTCCAGAAACTCTGGAAGAGGAGTGGCTGGAGAAGGAGGAGGATGGCGTGACCCATCCACACATTCTCTGAAGGCAGAGTGGCCCAGTGGAAAGTGCACCAGATCTGTGCTGGACAATATGGTTCCAAGACTTGGCTTGACCACTTTTTACTTTTACATTGTTGAGTGAGTCATTCAACATCTCTGGGCATCATTTTCCTTAAAGGGAATACAGATAAACATGAAGAAACACACACACACACACACATATATACACACACACACTTGCCTATCCAGAAATAAACATAAGTCTATAAATGTATTCAGATGAGAGCAGGAGTGTTGGCAGAACATGATTAGAACTGAGTAGTCGTGGCCTGCAAAGACTACAAAGAAAAGAAAGGGAAATAATATTGAACACTATGAATCATGCGCCATCTTGAGTGGTTTGCATAGAGCAAGTTTGGGAAGAAAATGTTATTTAAATATATCACACCAGCTTTCTTCTGAGGGAAGAAATTGTCTTTCTTTAGAAAAATACCTTTGATAAGCCACTTTGTGTGTAGAGGTGAGGTATTTAGGGCATCTTTTGGAAAGAAGCACAAACACAGAATGCCAAACTGTTCTGCATAAGAAACGAATAGAGTTTCTGGTTCAAAATGGCAGACTGAGGCAATAAATTAACCTCCCATATCTCTGGAGACCCCATTAAAATGATGCTAAAGGAATACAAAAGTGAATAAACCCATAATAATAAAGGGAATAGGGAGTGAGGTCAGAATCACCAGCAGATGAGAGATTTCAACGAACCCTTGGAAAATGAGAACTAGATGAAAATGCGTTGATAAATGAAGCTGAGTGAGGAGCCAAAGCCCAGAATACATTCAGGTGGCAGCTGTGGAGGCATTGGAAGCCAATCTTCCTGGAAGAACAAAAGGAGGCTCTGGGATCGGAGTTGACAGGTGTGAGGAGGAGGGTGGGGTGATCCGGAAGAAGTGTCTCCACTGCCCTCTCCGCTTAGCACAGGGCTCCTCTCGTACAGAAGGCAGGCAGTCTAGGGCTCCAGTGTGGGTGCTGGAACCCCATAAGCCTCCTCATTGGGCTCCCACCTTACAGATAACTTTTCAATCTGTATCCTAAAGCAAAGCCTGCCACTGAAAAACTCTGTCCTGCGGCCTTCTTCTCACTCAAGAAAACCCTTCAGGGAAAGAGACTTACATACACAACAGCTACGTGGACAGTCAACTAGGTCCTTGTTTTTAAATCCTAATGTGCAATCCCAGAATGCCAAATACACCAAGAAAATCATCCAAGGGAAATATAAAGACCAAGGTAAACAAACAGAACAGCTGACTGGGAGGAACCACAGTTAACTCAAAAAAAAAAAAAAAAAAAAAGAGGGAGGGAACTTTCTAAATGCTAACTAACAACCCCAGAGAACCTCAAGATAGCATTGTGTCCATCACTGCCATCTTCAGCACTATCGCTGTCATCACCATGACTGACACTCCCTTAGCATTCTCTGTACAGGTGCTGTTGGAAGCACTTCACATGCATTAACTCATTGAATCCTCAAATATCATGGGAGGTACCCCTTACCATCATCCCCATGTTGGAGATGGGAAAGAAAGCTGGACACAGAGATGTTAAATGACTTTCCCAGGTTCACACAACCAGGAAGTGGCAGAGTTGAGATTTGAACTCAACTGGTTTGATTTCTGCATTTGTGCTTTCAACCACTACATTGAACTTTCTCTCATTAGAAATTTAAAAAAAATTTAAATATTTAAAAGACAAAAACCCACAAAAAGCCCACGAACCCCCCAAATAACCAGTCTATGAAATAGAAGTAATTAAAGAACAAGAGAATCCTTATGGAAATTAAAAATATATGATTGCCAAAATAAAAAATTTAGTAGAAGAGCTGGAAGATAAAGTCAAAGATACCTTCCAGGATAGAGGAGAGAGAGAGAGAGAGAGAGTTAGAGGGAAAGACAGAGGGAGAAAGAGAGAGAGAAGGAAATTATCAAAGAAATCATAAACAAGCATTTCCCAGAGCCAAAGAAAATCATGAGTCCTTAGGCTAAAAGGCCATACTAACACAAGGAATGTCTAACACAAGAAAAATGACAATGATCCACACCTAGGCACATGCTGATGATGTTTGAGAGCAACAATGATAAAAAGAGAAAAACCATGCAATCACACTGACTGGCCTCATTTAAAATGGTCATCACCAGCCTCCAGTGGGCCCCTGAGGCCACCCTATACCCCATTATATTTTCTTCCCACTCACCTGACCGCTATTTTACATCATTCCCTGTCTTCTCAGTGCTCTACAATGCCTCACCTACTCTCTCTCAGCTGACAAAATGGCAGCAACAGACGAGAACTTCCCCACGCACCCACCAGCACTGGTACCCATCTGCTTGCATCTATGCCCAGATACCCTGTCTTCTATGAGGTAACTGCACTAAACTGTCTGTACTTAACCCCTAAAGCCAGCACGTCAGTGTGGTCCAGACCCCATCCTCTTCCCCATTCTCCCCTTAGCACATCTTCCCTCTCTTCCTGCTAATCCCCATCTGCATACAAACAGCTTAACCAGACCGCTCTCACCCCCACCTCCCTCCGGCAACTGCTTCTGTTTCCTTCTTCCCTTTATAGAGAAAATCCCCTTGGAAGAGCTGCTATACTCTGTACAGTTTCTCTCTTCCAATTTTTTTGACTCCTCTACAGTTAGGTCCCCCATTCCTCAAAACTGATATTCTTAAAGTCACTGTTCATAGACCATTAAAAAGAACTCAATGCTCACTTCTTGATCCTCCAATCCATGCGACACATTGCAGCATTCTGATATGGTTATCACTTGCCCTTCCTTAAAGCACTTTGTTCATTTGGTTCCTGGACATCACAGTTTTCTGATTTTCTCCTTCCTCACTGGCCACTTCTCAGGCTCCTTTTCTGGCTACTTTTTGTCTCTCTGATCTCTGAATTCTGGCCCTTTTGGAGTTGTCCAAGGCTGAGTCTTGGGTGTCTTCCATTCTCTATCTACACTGACTCCCCCGATTATGTTTGTTGGGGTGGATTTTTCTTGGCCCTACCCTGTTTGGGGGTGCTGACCTTCTTGAATCTGTAGGTGTATGTCTTTCACCCAGTTAGAGAAGTTTACAGCAATTATTTCTTCAAATAATTTTTCAACACTGTATATTTTTCCTCTCTTCTTCTGGGGCACTGATGGCACGGATATTAGAAATTTGTTATTGTCCCACAGGTACCTTAAATTTTTCCCCCTAATCTTTTCTCTCTGTTGCTCAATATGGATAATTTTTAACAATGTATTTTATTCTAAAGATTATTTATTTGAGAGAGAGAGAGAGAGAGAGTGGGGGCAGAGGCAGAGGGAGAGGAAGAGAGTCTTAAGCAGACTCCACGCTGAGCCCAGAGCCTGCCTGACATGGGGTTTGATCTCATGACCCTGAGATCACGACTTGAGCTGAAACCAAGAGATGGACGCTCAGTCGACTGCACCACCCAGGCACCTCAACAATCTATTTTACAGTTCACTTACTCATTCCTCTGTCGTTTCCATTCTGCTATTGAATTTTGTTATTGTGTTTTTTAGTTCTTTAATTTCCACTTGATTCTTTATATCTTATATTTCTTTTCTGATATCGTCTACCTTTCAAAGTG
Organism: Neomonachus schauinslandi; assembly: GCF_002201575.2. Classification (NCBI taxonomy): domain Eukaryota; kingdom Metazoa; phylum Chordata; class Mammalia; order Carnivora; family Phocidae; genus Neomonachus; species Neomonachus schauinslandi. Next base: position 99,529,870 of record NC_058413.1, read on the forward strand.
TTTCCCTTTATTTATTGGAGTCTTTTTATAATAGGTGCTTTAAAGTCTTTGCAGGATAATTTCAACACCTGTGTTTTCTTGGCATTTGTGCTTGTTAACTGCATTTTCTCTTGGGAGTTGAGATTTTCCTCATCCTTCATGTGCTGAGTAATTTGAACTGTAAACTGGGCATTATGAATATTATGGTTTGAGTCTCTGTTCTTGGTTTAAATCCTTTGGGGAGGTTTTTTCAGGCAGTTAACCTGGTTCAGTTCAAGCTGTGCATTCCAATTGGCCTTCAGTGGGTTGTGGTTTCAATGTCAGGTCTACTTCAAGGTCTTTGCCATGCCACTTGGATCAGTTCCTATTGCACCATCCAGTGGCCAGCATGGGGGGACCTGGGTGGTGGTGAACTGCACCTGTAGTTTAGTTCCCAAGGTGTTGGGTTTGCTGTTTAGGCTCAGATCCATGCACACATAGCTCAGGGAGATGCTAGGAGTTGATAAACAACTTTATGGATTTGCTTTCTTGAGGTCCTCCTGATACTTTCCAGGTCCCTGGGCCTTCTCTCTTGCTCCTCTGGCCAGAAAGCTGGGCTTTAGTTTCTTCACTCTGTCTTACCCTATTTACAACTGTGCCCATTTCTGGGGTCAAGAAGCGAGAGGACCGAGAAGAATAAAAGAATTAATGGGAGTTTGCCCCACACTCTTCTCTGATTGGAAGGGAAGGTTCTTCTCCCTCAGAGTTTTAAATATCTGGGACTCCTAATGGCACTGCTGACATGACAGGGGAATCTGAAGCACACAGAACAGAGGAAAGAAAGAAGAAAGAAAATCAAGGAATTCCCCACTCTCTGAATGCTGAGTCCTTCTCCCACTCCTGATTCAGAATCAGATGGCCCCTCCTGGAGCTCTCTCTGCCCAGGCCTGGGGATACCAAAGAGAAAGTGGGAAATGTACTGCTGGTTTGGTGGTATCTCTAATTCTGGTCTTCTTCCCTGATCTGCCTGCTTCTGTTCACTTTTCAGAGTCCTCAAGTAGCTGCACCATTCATTCTATATAAATTTCATAGCTGTATTCAGTGTGAGAGGCAGGATGGTATGCCATTGGCCCATCGATCTAGATGCAAAATCTGCTTTCAAAGCTTTGAAGGAAAATGCACTGAACCTAGAGCCATTATTAGTTGTGAGGGATAAATAAAAAAATCCAAAGACTGAGAACGTTTGCCTCCTAAACATTCTTCCTGAGGAAGTTACTTGAGGATGTACTCCGGCAAAACAAAGAAGATGAAATAAAAGGGGAGTGTATGAGATCCTGGAACCTGTACAACTAACCTACCAGAGATGTGAATATCCAAGATAATAATTATGTGATAGATCCAAAGGGCAAATTGTCCAGATTAGAACAGACGGTATGATGCTTCTGGAATTCCATTTCTGTGAAGAAAATGGATTCTGTGTAATAAATAATTGAAGGCCTAATGATTTGAAGATATACTGAAGGCAAATTATTTTTTTCTCTAGAAGGAAAGAAAGAAAATTTCAGAAAATACAAAAATTCACACAAGAAATTAATGGTCTACACTTGTTTTTTTAAAAAAATTATTTATTTTAGAGAGAGAAAGAGCATGAGTTGGGGGAGGGGGGAGGGGGAATCTCAGGCAGACTCCCCGCTGAGCACAGAGCCCGACATGGGGCTCAATTTCATAACCCCAAGATCATGATCTGAGTCAAAACCAAGAGTCAGTTGCCCAACCCACTGAGCCACCAAGGTGCCCACGAAATGAATGGTTTATATTTGAATCAAAATAAAGTTTGTCATGTTTTCTGTATAGAGCTTGAGTGTGGAAAAAAGAATACATTTGATCTAGATCATAGCAAGACTGTCTTTCATGTGGCAAAGGAATCATGGCATTTGATCCATTTGAGAAAGGCATAATTCTGACTCACTTCCTGGCCATGCAGTGAATATTTTCATAGAAATATTAATGTAAATGCCAAATGAATACCAATGGATTAGGTTATGCTGAGGTAACAACCCCAGCTCTCCTTGACTCTCATTCACGTGAAAGGTTCTTTGTTGGTCACCCTCATGGTCTAAGCAGGTCAGCACAGGACTCTGCTCCCCCTGGTCCCTCGGGGACCCAGGTGACAGAGGCTCTTCCACTTTGGAGCCGCACCATCTAGGACAGTTGGCTTCAGCTACAGCAGCAGAAAGAAGTTCAGTAAATCTCACTGGGTTTTCACTATCTCAACTTGGACATCACTTACAAGATTTCTCACATTTCACCAGCTGGAACCAGTCATAGTTCTCTTCCCACTAGGCAGTGAGGAAGATGGAAACGTAGGAGAGCAAATGGAGTGTTGGGTGGCCATCACTGCATACCATCACCGCTCATTGGCTTTCAACTTTTATGATAACTTATATGAAAGTTACAAACTGGTCACCTAGAGCAAACACACGAGACTGGTTTGAGTGTACAGAATTTTTTTACAAACTGGAATTTTTAAAACGATTTTATTTATTAGAGAGAGAGAACAAGCATAAGCAAGGGGAGCAGTGGCAGAGTGAGAGGGAGAAGCAGGCTCTGCGGGGCTGATGCAGGTAGCCCGATGCGGGGCTCAATCCCAGGACCCTGGCGCCCCTAAAAACTGGAATGTTTTTAAGTTGGACACATTATGTCTGGTTTAGTACAGTCATCAGGGTTCCCCCTGCCCAGACTCTGGGTCCAGTTGACTCACATACACAGCCAGTATGATCTTTGTGGACACTCGCAGTCCCTATGATACAATGCAGGGCAAATCTGAGGATGCCCAGTACAATGGAAATGTTATCAGTCCAAATAATGAAAGTAGAGGCACAGCTGACAGGGAGGAGTGTGGAAAAGTAGATGAGAAGTAGCAGGAAATCTAGGTATGCTCGAACGTTCCTTTTATAGACCAGGAAGGCAAGATGTATGACCTGATGTAGATGAAACAAGACATGTATATTCACATGCATTATTTAAAATCATGAATGCAATTAATAGAACTAAAACATAGTAAGTATGAAAGCTGAGAAGAGAAGAGGAAGTCACATTGGGTATGGTGTGAATATATTTCTTTTTATTTTCTAGCGGGTAATCAATAGATAATATCTGTGGTCCGTAAATCAAGAAATGGAGGTGTAAACAAACCATTTAGTGTGGGAGGAAACCACTAGGAGCCCTCAAAATAGAAAGGGCTTAAAGTGCTTTCCTCTGGGGAGTAGGATTCAAGGTGGAGGGTAGGAGAGAAGACTTAATTTCATTATAAGAAAGTACTATTTGATTCTTTGAAAAAATAATATTCATGCATTGCTCTGGTTGAAATAGTTCTAATTTTTTTTTTAAAGATTTTATTTATTTATTTGACAGAGAGGGAGAGAGAGCAGGAACACAAGCAGGGGGAGTGGGAGAGGGAGAAGCAGGCTTCCCACGGAGCAGGGAGCCTGATGTGGGGCTCGATCCCAGGACGCTGGGATCATGACCTGAGCCAAAGGCAGACGCTTAACGACAGAGCCACCCAGACGCCCCTCTAATTTATTTTTTAAAAAGAAATGAACAGGGGGCGCCTGGGTGGCTCAGTCGGTTAAGTGTCTGCCTTAGGCTCAGGTAGTGATCTCAGGGTCCTGGGAAGACCACTGAGCAGGGAGCCTGCTTCTCCCTCTCCCTCTGCCATTCCCCCTGTTTGTGCATACACGCACATGCGCTCTCTCTCTGTCAAATAAATGAATAAAATCTTAAATCAAAAGAAAGAAATGAATGGGATTTAGGGTATGGGGGAGAGCAGGAAAGATTTGAGAGGGGAGGAGGAGGAGAGAAAAGATACAGGTGCTGTGGGAAGCTGGAGCCCATGGTGAAGTGCAAAGTTAAGACGTTCTCCACTGGGTGGCTTACGGTCCAAGGATACAAAATCCAATATTCAATTTTAGGTTGTTTGCCTTGAGGGGATATAAATCCTTGTCATTGCCTCAAACCCTCTAAGTGTCTGCTACATACATGAGTGGCTTCTATGTTTAACCTGTAGGGAAACTAGGGGAAGGGACTGAGCACTAAGACCAGGGCACAGATAAGTAGAAAGAATGGCAGTGAAAAGGGAATGAGATGAATAGGAGCAAGAATTCAGAGTTGGAAGGGATCACGAAGATTTGAGGTCTCTGACATTCATGGGAATCTCAGGAAGACATTAGTTTGCTGTGGAATGTGAGATAGGAAGTTTATCAACCGCATTTAAAGTCAGAGGACAGAGTAACCTTAGCTGACATCTGGAGTGTGTAAGTTATCTTGCTGGATCCTCAAAGCAACCCTATGAGTTATTTATTCATTAATTCAACAAACATTTGTTAAATATTTACCGATAGTACCATTCAGTAAGTCTTTGTCACTATTCTCAAGGCACCTAGAGTCTAATAAGGAAGATATTACAATATAGGGTGATGAATATATGCACTATCCCCATGAAAACACGGAGAAGGAGCAGCTACCTCCCCTGGTCTGGGAGAAGGTAGAACACTACACAAGAAGATGACTCAGGCTGAACTGGACTTTGGAAAATATAAGGAAGTTTGCTTAGCGGGTAAAAAGGGCAGAGGTCAGGGAGTACTAGGAAGGGGGAACAGCATATGGGAAAGCACAGAAGCAAAAACCCATGACTCACTAGGAATCTCCAGAGACTATGTTTCAAGGAGGACAGAGGAGACATGGGGGACATGGGAGAGATCTGTGTGCTAGGCAGGGCCCCTCATGGGGTGAATAGGGGCCCTGTCTACAGTTTGTGTCACCCCAAATCAGCCTGTTAACACTCAACACCTCCATTCCACAAAAGAAATACTGCTCTGCTCAGTGGGAAAGATCCATGAACCAGGCCACACTCCTGGGACCAATGCTGGGTCATGAAGCCCCAGGACAGCCCCCTAGCAGGAGTTTTGAGCTTCTTTGGGCATTTGGTCTAATGCCTGTGTTGGCATAGAGTGTCAGGGAGCACCTTGAAGGGCCAAAACAGGAGCCAGTTCCCACATGCATCCTGTTTAGATCCCAGGTTTGGACACAGGTGCCCCACCCACTGCTCACGCTGGTGGGGAGGGAACTTAAGACAGTTTGAGCAAGTTACTCCAAAGTAGATAGATGCTCTGGCAGCCTTGGGAGGAGGTCAGACTGGGAGGAGAGAAGTTAGTGATGAGGCTGCTAAGGAATATAGTCAGGAAATGAAGGGAGGGAAAAGGAACGAAGGCTCTGTCCGCATGGACAGAGGGGAGTGGTTGTGTTTGAGGGTATTATGAGGGAGGATCTCTACAACATGATATTGATTAGAGTGGAAAGAGAGGAGCCTAGAATAAGTCCCAGATTTCTGGTTCAGATGATTGGATGGACGGATACACCATTCACCCATACCCAGAACATAGGGGCAGCAGGTTTTGGGGCAGGGTAAGGAGGAGAAGGAGGAGCTGTGTTTGGAACATGTTGAGTATGAGATACCAGTGAGTCTTAAATTGGTGACACACAGCAGGCTAGTGGAGTTCTCTAAGCCTCAAGGCTAGAAATGCCACTTTTTACCACTCACTGTGTCCTTGGCCAAGCTACCTGATCTCCCCAATCCTTTATAAAAAAAGAAAACAATAGTGTAATTTTGATGGCTCACAGCACAGTGCCTGGTACATATTAAGTGTTTATTATATGGTGAAGAGGATGAAGAAAAACGAGGAGGAAGGGGTGTCTAGAGATCATCAGAGAAGTTAGGATTACAAGTGTAAGTCTGGAAACTTGGGAAGAGGTCGTTGAAACCGAAGGTCTAAATGTTACCACTGAGGGGACTTACACGGGGTGTGGACATCAGAGGTTGGAAACATTAGCTTTGAGTTTAGAGAGTAAACTGCCCAAGATCATTTTGCAGGGGAGAGATTAAGCAGAATGAGTCCAGGCCTATGTGAGCCCAAAACCCATATGCTTTCCCCACCTCATGCTGGCCTTTAACATATTTTTGAAGAAGGAATATGACCTAATAGGGAAAGGAGTGAAGGTTCCCTGAAGACCACGGAAAGAGGCGTATCAGCAGAATGCCCACTGTTCCAGGGCACAACAAGGCAGATTCAGTGTGGGCCAGTGTGCTGGGCCCAAACCACGTGGCACTCTTTACACATGGGAAGGGGGCCCAGGATTCGTGGAGCTTGAAGTTTATTCAGTGTGGGTGCTATTTTATCTTGAGTTTCCTCTGACAGCAGAACCCAAGGTTAATAAATGTATGTGCAGTTTCTTTGGGGAGATACTTCCAGAAGGCAGGAATGGGAGGCTGAGAAGGTAAAGGCAGGAGGAAAAACCAAAAGTGTGTGTCATGGAGGTCACAACCAGAAACAGCAGGGCTCTATCCCACCTGGGACCTTCTGAGGAGCATAGAGAAAAAGTGGGTCAGAATTGTCCACCAGAGAATCAGCTGAGAGAAGAATTAACCATCCTTCAGTATCTATACTGGTTATGGCGTTGCCCTGGGGCATTAACTTCTCCACACTTTTAGGCTGCTCACGTGTGTTTGAATAGCAGGGTCCTTTTCCACCTGCAGTGATGAAGCCCCTGGGCCGAAGGCGAAAGAGCCATGGTGTGGGTCTGAAGACCTGGTGTTCTGGGCAAGAGGAACCTTGAAGGCTGCATGGAATGATCCATCCTCAGCAGCTGTGGTTGAAATCAGACTATGTAAGTTGGGGCAACAGAGATCTGACATGGAGTCCGCTCCTTGCACTCCTCAGATCCTCTTGTGTCTCATGTGAAGTCAGCTCATTCTGTCATCAGAATTTTGAAGTGGTGGCCACACACAGTCCCTAGGAAAACTAGTACATCGCAGTTAGGAGAACAAGCTTTAGTCCCACTGTTGTGACTGGTCCTGAGGCTATAATTGAGATTCATCGTTTTCCTCCTCCCACATATGTAACAGATGCCCCTTGCTCTCAGCCAGAACTTCAGTTGAGTTAGGTTTTTTGCTTCTCTAGGTGAGCCGGGTCTTCATCCCCAAGAGGTGTAAGCTCCTTTCCCTTCTAGGCTGTGACTGCTGCCAATTCATGTTTGTCATGAGGCATGGGGGCACCAAGAAATGCCCCAGGGACTCACTGGAGTGCCATATGTATTTCTTTCTTCCAATTATATAGCAGCAACTCTGGCTTCTTATAATTAAGATCTGCTTTTTGACCTCAAGATCTACCCGCATGAGCAGATCTCATCAGATTGGGTGGAACCCTTACTGTTCCCTGTCTGGGAACCAGGAACTCCAATGCCAAAGAACCTGGATCTGCAGGGACTCAAAGTACACATTCTGCGAGTAGGAGTGATAGCAAGAGCGACCACAGCAACACCTACTCCTTGGGTCCTGAGCCTATATATTCTAGCCTTTAAGGACACAGAACTATGTATCAGCTCCAGATTCAAGGCATATACTGTGTGCCGTGGGCAGCACTCCAGCCTCCGAGGGTGCTGCCCCTAAGCTGGGGCTGTAGGCAGCTGTCCTGGCCTCATGCTTCAAGGTGATGCTGTATATGTAGAATCAGTGGGTCAGAGAGTCAGGAGTCCATTCTCCTATCTTCATTGCCACAAAATATGTCCCTTGGTCTGACAATGTTCCATGGGATCCTGGCTCAGCAAACCTGCATTTCCCCAGCCTTCAGAGAGCGATGCTGGCAGAAATGCTTCAAATAATAAAGACAAACCCATACCCAGAGTAGGTGTCAGGTCCAGAGAGGACAAAGCACTTCTCCTTCCGGGATTGAAAAGGTCCAACATAATCCCCTTGCCACATGAGGTCGATGTGTCTTCTCAGCATGTGGCATCACACTGAGATCTCAGCCATGGGTTCTGCCCCTGACGTTCAGTAGTAGCAACAGCTAGATCAGCCTCGGTGAGGAGGAGCTCATGCGGTGGGGCCCAGGCACAGCCTCCACCCCTGTGGCATTGGAAAAGCCTCAGGACAGAGAGCAGAAGATGTGCAGAGAATGATGTGAGCGCGACAGCTCTCTCCTGTGGCTAGGGCTGACATCACCAGGGAAGCGAGAGGTTATGACACAGAAGGATCTGGTGCAGTGGACTTGCTCAAGATAAACAAATGAAAACATATCTTCTGACAATTACAAATGAAAATAGCCACTTGAACCCATTGCTAGATGCTGGAAAGGTCTTCAAGAATGAAAGATGCTGATGAGGATGCTGGGATGGGCACAGGGTGCAGTTGGAGGAGGGCTTCCCATCCTGGTTCAGGTGCTTATTAAGCATCAAAGATCCCATCTGGAAAAGCCTTTGGAAGAAGCTGTGGGGACCTGGCAAGATGCCAGTCTTGCTTGTTGCTCTGGAGGTTGCTAGTGCATTCCTGGCTTAGCATCAGAGACTATCAAAGGTAGGTGGGACTATAGGGACAGCCTAGCCTAATCCCTATTTTACAGTTGAGGATCCTGAGGCCTGGCATTCACAAGGGCAGCCCAAGGTCACTCGGGCAGTTATTGACAGAGGCAGACCAGCGCACTGAGGCTTAAGGTTAAAGTTGGGGATCTGAAGCCAAAGTTTCTTGGTAGACTCCACTTACACTTTTTAATTCAAATATAAGCATGTGCTCAGTAAAAGCCTGGCCTGCATTCCTGCTGCAGCATAAAGGAGGAAGGCAAAGAAATGCTTAGGCAGATTTTATACTAGTGGTTACTTGATGCCTTCCTCACTTCTCTACCCGGTGCCCTGAGGGAGTCTAACTAGATTGTGCTTTTGCTGGGCATCTATTGCTGTTTTCCTCTTATAAAAATTGTGTAAGATGATTTTTGTTTTTGCTTAAGATGGTGCTTTTGTTGTTTGCATGCTGTGAGGTCATAAAACCATCTTTTCTTTTCTTCTGCCTTCTGCCTTCTCTTTTAAAATCCTAGAAATTAACCTATTTTATGTCTAAGATAGATTGATCTATCAATCTGTTTGCCCATCCATCATCCATCCATCCATTCATCCATCCACTTCTCTCCCTCCTTCCCTCTCCCCCTCTTTCTCTCCCTCCCTCTCTGTCTTTGTCTCTCTCTCTCCTCTACCTCCCCTCCCTTTCTTTCTCTCTCTCTCTCTCTCCTTCTCTCTCTCTCTGTTAAACATTTATAAAAGTAAGAGTATGGCTTAAGGGAAGGGCCCCTTCCTGAAACAGGCGAATATTCTCTAATGAGGATGACCTGCTCAGAGGCACATTCTGTTCCCTGGCTATTGAAATAAGGCAAGATGTCAGGAATGAGACAGGTCTTCAGCCATCGCTTATCTTGTGAGACAGAATCCCTCCCTTCATCCCTCTGGGAGACTTCTTTCTCCCAGCTCCTTTCCATGTGCTGACTATAACCTGGTAGAGTCCAACACATTGTCATTCTAATTTTGGGTCGTCTAAGCTGATGGAACAGGAGCCAAGGAGCTCCAGAGATAAAGGACACCAAGATAGAGGAAGCAGGAATCTTTTGGGTGTTCTTTTCAACAAAGAGCAAAAAAGCATGAGGGACATGGTAAAAATAGCCTGTAAATCAACGGTCAGCTCTCTTCTGCAGATACATCCACACCCTGTATAGGAGCCCACTGCACCTTGTATTTCTTTGTAATTATTATGATCCTGGTAACTGTTCAAGGTTGGCATAGTTTCAGGCTCACACAGTAGGTGCTCAGTAAGTATTATGTTGACTAACTGGCTAATTGATGGAATGAATGAATGAAGTCTCTTTATTCAAGGGCCACATCTTAGCCTAAGACCCTTCTTCTCTCCCTGATCCCCATCCTCACTCTCCGAGATCTTGAAGAAGCCATCTGGGAGGGAAGCTTCAGGAAGGAATGTCAGCCAGCACTGGCAGCCTGTCATCTTCCTGGTTCTCTCCTCTCCAGGACTCACTCTCACTCTTGCTCCTCCCCTGCTTCCTTCTTCCCTCCCTCCCTTCATCCCCCCCTCCCTCCGGAGGCCCCAGACTCAAACTGCTGGGAAGTCTCTTCAAATAGGATTGAAATTGCTTTAAATATTAGAGGATTAGGGGAAGACAAACAGACCTGGGGAAGGTCTGTGTTTGGGGGATTAGGATTAGATCTCCTCTGCTGTCCAAGCTTTAGCAGAGGCCATGTTGCCTGCCTCCAGCTCTGTCCTCTGGAGCCTGGGCAGCTCAGGGTTGGGCCTCCAGGGCAGCCCACATCCTTGGGCTGATCTCTCTGCAAAGCTCCATATTGAGAACTTTCAGAGTAAGCCCCAGCCTTGCAGGCATGCTGTTTTCCTCCCTGAGTCCTGCTTTCCAGGCAACCACCACCAATTGAGTTAGCCTGAAATAAACCCTCTTTCCCACCACTGCCTATAACCTTAGCCAGTGATACCCACTGACCATACATGGGCTGGGTATTCTGCTTTGAACTGGGTACTGGTAATGAGGAAAGAGAAGCCCTGTGACCAGGCAATAAAAGGTAAATCCAATATAAGACAGGAGTGTGGATGCACACATTCATGTCTGTTTGCTTAACTAAGCAGTCAGATGTATCACACCTCATGTCATGGCTAAAGCTTCCTACTGGTTGTCATTGAATATTTATAAAGTAGATTTTATTACTAATTAGAATCTTCCAATCTTATCGTTTGAATAGACTGGAGAGGCAGACCTCCCCTAGAGCATCCCTGGTAGGTTCTTACCCACTCTCTTATGGAACCTCCTGGGTGACAGGGAGCAAGATGGCCCATTTCATGGCTGTCCAGTCTGAAATGTTAGAAAATCTTCTCTTGTATTGAAAATGTGCCTCTTTCTAACAGTAGATATAGTGATCTCAGTTCTACTCCTAGAATTAAATATACAGATATAAATCTCAACTTGGAATTTGAAGTGCAGAGAGACAAAGAAATTTGTCTGAACAGAACACAAAAAGAATTCATCATAAATTTAGAAGTCATTACATTTGGCTACATTAACATTATGAATCTGATCGTCCAAAAAGTCCATTAAAATGTGGAATGTAAACCACATACTAGGGTAAGATATTTGATACACGTACATCTGAGAAAGCTCTCCAATTCATCCTGTATCAGAAACTCCTCCAAACAGTGAGAAGAAAAAGGGACAACCCAATAAAAGAAATGGGCAAAAGACTGGATCAGTCCTATAAATGGCCAGTAAGCATGGGAAAAAGTGCTCAGCCGCATTAATAACCAGGTAAATTCAAATTAAAACCACATTGGGATATTGCTACATACTCATCATGTCGGCAGGAAATGTGAATGTGACAATAGCAAGTAGGCAAGAACATGAGGTGCAGTGTTATCATTGCTAGTGAGATGGTAAGTTGAAAAACACTGTTCAGTGTGGTCTGATTAGGAAATTCCCCAGACATCCCCGTCCTGGTCCTATATCCCATGGGAGCACATGTGAACCAGGATACACAAATGAAGCTGCTGATAGCAGCATTATCAGCTTAATGGCCGTCCAGATTGGAAACAGCCCAAATATTCACTAACATTCCGTTGGATTAATAAATTATGGTATATTCATACAAGGGAAGTAACAAAAACAGCCCATAGTTACAAGCAACAGCATGGATGAATCTTAAAAAAACCACAGTGTTGAGCAGAACATGTCAGTACATCACACATCTCCATGTACATAAACTTCAGAAATAGGCAAAAGTAAACTATATTGTTCTGGGTACATATGTAGGTGATCAATTACCAAAAAAAAAATTAAAAAAAAAAAACCTGATTGTCATAGAAGGCAGAGCTCTGAGGACCTTGGTTTCCTCTGAGGGCCAGAAGCAGGAGTGGTTGTGAAGAAGCAGGGAGTGGAGGGCCTGGAAGGAGGTGGCTGGCACTGTTCTAGATCTCGACCTGGGTGGTGGGCACACTAGTTTGTTTTCATGATTAAACTATATATTTACTTTCCATACTTTTATGCAGGTGTATTAGACGTCACAATTTAAAAAATGGTCTTAAAAAGATAATTCTAATTTAGGGGCACCTGGATGGCTCTGTCTGTTAAGCATCCAACTCTTGATTTCAGCTCAGGTCAGGGTCTCAGGGTTGTGAGATCGAGCCCCATTTTGAGCTCTGCACTGAGCATGGAGCCTGGTTAAGATTCTGTCTCTCCCAGGGCACCTGGGTGGCTCAGTTGGTTAAGCATCTACCTTCGACTCAGTTCATGATCTCGGGGTCCTGGGATCAAGCCCTGCATCAGGCTTTCTACTCAGTGGGGAGTCTGCTTCTTCCTCATCCTCTATGCACTCTCTCTCTCAAATAAATAAATTACATTTTTAAAAAATCTCTCTCTCCTTCTACCCCTTCCCTCACTGCTTGCATACTCTCTCTGTTAAAAAAAAATAGATAATTCTAATTTTAACAGCTGTAATCCCACTGAAATGTTCTCTTTTCCAGGCCAAACACTATTAGTTCCTTCAGTTAATGTGATTTAAAAGCTTCTGCCCCCCTAGAGACCCTATTATTTCTACCTATGTATCTATGTATCTACCTACCTACCTATCTATTTCTCTATCTATCATCCATCCATTTACACAATGACTGTTACCTTCATTAGGGGCAATAGAAGGTAGCAGAGGTGGGGGAAACCCAAATAAGAGCAAGTTCAAGTCCTATTTGTACTTGGTAAGGTTCAAACGAGGACAGATGCCATCAATAAAATAAACCATTAAATACACAAACCGTTGGGATGAGAACAGAAGCGTCTACACATTCATAATTTCTTAATTTCTTATCCTTGATGATAATTAGTCCATTGACAGACATTAGTTGGGGTAAGCTGCAAACAGCAAGCAACTGCAGAGACGCGGGCTGCCAGGAGAGACTGCCCAGGCCTGGAGGGGGTAGTGCCATCTCATCATCTCTCCAGAGGTGGCCACTGTCTTCCTCAGAGACACTGCTTTGCTGCCGCGGGGCATGAGGTCTAGCTCCCGACCTCTCCTTGCCGAGGGGCCTGGCTGGGCCTCGAGGCAGACCTCGGGTCTCAACACCAGAGGCACCTCCAGAGACGTCCCAGCCGGGCCTTATTTAGGGGCAGCCAGTCAGATCTTCCCCTCCTTTCCAGCTGAATACCCCAGGGAAGGCATAAAGCTTGGGGGAAAGTGAGGTCTCACTGGGTCACTTGCAGATGTTCATTAGCAGCGCTTGCCAGGCTGCGTGGAGTCCCCGGGGGTGCCTGGGTAGTGAGAGGGAGTGCAAAGGGCACAGGTGAGGATCAGCAGCAGACAGTCCCTGGGAGTGGGAGCTGATATGCAAATCCCCCATCTGCCACCAGGGCTCCAGCACTGGAAGCAGAGACACCTGTGTCTCATCAATGACAACATCTGTCTACCTGGAGCTTCACTCCAGGTCTTTATTTACCATTATTATGACATCAGGCTTTCCAGTTGGGTCT